>NW_006791294.1:785478-853636 GCF_000442215.2 Lipotes vexillifer
TGGGCCCGTGAGCCACGGCCGCTGAGCCTGCGCGTCCGGAGCCTGTGCTCCGCAGCGGGAGAGGCCGCAGCAGTGAGAGGCCCGCGTCCCGCAAAAAAAAAATAATAAAAAAAAATAATAATAATTTTTCCCCAAACTCTCACTTCGGAGCCTGTATGGTTCTTGTGATGACTCCTCCCCTATTTTCCTCCCTGCCCCATTTTCTCGTTTATTTCTTCGTCTGTCTCATTATGTAGTTTGCTTGCGCCTGACTTCTTTCACTTTTACTCTCTCATCCCATTACGCAGATTCTGCTTCATCAAGGTAAAGCTGAGGCCTGGTGCCCCCAGCTGTCACTTTTTTTAGACAGCAAGAAGACAAGGGAAAGACAGAAAAAAACTACAAACTAATATTTTTCATCCCATTTATTCACAAATGTATTTTCAAGATGTATTTCCGAACGCAGACTTAAAAACGTGTTGTCTTTTGATCACAGCCGCCGTGGCAAAGCTGTCTGTTTGTACTTAACATAGTGTCAGGAGCTGGTGCAGAAGTTCACAGCAGCAGAGAACTCTATCATTTGAAAGTTTTGAGGAGGAAGTTACTGCAATCAAGTGAGAAGCCTCAGATGAGCCTCTTAGAGTCCAGCGGCCAAAAAGACAAAAACAAACAAAACGTAAAGTGGGCCGCTTAGTTGATCCTCAGAAAGCCCAGCTAAAGGCTAAGAACAGAGCACAGCTGAATCCTTCCAAGTCCCTAAAAAAGCGTTGTTTTTTTAAAAAATGACTGTTGGATCGGTTGATTTAATTACTAGGGGAGAAGGGTTCAATTTCATTTTTCATTATTAAAGCTAATTTTTACTTCCTTTAATTAAACTGTGCATAAAATACCCTTTCCTCTGCCTCTGTTTAAATAAGACTAAGCAGGGCTTCCCTGGTGGCGCAGTGGTTAAGAATCTGCCTGCCAATGCAGGGGACATGGGTTCAAGCCCTGGTCCAGGAAGATCCCACATGCCGCGGAGCAACTAAGCCCGTGCGCCACAACTACTGAGCCTGCGCTCTAGAGCCTGCGAGCCACAACTACTGAAGCCCGTGCACTGCAACTACTGAGCCTAGAGCCTAGAGCCCGTGACCCGCAACAAGAGAAACCACCACAGTGAGAAGCCCACGCACCACAGCGAAGAGTAGCCCCCGTTCGCCACAACCAGAGAAAGCCCGCAAAGACGCAATGCAGCCAAAAATAAAATAAATAAAAATAAATAAATTTATAAAATAAATAAACAAGGCTAAGCAGAGGCATATGCTTCATCTCGGCACCCCCAACATTCTCTTGCTCTGTGCTACCGTCTGCTGATGGAGTTTCATGGATTGGGATCTGTTTGCCTCACATTGAGGTCCTGAACACACAAGGTAGGAAGGCCTGTTCGGAGGAAGTGAGGATAGAAAAGAAGAATAAATTATTCAGTTTGTCCATCTGGTACCCAGATGAGTCAAAAAGGAAAACAACGGTCACCACAGACTTCTCAAACATACTTTTCTTTTATTACCCAGGGATGTTTACCTTTATTTCATAATCCTAGTGCCCACAAAACCCAGTATTGCATCATGCCCCATCTCCACTATCACAAGATTTAATTTGGAAAACAATGCAAACTTCTTTTTGATGATCCCTCTCTCGGTGTTCAGAATGGCTTTACGTTCAGATCGATCCGGAAGAAATCATTTTAAAAGCCTGTCATTGCACATTGCAAATGGCTGCTAGGACACCCTAGTGTATTTCACCATTATTAAAACAGCTACCAAAAATAAATAAAGGAAATAAAACAAAGAGGGAGCCCATGCGGGGCCTGAGTAATGCAATGATTAGGAAATCGTCTCTGCTTTGGGAGATGAGAATCAAGGAATGCAACCATTTTCATCATTGGTATAACTCTTTGTAACTGATTTCAGCGATGGCCCCAAAAGGATGGTGCCTGTTCTTTTGTTACCCACAGTTGATAAATGTGAATCAATTTTTCATTTTGAAGTGTTATTTCCTTTTGCAATTTGCCAAGTGCCTTTTCATGCCCCATTTGAAGACTGTCTCATGAACAAAGCTCCTTCAGGGAAGACAAGTTAATTATCTGACTGCCATTCTGATTGTTGGCTGCTGGAAAGAAAAGTCTTTGCCAGCTCCGATGGTGAGGCTCCAACACTGCCGTTTGACAATGGTGTCAAATTCCTACAGGACCAGTCATGGGCAAGTAGGACAGCAGCGATGGTTAAGAACCCAGACTTGGAATCAGGCAGACCTGTATACAAACCCTGCACTTACTTTGCGCAAGTTATTTAGCCTCTATGAGCCTCTGTTTCCCCATCTGTAAATTGGAGATAACATCAGTTCCTACATTGTAAGATTATTATAAAGATCAGATAGCACAGTATGTACTTAGCTCTTGGCACACAGTAAGCATTAAACAGCTACCTCTGTTCCGATAAACCATAACAACTGCACGATTCCCTTCCACTCACCAGATGATAGCGTGGAAGGTTATTTCATGTTTCCCTAAATATTATTGCAGAAATGTTTCCATACCAGGCATATTTCTTCACTTAGCATATGTTTAAGGATGCATATGAGTAAACTCCATGAAGGATGTTGAAAAGTGTTTTTTCTGGATGTGGCTCTTCAAGATTCCTGGAGTGGGACCTATAAAACATCACTGCTTGCTTGGGATACTTTTCTAAATGCAAATTAATATTCGTAGGCACTTCCTCTTTCTTCCTTAAGCATATAATTGTGGTTTGTTTACTAATCACTCACTTCTACAAATACATTCTTTTTAGTCATCTAATTATTAAGGATCTAAATGGAAGGGATCTGGGACAGTGCCATTCCCCTAGTTAAAACCATTAGTTTAATATAAGACAAGAGAAGGAAGGGGTAGAAAAGTCCCTTTGGCTTAGCATTTAAACATTCAAGCTGTGGGATGCATATTCTCATCTGAGTTTCAGAAGAAGAAAATGAACAGTACAAGAGCCAAATATGTATTAATTATGGCTTATTTATTTAGTGCCACTGATGTGTGTCAAACTATGCAAAAGGTAAATTGAAGGGGGAAAATAAGGTCCCAGTTCAAGAGAAAAAAACCATCTCAGAATTCGTTACCTACGCATCCAGACATTCTATGTAGGGGCTGGTGACTGATGATGACAGGAAAGTGGAATTAAATCCATGGTGAGGAGTAGGGCGGGGATAAGGTGGGAGGATAAAAGAAGGGGACTAAAAGACAGAACAAGGCCAACACTGCTTAAGGTATTGGCCCGGCTGGGCCATGTCAAGGGAAAATTCCCCCTGCCCACTCTCAGCTCTTCAGAATCCTTCATGAACCAGGAAAGACAAGATTCCAAATCAGAGGCAGTGGTTTAGACCTCCCGACTATAGAGCTCACCACTAATTCTAATCATGCAGACAGAAGGCCCAAGACGCCCCTGGCAAGACATTTCCCCCTGATGAGTTAACAGAAAGAGAATCACCAGTCCTGACAGCAATATGTAACTCTGGACTTTTATGGATGCCATTATTAAACTGTTGCGGCTTAAAAGAAATGCCTGCTGGATGATTCTAGAATCCTGAACCTGCAGGCTGGTGCAAATCATTTTATCAGAGCAGGAACCATAGCACATTCCTCTATTTGATTTCCCAAAATGACCTTTTACTTTTTTAGTCTCCCTTTCTGAGGTATAATTTATATACAATACAATTTACTCATCTTAAATATGCAATCTGATGAATTCTGACAAATGTGTACAGTCATAAAAGCACTACCAGAATAATGATATAGAAAATTTTCATCACCCCAAAAGATCCCTCACGGCCCTTTGCAGTCAATACCCACACCCACCCCAGACCCTCGCAACCACCAAGCTACTTTCTGTTAATATAATCCTTGCCTCTTCTAGAATTTCATATGAGGTCTCTTGTCTCAAGTGTGTATTTGTTATTCAGCACTTTTTATTGCCGAATAGTATTCCATTCTGTGAGTATACCACAATTTGTTTATCCAGGGACATCTGGCTTCTTTCCAACTTTCTGCTAGTACGAATAAAGCTGCTATGAATATTCAAGTACAAGTCTTTGGGTGAACATATATTTGTACTTCTTTGGGAAAAATACCTAGGAGATTGCTTGGCCTTACAATGAGTGTTGTTCAAATTTATAAGAACTTCCCACATGTTTTCTAAAGAGGCTGTGTCATTTTGCATTCCCATCCTTGCCAACACTTACTACTGTCAGTCTTTCATTTTAGCTATTCTAGAAGATGTAAAATGGTATCCAGTGTGATTTTAATTTGTACTTCCCTACGGACCAATAATTAAGCAACTTTAATGTGCTTACTGGTCATTCATGTATACTCTTTGGTGAAATATCTATTCAAATCTTTTGCCAATATTTTTAGTAGGTTGTCTTCTTTTATTGAGTTCTGCATATACTTGGGATACAAGTTCAAATAAATTCGATATTTTTTTTAAAACATTTTTCTCTATGTGGCTAAACTTTCCATTTTCTAATGGTATCTTTTGAGGGGGGAAAGTTTTTCATTTTGACAAAGTCGAATTTAATAATTGTTTCTATTATGGTTATCATTTTTGTATCCTAACAACTTGCCTAACCCAAGACCAAAAAGATTTTCTCCTGTTTTTCTACAAATTTTATATTTTCAGATCTTACGTTTAGGTCTATGATCTATTTCACTTTAATTTTTGTGTATGAAATGAGTTGAAGGTTGAAGTTCATTTTTTGCATAAAAATACCCAGTTGTTCCATCAGCATTTACTGAAAGACAATCTAGTTCTTTTCTTTGAGTCAGTTTTAAACTGTATTCTTGGTAGGTGTTGGGCTATTGAATCACCACTGCAGAAAGCTGGTCAAAGCTTCCGGGTAAATGGTCTCCACAGAAGTCACTGTAGTGAGAGGCAGCAATGAGATGATTTTGAAATAATGATAAATAGAAGTGTTTCGTATATATGGAATCTAAAAAATAAAAAAATTTAAAGGAAATTTAAAAGAAATAAAGGTTCTGAAGAGCCTAGGGGTAGGACAGGAATAAAGACGCAGATGTAGAGAATGGACTTGAGGACATGGGGAGGGGGAAGAGGAAGCTGGGACGAAGTGAGAGAGTGGCATGGACTTATATACACTACCAAACGTAAAATAGATAGCAAGTGGGAAGCAGCCGCATAGCACAGGGAGATCAACTTGGCGCTTTGTGACCACCTAGAGGGGTGGGATAGGGAGGGTGGGAGGGAGACGCAAGAGGGAGGGGATATGGGGATATATGTATGCATACAGCTGATTCACTTTGTTATTACACAGCAGAAACTAACACACCACTGTAAAGCAATTATACTCCAATAAAGATGTTAAAAAATAAAAATAAATAAAAATATTTTTTTAAAAATAGAAGTATTTAATACACATATTACAGAATCCTACTCCACAGTCATTTAAAATGATGATAAAGATCGATATTTATTGATGATGGAAAGACAGCTAATAAAGTACCATTTAATGAAGTGATAAAAATTTATCACTTAATGAAGTAATAGAAAACATATTACAGAACAGAAGAGACGTGATGGTTTCATGTTTCTAAATAGAGTTGGAGACAACAAGATACACAAAGACAGACAAATTGACAAAACACCTATTCCAAAAAGTTCATCGTGATCATCTTTAGGTGGTAAATTAAAAGTGATTTATATTGTTTGCAATTTTCTGAAGTTTTGCAATGTGTGTGAGAGAGATTTTCACAATTAAAAAAAAACAGCTATTTGTTTTGAAATAGTGAGTGGGTATAAAGAGACAGAAATGAGGATGAGCATTAAGTTACTACTCCAGATTTGAAGGGCTCATTCATCCCATTTAGTACTAGAAAGCCTTAATGAGTCTCAACATCATGTGAATGGCATGGAAAGAAGCTCAATACACTTCCTGACAAGGCACCTGTTACCTGTAAAAAACATCTGACATCTGTAACTCCTATATTTGAGGATGCTAAAGTTGAATGCATGGCTATAAGAAATACCCGGGAAGTGTATAAATAATGGTAGAAATTAGTAGTCAAGCTTTTTCAAATTAATTTTTATTCAGATTCAGTTGTTTATGGCCATAAGGCAATAAATACCAAGCTACTTTCTAAAGAATCTTGGGGTGACTTCTAATTACCTATAATTGGATTTTCTGCCTTGCAGATTATCTTCAGTGGCTCAGGAACTATTACCCCATTCATCCCAGGAGCTCTCCAGCTGAGTGGGGTCACATAGCCCAACACCTATCAAGAATAGAGTTTAAAACTGATTCAAACAAATAACAAGATAAAGGAATTGGGGATGGATTAGCATAGAGAAGAGATGCCTAAGGGATTTCTAAATTACTGCCTTCGGATTTTTTGATAGTAAAGTTATTAACCATCTGGGCAAGAAACAAAAGGGAATAAATAAACTTAAGTTAAAATTAGGAAGACTTCACTCTGACCAAAGGATGTCTTTTCTTTTCTTTTCTTTTCTTTTTAATTTTTTTCTTTCTTTTTGGCTGTGTTGGGTCTTTGTTGCTGCGTGCAGGCTCTCTCCAGTTGCGACGAGCAGGGGCCACTCCTTGTTGTGGTGCACGGCCCTCTCATTGCAGTGGCTTCTCCTCTTGCGGAGCACAGGCTCTAGGCACGCGGGCTTCAGTAGTTGTGGCACGTGGGTTCAGTAGCTGTAGCTCGCGGGCTCCAGAACACAGGCTCAGCAGTTGTGGTGCATGGGCTTCGTTGCTCCTCGGCACGTGGGATCTTCCTGGACCAGGGCTCGAACCCGTGTCCCCTGCATAGGCAGGCGGACTCCCAACCACTGCACCACCAGGGAAGGCCAAGGATGTGTTTTCTTAATAACATTCTTCCATTTATTCACTGTGGCTCAGGCCATGGCCAAGGTGCTGAAGTTTTCCAGTGATGACCACTCAGGGCCTCAGATTTTAAGGGGGTCACGTAAGGACAGTTACTTGGATTACTAAAACATAACTGAGCTTTAGGAACCTGGCTCCAAAATTTTGACCAAATATCAGTGATCAAAATCGTCATTGACTCCATCGATTAATACTTCCTGAAAATCAAACACAAGCTGGCCATTGCCCATTCTCCCCGATCTCATCGATGTCCTAAGCACTGTGTAGAATATAAGTCAGAATACACAGCTCTCACAACAAGTGGGACATTCCCTTTAGACTGCTTTCAGCATGAGCAATAGGAGCCCCGCCTCCGTAGCTCTGACAGTCACAGAAACCCCGACGCCCCCTGCTCAGCACTGTCTTCCTCCAGGTGCTGGGGTGGCTGAGCACCAGGGGCGCCAGGAAGAGAAGGAAGGAGAAGACACGGTGGCTTTGGTAACTGGGAGGAGGGGAGAGCAAGTCCTGCAGGCTCGGCTCTGCAGGAGGAACGATTGTTAAAAACCATTTGCAAATGTGACTTAAGAAAATAATTTCACAATAATTTCACACCGAGTCAAGGTTCTCAAGAGGAAAACTTCCTCTTCTCTCACTCTCAGATCTTGCCTGTCTTGAGGCTTCTTAAATGAGGGCTTTCGGGTCACACACCTCTGCCTTCAGAAATTGTCAAGGAATAAAAACTGAGTGATCATAATCATTAGAGAAATGCAAATCAAAACTACAATGAGGTATCACCTCAAACTGGTCAGAAGGGCCATCGTCAAAGAGTCTACAAACAATGCTGGAGAGGGTGTGGAGAAAAGGGAACCCTCCTGCACTGTTGGTGGGAATGTAAATTGATGCAGCCACTATGGAAAACAGTATGGAGGTTCCTTAAAAAACTAAAATTAGAACTACCATACGACCCAGCAATCCCACTACTGGGCATATACCCCGAGAAAACCATAATTCAAAGAGTCATGTACCACAATGTTCACTGCAGCTCTATTTACAATAGCCAGGACATGGAAGCAAACTAAGTGCCCATCAACAGATGAATGGATAAAGAAGATGTGGCACATATATACAATGGAATATTACTCAGCCATAAAAAGAAACGAAATTGAGTTATTTGTAGTGAGGTGGATGGACCTAGAGTCTGCCATACAGAGTGAAGTAAGTCAGAAAGAGAAAAACAAATACTGTACACTAACACATATATATGGAATCTAAAAAAAAAAAATGGTTCTGAAGAATCTAGGGGCAGGACAGGAGTAAAGACGGAGACATAGAGAATGGACTTGAGGACACGGGGAGGGGGGAAGGGGAAGCTGGGACAAAGTGAGAGAGTGGCATGGACTTATATATACTACCAAATATAAAATAGATAGCTAGTGGGAAGCAGCCGCATAGCACAGGGAGATCACCTGGGTGCTTTGTGACCACCTAGAGGGGTGGGATAGGGAGGGTGGGAGGGAGACGCAAGAGGGAGGGGATATGGGGATATATGTATACGTATAGCTGATTCACTTTGTTATACAGCAGCAACTAACACACCACTGTAAAGCAATTATACTCCAATAAAGATATTAAAAAAAAAAGAGTGATTCATTAAACTGCTTTACTCCACTTATCTAGTTAACACTGCAAACAAGTTCACCTGTATAAATGTCTTGAGCTGGTATGCAAAGAGGCAATATAAATAATGTTATCAACCCATCACAATAATTACAGCTAATAATTATTGAACATTCCCTATGGACTGATACTAAGCCAAATACTTTACATAGATCATCTCATTTTATCCCCACCTTAACCTATGAAGTAGCTGTTATTATCACCTCTCTTTTATGGTCAGGGAATTGGAACTCAGAGAGGTTAAGTAAACTGTTCAAGGTAACACAGCAGTGGAGTCAGGATCTGAACTCTCACCAGACTACCCCTAGTCTGGGCTTTAAGTCACCCACTGTCTGTGGGCTTTACATCGGAGAGAAGCAGACTGAACTCTCGGAGCACTTACTGGCCTAATCTCAATATGCTATTTGAGGTTTTATGTTTTCTTTTTGCTTCTAAGTCAGAGCTTTGCCAAAACAGAGCTCTTCATAAGACCATGTTTGATCAGGATCGAGCAGCACACAGTGAAGCCATTCAGACAAAGCCTGGTGCAGCCTCGTAGCAGCACAATTACCTCCCTCTCCCTCTCCTTAGCTGCTTCCCCCTTCCCTACCAACACCTTCCTTTATTTGGAAGGTTTTCAGACTTTTCTGCTAACACACTGTGGGAGTTTGACATGGCCACTCTGAGAGCTGAGAGGAGACTTTTTCGGTCTTGTGTTTCAATAAAAGATGAAAAGGAAGAGAGAAGGGAAAAAACGAACAAAACAAGAGAGGAGGCTGGTGATCTTTTTAGCGCTCGTTCAAACAAGCAACTCAGAGTTGCAGTTGACATAGTTTCCTAAATCGTCAAGCAATTATTTTCTAAATCAAGAAAAAACTGCCAGTCAGACAAGAAACTAATTCAATAACGCCTCCAGAATCTGGGGGTTCAGCACTGTAACCTCCGCTGACAAATGGGTGTATTAATAATTAGCATAATAACTAAAAGTTTTTTGCTGTTGTGCCAAGCCTTGTGCAAAATCATTTATATGCACATCATATTTTTTAATTTTTTAAATTAATTTATTTTATTTATTCTTTTTTTTTTTTGGCTGAATTGGGTCTTCACTGCTACATGCGGGCTTTCTCTAGTTGCAGCAAGCAGGGGCTGCTCTTCATTGCGTGGGCTTCTCACAGCGGTGGCTTCTCCTCTTGCGGAGCACAGGCTCTAGGTGCACGGGCTCAGTAGTTGTGGCGTGCGGGCTCAGTAGTTGTGGCTCACGGCCTCAGTAGTTGTGGCACATGGGCTGAGTAGTTGTGGCACGTGGGCTCAGTAGTTGTGGCACGTGGGCTCAGTAGTTGTGGCTCATGGCCTCAGCAGTTGTGGCACATGGGCTCAGTAGTTGTGGCACGTGGGCTCAGTAGTTGTGACTCATGGCCTCAGCAGTTGTGGCACATGGGCTCAGTAGTTGTGGCTTGCGACCTCAGTAGTTGTGGCACGTGGGCTCAGTTGTGGCATGTGGGCTCAGTAGTTGTGGCACGTGGGCTCAGTAGTTGTGGCTCATGGCCTCAGTAGTTGTGGCACTTGGGCTCAGTAGTTGTGGCTCGCAGGCTTTAGAGCACAGGCTCAGTAGTTGTGGTACATGGGCTTAGCTGCTCTGCAGCATGTGGGATCTTCCCAGACCAGGGCTCGAACCTGTGTCCCCTGCCTTGGCAGGCGGATTCTTTTTTTTTTTTTTAACATCTTTATTGGAGTATAATTGCTTTACAATGGTGTGTTAGTTTCTGCTGTATAACAAAATGAATCAGCTATACATATACATATATCCTCATATCCCCTCCCTCTTGCATCTCCCTCCCACCCTCCCTATCCCACCCTTCTAGGTGGTCACAAAGCACCAAGCTCATCTCCCTGTGCTATGCGACTGCTTCCCACTAGCTATCTATTTTACGTTTGGTAGTGTATATATGTCCATGCCAGTCTCTCACTTCTTCCCAGCTTCCCCTTCCCCCTCCCCGTGTCCTCAAGTCCATTCTCTACGTCTGCGTCTTTATTTCTGGCAGGCAGATTCTTAATCACTGCATCACCAGGGAAGCCCTGCACATAATATTTGATTCTCATAACCCCTTGAAATAGGAACTTTTATTATCCCCATTTTATACATGAGGAACATGAGGTTCAGAGGGATTAAGTGATTTACCCAGATTGTTAGTAACATAATAGAGACTTGAATCCAAGCCTGTTTGAATCCACCACCCAGGCTGCCAACCACTCTTCTGCACCAAAGGCCAGCACATATTTGCTTTAAAATGCTAGAGAGACAATATTTTCAGCTTTGTGGGCCATATGCTCTCTGCTGGAACTACCCAACCCTGCTTTTATAGCACAAAACCTGCCAAATAAGTGAACTAACAGGCAAGGCTGTGTGCCAATAAAACCTTATTACAAAAGCAGGTCACCAGGACTTCCCTGGTGGTGCAGTGGTTACGAATCCGCCTGCCAGTGCAGGGGATACGGGTTTGAACCCTGGTCCGGGAAGATCCCACATGACACGGAGCAACTAAGCCCATGTGCCACAACTACTGAACCCGCTCACAGCAACGAAGAGTAGCCCCTGCTCACAGCAACTAGAGAAGGCCCTTGCACAGCAATGAAGACCCAACACAGCCAAAAATAATAAACAAATAACAATAATAATAATAATAAACAAAGATAAGCTGTAGCTTCTAGCATTTGCAAAAGCTGTGTATAAAAAAAAAAAAAAAAAAAAAAAAAAAAAATGTCACCAGCCAGATCTGGCCCCCACTGTTTGACAAGCCTGTTCTATTCCTTCATAGAGAAGAAAAGATTTGAACTGAATCTTTGAAGGACTGGATATTAGTCAGCTAGGGCTACCATAACAAAGTACCACAGACTGGGTGGCTTAAATAACAGAAATTTATTTTCTCACAGTTTTGGGGGCCAAAAGTCTGAGATCAAGGTGTCAGCAGGGTTGGCTCTTTCCAAGGCCTCTCTCCTTGGCTGCCTGTAGATGGCCACCTTTTCCCTGTGTCTTCACATTGTCTTCTCTGTCTGTGTGTGTGTGTCCTAATCCCCTTTCTTATACGAGGACATCAGTCATTTTGGATTAGAGTCCACTCTAATGACCTCATTTTAACTTGATTACCTCTTTAAAGACCCTGTCTCCAAATAGTCACATTCTAAGATACTGAAGTTAGAACTTCAATATATGAATCTGGGGGTACACAATTCAGCCCCTAACAAATAGAGTAGATGTCAACAGGTGAAGAGAGGAAGGAAAGAAAAGTAAGGAAAGCACAGGGGGTTATGAGTGGCTATATAAGTGGGCCAGACTTTATCCTGGATGGTTAGGAACCTTTCTCTGAAGAAGTGATATTTCCATTGAAGTTGCTTAAGAAAACCATCAAGCCATCGAACAAACAAAACAAAGAGTATTTATTGGCTCATGGAACTGAGAAGTCCAGGCGTAGGTCTGGCTTCAGGTATGGCTTGATTAGGGGCTCAATCAATGTCACCCACAGAAGGTGGTATAAGTAGAAAAATGCCTTCATTTGTTCAACAAACATTTATTCAATTTTCTTTTCACACCAGCCTTCTCTTAGCACTAAGGGTTCTCCAATGAGTAAGGTTCTGTTCTTGCCCTCAAGAAGGTGCCAATTAAGTGGGTGCCACCATAGGGGAGAGCCTGCCTGAGAGTGACACCCACACAGAAGAAGACAGTGCTGAGAAATGGAGAAGAGAGATCCGATGACATTGATGAAGCACCTGGATCGAGCCACACCTGAAGCTGCTAACTCCTGAATTTTCCAAATCCATGAGCCAATAATTTCTTTTGATTTTGTTTGCTTGCTTCTTTCTGGTTTACTGAAACAACTTCAACTCAAATATCCCATCTTCAGAGAAATTGATGTTGACCATCCACAAGGCTAGATCTTCCTCATTATACCCACTCATAATCCCCAGTGCTTTTCCTTCACTTTAATTACAACTGCAATTAAATTATGCAATTAATTTTTTAACAGCTGCCTCCCCTGGGAACTCTACATTGGCGCATAGTGGGTGCTCAATAAATTTTTTAATATACTTTGTCAGAGCAGTTTTAGGTTCACAGCAAAATTGAGTGGAAAGTGCAGAGAGTTCTCAGGTACCCCCTTCCCCACACAAGCACAGCCTCCCTCACTATGAATATCCCCCACCAGATGGTGCATTTGGTGCACCATCTACACTGACTTATCATCATCATCCAGAGTCCACAGTTTACATCACAGTTCACTCTTGGTGTTGTACATCCCATGGGTTCAGGCAAATGTATAGCGACATGTACCCACCATTACAGTATCGTACAGAATAGTTTCACTGCCCTAAACATCCTCTGTGCTCCACCTATTCAACCTTTCCCCTCTTCCCAAACCCTGGTAAATTTACTTTTTAAATAAACTACAAAACTGTATTTTTTACGCCTCCACTCATCTGAGACTCTGGTTTCTGTTCTGGCCTTTTCTTCAAGCCTCCAGGATAGATCCAACCAAAGTGATCAGTCCATGCTTAGCTTAGGATCGCCCCCCAGCTCAGCAGGCAGGAGCACAGGATGCTCAACAGGGGTCCCAGGAAGGTAGCCTCGAAGTTTCCAGGCTTATGCTGTCTACAGCCTTAATTCTATTTTTTAAACCAGCGCCCATCTGCTTTTTTGTCCCGAGTGCCAAAATGCATCTGGAATGAGGCATAATCCTCCCACTTCCAACAGAGTCACTTAGTGTAATGTCACAGGTAAATGTATCAAAACCCAGTAGATGTTCTACTTATGGTAATTGCTCTGAAATGTTACCAACGTGTCTCAAAATATAGGTGCTGTCTTGGAGCATGTGATGAGAGGGTGAGGCATGCCTCTTTTCCCTCTCCTCACCTTGGGCCCCCTCAGGAAACAAAAGGCTCCCAACAGATAACAACTCCCTGTTTTCTCGGTTTATTTCAAGTGAAAGGTACTCAGAGCCTCACAGGTTCAGGTCTGATCTCACTAATGCAACTTATGTAATACTTATCATTGTCAATGTTAAAGAAAGCAGTACCGGCTGCCCCCTCCCCGACCCAGCCTCTGAAAAACACTCGCTCTTTCATATTCACATCTGTCTGCTAGGCTTTCTGACAAAGACAGATTGGGAGAGTGGGTGGTGATACACTGCAGAGTATGCTTCCTGTCTGAACGTGATGAGTATATTTCAACACCAACTGATTCAGGAATCAGAGATTGCAGTGCTGATTTTCCAACATCTACCTCCTGGAAAAGTCATAAAGCCCCATCCATGGCTTTGCCCGGCTTTCCCCTCATGCTTGGTACTTGCCTTATCTTCTGCCTCAAGCCACCCCTCTCTCTGTCCCATGATGCAAAGGCACCAGCCACAGGAGGATAGAATGCTCAGAGGGGGTCTGCTACCTTGAGCTCTGCAGCCTTACACAACAGGTCCTCCAAGGATCAATGAGAGAGAACTGACAGGATGTGGGACTCCCCTGATGGGATCCATTGTTCACTCCACAGATATTTATTGTGTGTGTTCTGTCTTCTTGACAGAGTGCTGAGAATAAAAGGGTGTAATGGAAAAAGAAAAAGAGGACAGTTTATGCCCTCGTGGAGCTAAAAATCTATTCAAGAGACAAATGTTGATCACAAAATGCAAAAATATGTGTAGAATATCCAACTATGATTAATAATACAAAGAAATATGGTCCTGCATGTGAGTGACAACAGGAATGGACCCAATCAAAGAAGGCTTCCCTCGGGACTTATAGATCCCAGCTCAGTTCATTCATCTTACTTGACTGTCATCTACTCCGAAAACTTGTCCTTGACCCCAAAAGTATCCCCCCACTCAACCCACCTCTTCTTACTCCCTGCCCCTCACTCTGCCTCAGTTTCCTCACCTCAGTTTCCTTACCACCACCTGGAATTACACAACGTTCTCATCTGCCTCCCTTTGCTAAGAAAACACAAGCTCCATGAAGGAAGGGATTTTGTCTTCTTTTTGTCCTACTATCAGCACCTAGAACAACCGTGCCCAGCATGTAGTTGGTACTCAGTAGATATTTGTTGAATGAATGGACCAACTGGGCTGATTTCTGAAGAACCATTAGGTGGTACCCAGGAAAAATGAAGAGGAAGTGAGATCCGAGGCAGTGCAACCAGTGGCATAACCGCTAGGTGGCAGGCGGGACCACAGGAGGGAGGAACGAAATGGCCCACTAAGAGTGAGAAGCATGAGGGGGGTAGGACAGCCTGGAGGAGGAGGTGGGATGATGTCTGGGATTGCTCCAGATAAAACTGTGACCATTAAGAGCGTTGATCTTTACCTTAGAGGTACCAGGGAGCTAATGAAATAGTCGAAGCTGGGAGGAAGGAAGGTGGTGGTTAAAATATGATCAGATTGGCCTTGTGAATAGACCAGTCTGGCTGCAGGTCAGAGGGGACCAGAGTGGGCACGGGAGTCCAGTAGGGAGGCTGCTACGGAGTGGACAGGAGAGGAAGCAGCTTGGTCTGGAGTCGCAGTGATAGACAGACGTCAAGAGGGTCAAGGTATTTTTAGGAGGTGAAATCCACAGGCAAGGAGAATGATTGTTTACGAAAATGAAGTGGAGGGAAGGTTGGGAGTGTTTCCCACATGACACTCAATGAACCACCAGACCCAGTGTCAAGGCCAAGTTCTTCAACTCCCAACAGCAAAGGGGAAGCTGAGGCTTCCTGGAAGCCCCAGCTTACATTTTTGTACACTAATCCCGAACGCACAGCCTTATAAAGAGGTGTTTCCATTCCATCACATGCAACTCTCTGCATCGTTCTTTTTCCACCAAATCTAAGGTCTCTTGGATTCTCAGATTTTTATTTTTAGCATATTCACAGTTCTCCTGCTTTTCCTCTAGCTGATCTGAAACAGCCAGAAAAAAACATGAGGAAGGGCCCATTCCTCCACCTGCCCAGGGAAAGGAAGGCTGCCTACAATAGTTAACATCTTCAAGACTCATCACTAAATTACAATCTCATTCATATTTTACGTTCTACCGACACCCAGCTGGTGAATTTAATCCACCTTTGAAACCCACCAAGAACCTTCACCATATCAAATACAGAGGGCTTTTGAACAATTTCAAAATACAAGGTGCCTCTGGTTAGAAGTAAAATTGCCAGGAGAAAATCTTTGTTCGTTACCCAGCTTAGCATGAGGGGAGAGTGTCAACCAGTGTGTGTGTGTGTGTGTGTGTGTGTGTGTGTGTCACACAACGGGAGAAGACAGAAAATACCGATCAAGTGGGGAAGGCACTCTCTCTCTAACACACACACACACACACACACACACACACACACACACACACACACACACTATCCTGAATGTGAAACGGAGCAGCTTGATCCCATGGTGGGTTGCCATCATCACTTGTCAACGTGTACTAATGACAGCACACAGCATCACACTTCTCTCTGATACACAAACAAAACCCAGAGCTGTTAATAGGTTTGCAACGACATTATGGACTGCTCAAAACACAACTGTGACTGCTTCAGAGACAGAATGCAGGCAGAAGGAAACACGGAGTAGGTAAGCCCACTGAGACGCTCTCTGACACGCAACTATTACAGCAGTCACAAATTTTTATTCCAGACCAAGGCCAAGGGACACTGATAGGAAATCTGCTCAGCTTAAAGAGGTTGCTGTCCCACCACTGCAGCTTGAAACCAGCTGCCATAGTACCCTTTTTGCTCAGAAGTTGCTGGAGTCAACGCCTGAGAAGGAAATTCCAGATCCACTTCTGGCCACCAATCTAAAGCATTCATTCAGCGCCACTCCGCAGACAGGAAGCCTCATTTCCAATAACTGCAGGGAGGTGGCCACTTCCTGATCTGGAGACAGGCCCATCGAGAACTGTTCCAGCTCCCCCAGCGTCAACCAGATGTTCAGTAATGTTACTGGATCTCTGATTTCAGATTGGGTTCTATTTTCAGCTCTGCCAGTTACTGTGTGATATCAGGCAAGTTACCTACCCTCTCTGAGCCTTGATGTTTTCCTCTGCAAAACGGGACTAAAATATCATTACCTCCCACTCTGATTCTAGAATCATCTGTATGGATTAAATGTGATAATACATGTGAAGGGATGGGCAGAGTAAGAGGCTCACATTTTGTTTCTTTACCACGTATTTAGTGTATCTTATGTTAGATATTTTTCTAAGCTGTTGACAAACATGAACACATTTAATCTTCAAAACAACCCTATGAGGTTGATACTTCTATTTTCTCTGTTTTACAGATAAGGAAACTGAGGCTTAGAGACAAAAAGGGATGTACCCACAATCGCAGCTAGTCTGAGCAGGACTCTGACCCACACCTGGCTCTGGAATCCACTTACCCACTGGACCCACTGCACTTAGTCAGCAATCAGGAAATGTTCATCATTCTCATTATTTTAATCCCCTATTCCAAGCAATCTCCAAATCCAGCTGATTTTTCCTTCCTTTGATGCGTTTCACTCAACTCTACCTTTCCAATCAACTGCCATCACCTTAGAAAATTCTGGCCTCCCCCTGCTCTAATCCACCCTGTACATCACCAGAAAGTTAACTCTCCTAAAATGTTGCTTTCAGCCTAACCAAGCTGCTCAGACCCCTTCAATAGCTCCCTTTCACTTGCAGGGTGAACCCCAAACTCCTGTGGACCCACTGTCACCTGGACCACTCCAAGC
The DNA here is from genome assembly GCF_000442215.2 of Lipotes vexillifer. Taxonomy (NCBI): domain Eukaryota; kingdom Metazoa; phylum Chordata; class Mammalia; order Artiodactyla; family Lipotidae; genus Lipotes; species Lipotes vexillifer. Next base: position 802,743 of record NW_006791294.1, read on the forward strand.
TACCTCCACGTGAACCCACGCCTCTGCCACCCTGGTCCCACCTGGACCACCATAGGGGCCGTCTTCACTCTTCCCTTCTCACGTGTGCTCACACCGGCACATCCCCAGAAATGCTTTCCCTGCTCCTTTCAAGCCTCTGCACAGCCTTTATCCATCTTTTAATACTTTTATCCATCCTTTAATGCCCACTGCTCACATCTATGGGTGAATCTTCAACTGAGAGGCCAATGACAGTGAGCTAGAGCAAAGAATGCAGTGGAAGAGAGATCCTCAGAAAGAGCAATCTGGAAGCAAAATCTGGGATCAAATTTCTGAATAGACTAAGACAGAGAGAGAGAGAGAGAGAGAGAGAGAGAGAGGGAGAGAGAGAGAGAGACAGAGAGACAGAGAGAGAGACAGAGAGACAGAGAGAGAGAGACAGGAGGCAGGGCAGGAGAGAAAACAGGGAAGCCAGTGAGCCCAGCGCTGAAGTTATGTAACAACAAGTCTTTCTTTGCTTTAAAAAGAAAAACCAGAAATCTCAAGCTGGTGTCCAACAAATCACGTATAATCCACAGATATGTTTTCTTTGCTTTAGCCACCCTGTACTCACATTTTCCCCCGGCAACATTCGCCTGACCTGAACAGCAGCTGTTCCCCTTAACCAGCACATCTCCTCCCCAGTCTGCCACAGTCCCTGCTGCAGCTTATTACTCAACACTGAAGTCGAGTTGCCGTTTGTCCTTATACATCTGCTCCTTCTTTTCTTGGAGTAGAAAGCTACTTCTTGTAACGTAGCGTCTATCAAAAGAAGAAAACGCAAACACACACCAAAAGACACACAAATTTCAAGGCAAAAGAAGGAAAATACTTTCTTGTGTGCAAATGAAGAATATCTTACATCTGTGATATGCAAACGCCTGCCTGATTCACTTTCTGTACCTACCTGGCACTGTGGGTATTTGAGACCGTGACCCCAGGTTTACAACGTTCCTGGGACTCGGATCTTCTTGCCAAGCCTTCCTCTGACTGACCTGCTTCTTGGCAATCAGGAACTAGGTCTGCCCCCAAAGGCTGGGTCCCATGCCCTGAAGCTTTTCCTAACTTGCTTCTGCTGCCAAAATTTATCCTCTCCTTTGGATGTCTGATTGCTCACTAGGCAGGTAATCACATAAATTCATTCTACATAAGGCATGATGCCTGGTGCCATCATCTCTCACATACTCTACCTCTCGGGGTACAATTTAACAGGTGTCTACGGTGCTTTCAGCTAATGGTTATAAATGGGTTCCTGAAGTTCAAAGTTCCTAATAAGTTCCTCTTAGGTGCTGGTGTGGGAAATCAGCAATGGGGAATGGAGTGGAGGGAAGAGCAGATAACTCACCGGACCAGCTCCAATTCCCCTGCATTATGAAATGAAGTTCTGTGTTAAGATTCTACTTGGCGGGTTGCAGGGAGTGGTGGGGTGTAGAACTTTTAAGAAAAAAATGTCTAGGCTTTAAAAGCAATTATGTAGCAGTTATGGTTTTTCTTGCAAACAAAGGAAACCAACTCCTACGGACTGAGTTTACAAGAAGCATCAGGGCAGAAGGAAAGAGGCACTTAACGGAATCTTCGGGAGCCCAGACGGGCCAGGCTTAAGAGAACCTTCTCAGGACCTGAGAAGCTGGAAGTAAAGCAACCATCTCTAGCCAAGCAGCTTGGGTGCTACCCTATAGCCACTGCTGTTGCCACGGCTAGAATGAATGGCTTCCCATGGTGGCCCTCTTCTTACTTGACTTAAGAGTTCTAAGTCCCAGGAAAACATGTCCAGTCAGCCTAGGACTTCTAGATTGCAACACTGCTGACATTTGGGGCTGGGTAGCTCTCTGTTGTGATGGGCTGTCCTGCACGTAGTAGGAGGTTTAGCAGCATCCCTGGCTTCTACCCACTAAATGACAACCAAAAATGTCTCTAGACATTTTTGTCCCCTGGGAGCACAACTGCCCCCAGTTGAGAACCACTGGGTTAACCCAACTTCAGACATACCCTGGCCATCTCAGGGTGGGTGGGGGCAGGGTTGGGCCCTCAGCGCCCACAGCAGAAGGCAGGTGCCTACAACTACCCTCGACGCTCAATACCATAATTCCCTCCAAATGAAATCCAGGGCCACCGGGGTAATGAACAACAGAAAGCTAAAATTCCACAAATGACTAGCTCCATCACCTTAAGCTTCAAGCAGCCAAGGTTCTCAGCCATCGTGAACCAGCCGGTGGAAGTAACAGCGACGTTCTAGGAGTCCCTCCTGTCAGCTATCACCTACCTCCCCAACCCGCTCATCTGAAGCTACCCATCAACCAAGCTCCCCAGATCCAGTGCAGAGAGAAACGGCAGGTACGGGGAGGGGATTTCCAGGCTGCATCACCACCACCACCACCACCACCCCCGCCCTCCCCGGACTCCTCTAGGTTGCCTGACAGCGTTCAGGAAATCCCTTTCATCAGGGTGGAGTGGGACCACATGTTAGTTCTTTATCGACCACCACAGCAGATTTGTTCTCCTGGCTCCATACTCTGGACACGCTAAATATGTACCGTGTGGCTGTCACGGGTTCAGGATTCCATGAATTTGTGGCAGCAAAGCCATCTCTGCCACCAGGTGCTTGGAATTTTTCTTTCCCACCTAGACACAAAAGCTTAACCACAAGCCTCAAAATTTGGAAGCTCTTCAAAACTTTCAAACCTGGTCCCACTCTAACAAATGGGTTTAAGATCCATGGGCTTAGTTGCTCTGAGGCATGTGGGATCTTCCCAGACCAGGGATCAACCCTGTGTCCCCTGCACTGGCAGGTGGCTTCTTAACCACTGCACCACCAGGGAAGCCCTGTGATTCATTCTTAGTACACAATTACATCTTAAGTAGATAATCCTCTATAGAACAGTTCTTATGTAAACAGCCGGTAATTTTGATATATTAGAATTAAAAGAAATTTCCTAAGGCCAAATTCTGCCATGTTTTAAGAAATATGCCGTGGTTATTCCAAGAGTAATTTTGCTTCAGGGACCCAGTTAAAGTTATCAAAACTGTAGCTTCTTCCGGATGCTAAAGATGCAAATACGTTTCACACACATACCTCTACCCGTGATTATTTTTCAGTATATTTCATTTTACAGTTTTTTAAAAAAATCATCAGCTGTGGGGAGGGACTTCGATGATCACATAATTTTAAATTGCAAACAAAAAGCACAAAGCTGTGTAATCACGAAGGCTTGCAGTGAAAGAATGAACAGGTTTGTTCATGGACAGTTGGAAATAACCTGCTTCGAGCAGATTTGTTTGTGAGATGTTGCAGTTTTCACAGCTCTGAAGTTGAAGAAACAGGGTAAGCACAGTTCACGTGAGGTGTAAACAAGGAGGGGTTGTTTGTTTCTGTAGCTGCAAAATTATGGGTTGTCCCACATGGGCTATAGCATCTTGTATGTTTGCAGATACGGTAATTACCCTGCGAGGATCCTAACATCCGGTGCTTCCCCGGGAAGAGAGGGAAACGACGATAAGGACAGTTGATGACAGCCTTTCAAGTGTCTCAATCCTCGTGGCTGCAACAGTTTAAGGTCTGAGCCACTGGAGCAGCCACACAGCCAGAGAGACAAATGGAGAAGGTGTTACATGTGAAACAGATCAGGTAAATAGACACAGTTCTGTTCACGAGCTCTGTCGCATTGTCAGCCTGAGAACTGGCTGAAGTTTCTGACATATTTCAGTTAGCCAGGTATTTTACTTGCATAGAGGATCTGAGCATTTTGACCTTTATCATTTCATAAAGAGTAAAGAACTTGCCTGTCACACCATCATTTCTGTTATATAGCTTCAAAAAGTGAAAGAGAAAAAAAAAAAAAAGGAGTAAAACCACATTCTTCCATTTCCCCGATGAAACATCACCAAGACAGTCTGTGTTTCAGGGTCCTATAGACGGGACCCCAAACTGGCCCCAGAACTAACGGCTGACTAGGAGGCTTTGTGGGCAGAAGAGAGGCCTCCTGGATCTACGATGACAGAGCTGAAATTTCCAGATTTTTGATTTTTTTTTCCATAGTCTAGTGCAGCAGCCAGCGAACGTTCTTCTTAAAAGGCCGGACAGTAAGCTTTCAGCCGTGCAGTTTCTACTGCAACTATGCGACTCTGCCCTTGTAGCCTGAGAGCAGCCGAGGCGTTTACAATGAACAAATGAGGCTGAGTTCCAATAAGACTTTGTTTCATGAAACAGGCGGCAGGCCAGACGTGGTCCATGGGCCGAGGTTTGCTGACCCCGGGCCTAGTAGTTGGACGGACTCCATATACCCTCAGAGCTTCAGGGATGCTACCAGCCATCTGAGGTTTGGGGAAAATCTCTCGACGTGACAACTGTGAAATTTTGCTTCTAACAGTCAGAAAAAAAATACAACAGCAACAGAGCTTCATTCACTTATTTTTACCTCAGGGATTCCACCTCCCTCATACAAATCCATGACAGATACTTTCCGGTACCTTTCACAGCAGAGTTGTCTAAAATGACCCCAAATAAGAGGACTGTAGTCCTCGCTCTCTGCCGCCGCTTTCGCAGGTCTGATGAGAGATCAAGGGAATTTGGAGCCGCTTCTCATCCCCTCAATCCTTTTCCAATCCCAGGAAATACCCCCAGATCTGCCTCTGGACAGACTGACCCCAAACAGCATGAGGTCTAAGGCTTCGCACCCACCACATCCCCCATGAGACCTCCCAAGTAGAAGCACCCAAGGAGAATCAGGGATTCCATTTCACAGGCTGAGAACGCCTTTTGTGTGTGTGTTCCAGGGGTTGGGATTTTTCTAAAGCATCACTTTTCTCTAAAACTAAATCCCTCCCCCACCACACACAAACTTCTGATGCTTTCTAGAGGAGCTGGCTCTTTTTGTCTGTTACCAAAAGTCACCTTCCCTCCATCCACATTGATTACAACATAGTTGTTAGTTGCACATTTAATTCGTTTGTTTTCCAAAGTCCTTGAGTAATGGGAATTAATTCTCAGCATGACTCTTCCCAATGCTAGGCTTTTTTTTTTTTTTTTTTGCGCTACGCAAAAAGCCCCTCAATGCTGTGCTTTAAATCAATGTGTTAATGTAACCTCTAATTAATACCAATTTGTAAAATTCGAATATTAAAAAAATATCCCAATTATGAAATTGGCATACAGGTAACCCCCTTGATCTTTCCTTTGATCCTTCAGCATTCTTTCCCTTTATCCCTCCTGGCCATTAATAAGCTATCCACACACTTGGATACTTGATTTCAGCTCCCTGGGGCTTCTTCCTCCCCGTTTCTGAGACCCTTACTGGAAAAACCCAGAGCCTCCAACTTTCAGGGTGAAGGAGCTATGGCCTGGCCTTATTTAAGACACAAGACTTGGGCTTCCTTGGTGGCGCAGTGGTTGAGAGTCCACCTGCCGATGTAGGGTACACGGGTTCGTGCCCTGGTCCGGGAGGATCCCACATGCCGCGGAGCGGCTGGGCCCGTGAGCCACGGCCGCCAAGCCTGCGTGTCCGGAGCCTGTGCTCCGCAATGGGAGAGGCCACAACAGTGAGAGGCCCGTGTACCGCAAAAAAAAAAAAAAAAAAAAGATACAAGACTTGTCACTCAGCCTCTGAAAGTTCCCCCCACCCCATCCTCACAGTTCCCCAGCCATGTTCCACGGAGAAGCAATGAATAAGAAAGGGCTTTGATCCTCCAACCAACCAGGTGAGCAAGGGTTTTTAAGAGGCTGAAGGCGGCTTTTCTAGCCATGGTGGAGCAATTTAAATAACAAGGGTCAGGATTAGCCCTTTATAGAATTGAGGAGGAAAAAAAATCCGCGGAGGCAGTGAAATGAGAAAGGTAGCTGAGGATTCACTGTCTTACAATAGATCTGTTTCCCATCTTGCTAAGCACACACAGCCATAATTATACTGCCTTCCGCCGACTGTATATACACTTCCTCCCTGCCATAAACACACACATGCCTCTATAGATGAAAACTGATTTTAATCTAGAAACCCCGGTATCTATAATTCATGCTCTTTAGCCTTTACATATTTATTCTGCATTTTAATTAAGGCCAAAATCTGAATACTTTAGATGGATGGTTTCTTTTTTCTTCTATGCATAGCTAACAGGCAAATTACCTGGCAGAAACCCAGATGTTAAGCAAACACAAAAGAGCCTGCGACTAGTAAGCTATTGTCTGGACACAACTGGCTCCGGAGAGCTTGGAAAGCTCTCTCCTTTCAAAGGTACCCATCTCAAGACTGGCAGGACTCATCCCCACTGCAGTCGTTACAAAACGAGAAGATAAAACACCAAAGTTTGGGGATTATCGGCAGCACAGCTCTGCACAGGAAAGGAGCAGTGGGTCATATCTGCTGACATCTGAGTGGGGAGGGTATGAGGGGTCAGGGAGATGAAAGTGGGCTTGGGAAGACCCTGAAATGGGCCAGAAATTCTTCGTCAGGGCCTAGAACTGAAGTTCCTCAAACGGTTGCTGGAATGATCCAGCCGACACAAAGACTAGATCTAAAATTAGAAAAGCCAGAAGGTCACACTTGACGTTTGGTTGGAAAAGCCAGACTTTTTGATGAAATGTTGATGCTTTGAAACCCTGGGAAGTTTTCTCATGAATAATATATCAAGGAAGGTGATCTTTAAAATGTGAGATTCTACCTAAGCCTTGTCCAAGTAGGCATATCCGGCTGTTCTTTCTAATTTCTAAAGCAGGCCAAATCTGGACCGATGCCTGTCTTATAAATAAAGTTTTATTGGAACACAGCTATGCTCCCCTGTTTACACATTCTCTGTGGCTGTGTTCACTTTGGGACATCAGATTGGAACACTGGGGACACAGACCACCTGACCCCACCCCCAAAAAAAGCCTAAAATATTTACTCTCCGACCCTTCATGGGAAACATTTGCTGACCCCTGCTTCCAAGAGATGCTCCTATCTCATCTGCCTTCTATTTTCTCCCCTCAGGAAAAGAAGGGAGAAATGAATCTGAGACATTTGAAATTCCCAAATTCTCACCGTTGTACTGTTTCTTCTAGTCTTTACAGAAGCAATGAAAAAACTGCAGAAAATTCTCCCCAAGCATCTTCTCTGCAGGTAAAACAGCCCATATTAATTTGTCAGGCTTCCTAATAATATCCTGCTAAACACTTCCAGACTGGCTAACAGTGATGGAAACAACGCGGTCAGCACCATGGACAGGGTCTACCATCCAAGGAGTACCTAAGGGCCAAGCACTGGGCTACAGCTTCAGCCCCGTTATCTCATTTTTAATATTCACCCCACCACGGAGTAGATTCTGCTAGAATACCAACTTGACACTGTTGATAAGGGACAGCAGAGGTTCTGAAAACCAAATCTGTCTGGTTCCAAATCCTGTCTTCTTAACTACTCTACCTCGTATGATGTCTGTGCTCTGGGCCCACGTTTGCTGCTGATGGTAACAGCTGACACATTCACTTATCCACCAGGCACTGTTCTTTTAACCCTGAAAACAGACCCATAATGAGAAAGGTAATACGATCACATCCATTTTGCATACCAGGAAACCAAGGCTTAGGAAGGTGAAACGATGTGTCTGAGGTTATCCAGCTCGTGGGAGGTGGTGCTGGGGAGCTGGTTCCAGAGCAGAACGCTAGATGCTTTGTCTCCCAAGGTCTTGGCTTTCCACATACGGGCTGTAACTTTCCAGAACTTGATGAGCTAAGATGAGTAAACAGTAACTCTGGAGATGTAGCAAAAGACTGATTTGCTCAACAAATAATGTTTGTGGGCCACAGAGCAGAGAAAGAGCTTCCCAGTGGTCCCTGTGGACACCAAAACTCTGCCTCTTGGCCCCGTCAAAACAAACATTCAATTCAACACAGATGGACGTATTGTGAACGGCTCTACAATGACGTGTGCTTCTCTCTTTCATCTTGTAAGGTCTTTCTTAAGTCCTCGGGGTTCTCAGATCTCCAGTTACAATGCACACTAAATAAACCAGTAGATAGATTACAGATAGATAGATAGATAGATAGATAGATAGATAGATAGATAGATGATAGATAGATAGATATTGAGAAAGCGCAAAGAGGATACAGATGACACTGCTATATTAAAGTTGTTAATTGATACTTAGAAAGGACATTATTTTGGGCCACCAAGAATCCACCTGCCTGTCTTTGGGTAGAGTATCCTGATTCCTTTTACAGGAGTCACCTTGTCCCTACTGATCAGTCTGATTGAAATGAACCTGGAATGTGCTCTGCCCTCTCCAGGCTGAGAACAGGCCACACCCCAAGCCAGCTTTCTCAGAGCTGGCCTGGGAAACTCCAAAAGGGGGAGTCTTCCCACCCAGGACTCCTCATGGACCCTGATAGCAAGACTCTTCAATGGCCAAGTTCCAGTACCTGCCAAGCCTGGCTCCAGCCTCCCCTCCATCTTGCATAAGTTAAGAAAACTTATGCACTTATGCTTGTAACCAACCAAAACAAACTTTCACAATGCCAAGAGCACCATTCTTGAAAAACAAATTGCCTTCAACCAGTGTTATTTCAGTCTCAGTTGGGGTCTCCTTTCTAAGAATATTTTTAAACAAATTTTGTTTCTACTTTCCCTTTAAAAAAAAAAATCTAGATAGCCATTTTAAGGTGCCAGATAGGGTAGAAATTGACCAAATATAGACAGACCTACAGGGAGAAATTTTTAAAAATATACTTTATTAATACTTGTTTTAAAGGGTATTATCTACACACATTATTCTGATCCTGTCATCAAATTTGTTCACTCTCCCCCCAGCACTGACTCTCTAAAACTTTGATAAGGGCTTCCCTGGTGGCGCAGTGGTTGAGAGTCCGCCTGCCGATGCAGGGGACACGGGTTCGAGCCCTGGTCTGGGAGGATCCCACATGCCGCGGAGCGGCTGGGCCCGTGAGCCATGGCCGCTGAGCCTGCGCGTCTGGAGCCTGTGCTCCGCGGCAGGAGAGGCCAAGACAGTGAGAGGGCCACATACGGCAAAAAAAAAAAAAAAAAAAATTTGATAAAAGCAGAGATTCTCTGAACTCAGCTGGGTCTCGACCTCAATCTACTGACAAAACAGGTGCAAATTTGCTGCAAAGCATTACTGTCTACTCCAGGTCTTATTATCCTATCACGAGTATATTTCATTAAATGCTTTGATAAACATGATCCACGATGTTTACAGAATTTCTTTAATCTCTTACTTTCATACATATCACAAGAAAGGAAACAGTTACTTGGCATACTTTGTTCACAGGGAACCCATGGGAACCCTACAAGCGACTGTTTTCTTCTCAGTGTGCTTATAAATGCTCTGTATAAATATCTCGAGCCTGCAATGGTTTCTCATAATTTCGAGCCTGCAATGGTTTCTCATAATGTTCGGGATAAAATCCAAACTTCTGACCATGGCGAATGAATCCCCCCTCCCCCTGCGTTAAATGCCACTGCCTCAAGCCCTCACTTCACAGACGCTTCCTTCTCCACCCCCCCCCCATCCTCCTCCTTTCTCCTTCCTGGTGCCCAAGCTGCCACCTGTCCCTCACATACGCCAAGCCTCCTCTCACCTCGGGACCTTGCACTTGCTCCTTCCTCTGTCTGGAACACACCTCTAATCTCCAGGACTGGTTCCTGCTCCCCATTCAGGTCTCAGCTGAAATGTCACCACTTTAAAAAGCCTTTTACAGACCACTTAACCTACAGTATTCCCTGCTCTCTCCACCACCGGGTTCTGTTTTGCTTCCCAGAACTCACTGTGATGCAAAATATCTTACTTGTGCGTTGCTGCCATACCTGTTGCCTCAACTACAGTGTAAGATCCATGAAAACAAGGGTTTGATTATTTCTAGCAGTTAGAACCGTGTCTAGAATAGCGCATGCTTGTGAAAGAAAGGGAGGTTAGAACGGAGAGAAGGAAGAAGGAAGGGAGGAAAGCAGAGGGGCAGGGAAGGAGGAGAGAGCTTTACGAAGCCTCCGTGTCCCTTTGGCTGCTTATCAATTTCTGAAATCTATGTTTTCAAAAATTAGGACATCATTTGCCTCTCCCCAACCCTTCTGACCATCATAGTAATAATGATTCATCAGAGGCAGAGCTAAGATTTATGGTACCATATACAATTTTGAAGACCCTCTTTAAGAAAAAGAATACATTATGAACATAATGCCAGGTATGCAAGTGCGTATGTATTTAAAATGAGAAAAGAAATCACGACACATGATACATGTCTTGGAAACTCACATCCCTTTCTTCTGAGATCTCCCTAGGTAATCTGCCAAACTGCTCAAATAGAAATGCTTCCTGACAGTGGCCTGGCCTCGGCTACATACCTGGAACACTCTGACCCCCAGCAACCCCCAGAGCTCACAGGGGTTCAGGCACGGAGAGTCCCAGAGGCTGGCACTTCACTTGTTTTCCAGCCCACCTGCCTCATGTTTATAAAACACTATGCCCAGCTGTCTAAAAGTCTTCACTCATGTTATCTCATTTAACCCTCACAGCTACCTGATAATAAAGCCCCACTGATAACAAATCCCCATTTCGCAGATGGGGAAACTGCTGCAGGAGTTTGCAGGGATCCTCAACAGTGTTTATCGAGCACGTCTGAAAGCGTGCTCAGCGTCCAGTGATGTATCTTCCCTTCCTAGGAAAACGTGAGCTCATTGGAAGCAGTGCGGGAGCCTCACCACCTCCCCATCTAGCTTCCACTTTGATGCCATCTTAACGATAGCCTTTATTAGTCATTTACGGTCCAAGCTGCGGCTCATTTTTTTTCTCATTCCCTGACCGCACTTCTAACATCTTTATGTTTGCTTTCATTATTGCTATTTGCAGTAGTTCTTAATTCAGTGTCTTCCCGAGTTCCATTAGCATATTCTTCATTCCCTCTTGCAAATCACACAGGCAGATACAGTTAATGATGCTAAAGTGTGTCTTCACGACGGGAGTGAACCCCGAACTGGGAGGGAAGGGCACAGTGTCTCACTGAACACAGTGGCTAGAGCCAAAAACATGGATAACTCCCTCCCTGTGCCTGCGAAGCTGTGACAGATGGGAACAATGCCCTGCTCTGGGGATACAAATAGGCACAACCTTTCCATATATATTTGGCAATTTCTATCAAAATCACAAATGCATTTACACTTTGACTCAACAAGTCTACTTCTAGGAATTTATTTATTTACATACACATATATTTACATATACACTCACACAATTGCAAAGAGATGAATGCCAAAGGTTATTCCTTGCAGTGTTATCTCTAGTAACAGGAAGTTATGAACAGCCTATGTGTCATCATTAGGAATCTGGTTAAATAAATGACAATCCAGCCATACAATGAAATATTATAAAGCTAAAACAAGAAAGAAGCATCTTATACTCAAATATGAAAGGAATTATAAGATATAGATCTTGAAAGTAGTAGGTGCAGAATAGTATGTATAGTTGGATGACTTTTTATTTTCCACGTATTTTTTACTTTAGATGAATAAAAACATCACATGAAGAATAAACAAGAAATTGCTAATAGTGTTTACAAACTTGTTTTTGGAGGGCATGGTAATTAGAACAGGAGAAATACTTTCCACTAGTTATCTTTTTATCATTTTTTAATCTACATGACTGGATTACCTTGTCAAATCTTAAAATTTTAAATTAAATGGGTCACCACACACCCATTAGAATGGCTACTATTTTTAAAAAAAGAAAGAAAGAAAACAGCAAGTGTTGACCAGGATGTAGAGAAACTGGAACCCTGGTGCACTGTTGGTGGGAACATAAAATGGTACAGCCAGTGTGGAAAACAGTATGGCATTTCCTCAAAAAAGTAAAAATAGAATTACTATATGATACAGCAATACCAATATATCCAAAATATATGGATATATACCCCAAAGAATTGAAAGCAGGGTCTCAAAGAGATATTTGTACACTCATGTTCATAGCAGCAGCATTAACAACAGCTAAAATGCGGAAGCAACCTAGGTATCCACTGACAGATGAAAGGATAAGCAAAATATGTTACATACATACGATGGAATATTGTTCAGTCTTAAAAGGCAAGGAAATTCTTACACCTGCTACAATATGGATGAATCTTGAGGACATCGTTCTAAGTGAAATAACCCAGTCACAGAAAGACAAATATTGTATGATTCCACTTACATGAGGCACTTAGAGTAGTCGAAATCATAGAAACAGAAAGTAGAGTAGTGGCTGCCAGGGGCTGGAGGGAGGGGAGAATGAAAGTTATTACTTAATGGTTATAGTTTTAGTTTTACAAGATGAAAAGAGTTATGGAGATGGACGGTGGTGATGGCTGCATAACATTATGAATGGATTCAATACCACTGAACTATACACTTAAAGATGGGTAAGATGGTAAATTTTATGTTATGTGTGTTTTACACATACACAGAAAAAAACTGTTTTGACACCAAAAGCAAAGGCAACAAAAGCAAGTATCAACAAATGGGACTACATCAAACTAAAAGCTTCTGCACAGGAAAAGAAACCATCAACAAAATGAAAAGGTAACCTACTGAATGAGAGAAAATATCTGCAAATCATATACCTGATAACCGGGTAATAGCCAAAATACATATAAAGAATTCATGCAACACAGTAGCAAAAAAAAAAAAAAAAATCCAATTACAGAATAGGCAGGGAACCTGGATAGACATTTTTCCAAAGAAGACATACAAATGGTAACAAGTACTTGAAAAGATGCTCAACATCACTAATCATCAGGAAAATGTAAAGCAAAACCACAATGATGAATCATCTCACACCTGTTAGAAGGGCTATTATCAAAAAGACAAGAGATTAAAAGTTTTGGAGAGGACATGGAGAAAAGGGAACACTTGGGCACTGTTGGTGGGAATGTAAATTGAAGCAATCACTATGGAAAACAGGATGGAGATTCCTCAAAAAATTAAAATAGAACTACCTTAAAGACCTAAATGTAAGGCCAGAAGCTATCAAACTCTTAGAGGAAAACATGGGCAGAACACTCTATGACATAAATCACAGCAAGATCCTTTTTGACCCACCTCCTGAAGAAATGGAAATAAAAACAAAAATCAACAAATGGGACCTAATGAAACTTCAAAGCTTTTGCACAGCAAAGGAAACCATAAACAAGACCAAAAGACAAGCCTCAGCATGGGAGAAAATATTTGCAAATGAAGCAACTGACAAAGGATTAATTTCCAATATTTACAAGCAGCTCATGCAGCTCAATAACAAAAAACCAAACAACCCAATCCAAAAATGGGCAGACTTAAATAGACATTTCTCCAAAGAAGACATACAGACTGCCAACAAACACATGAAAGAATGCTCAGCATCATTAATCATTAGAGAAATGCAAATCAAAACTACAATGAGATATCATCTCACACTGGTCAGAATGGCCATCATCAAAAAATCTAGAAACAGGGGCTTCCCGAGAGGGTGTGGAGAAAAGGGAACACTCTTGCACTGCTGGTGGGAATGTGAATTGGTTCAGCCACTATGGAGAACAGTATGGAGGTTCCTTAAAAAACTACAAATAGAACTACCATATGACCCAGCAATCCCACTACTAGGCATATACCCTGAGAAAACCATAATTCAAAAAGAGTCATGTACCAAAATGTTCATTGCAGCTCTATTTACAATAGCCAGGACATGGAAGCAACCTAAGTGTCCATCAACAGATGAATGGATAAAGAAGATGTGGCACATATATACAATGGAATATTACTCAGCCATAAAAAGAAATGAAATTGAGTTATTTGTAATGAGGTGGATGGACCTAGAGTCTGTCATACAGAGTGAAGTAAGTCAGAAAGAGAAAAACAAATACCATATGCTAACACATATATATGGAATCTAAGAAAAAAAAAATGTCATGAAGAACCTAGGGGTAAGACAGGAATAAAGACACAGACCTACTAGAGAATGGACTTGCAGATATGGGGAGGGGGAAGGGTAAGCTGGGACAAAGTGAGAGAGTGGCATGGACATATATACACTACCACGTAAAACAGATAGCTAGTGGGAAGCAGCCGCACAGCACAGGGAGATCAGCTCGGTGCTTTGTGACCACCTAGAGGGGTGGGATAGGGAGGGTGGGACGGAGGGAGACGCAAGAGGGAAGAGATATGGGAATACATGTATATGTATAACTGAGTCACTTCGTTATAAAGCAGAAACTAACACACCATCATAAAGCAATTATACTCCAATAAAGATGTAAAAAAAAAAAAAGTGGGTGTAAACAGTTCTTTTCCAAAGTCTTTCAGGAATAACATTTATAAAAACTAGATTAGGGCTTCCCTGGTGGCGCAGTGGTTGAGAGTCCGCCTGCCTATGCAGGGGACGCGGGTTCGTGTGCAGCATTATTTACAATAACCAAGTTATGGAAACAAGCTAAGTGCCCATCGACAAACAAATGGAGAAAGAAAGTGTGGTACACATATACCACAGCATATTATTCAGCCATAAAAGAGAAGAAAATCTTGCCATTTACCACAACATGGATGAACCTTGAAGGCATTATGCTAACTGACATAAGTCAGACAGAGAAAGACAAATACTGTACAACCTCACTTATATGTGGAACCCAAAGGAGAACACCAAGCTCATTGATACAGAGAACAGACTGGTGATTGCCAGAGGCGGGGGAGTCAGGTGGGGAAGAGGTAGGCAAAGGTACAAACTTCCAGTTATAAAATAAATTAGTCATGAGGATATAATGTACAGCATGGGGATTACAGTTAACAACACGGTGCTGCATATCTGAAAGGTGCTAAGAAAGTAGATCTTAAAAGCTCTCGGCACAAGAAAGGAAATTCTGTAACTATGTGTGGTGATGGATGCTAACTAGACTTGTTGCGGTAATCGTTTCACAATGTACACAAATATCCAATCATTATATTGTACATCTGAAACTAATATAGTCTTATATGTCAATTATACTTCAATTTAAAAAAAAGAGCTGATCTGAAACCTGTAACTTAAAATGAAAAACATGAAAAAAGACACTAAAAGATCTAGAAAAGAAAAGTTGGGCTTAAACACGGCTCTGAAATATAGAAATGACTGAACTTTATAATATTCTTAAAAGGGTGTAGCTTAATACTTTTCAAATGTATGTTATAGCATAAATAAATGTTATCAAAGTGTTTTCAGAGGTAAAACAAACTTGTTTTAAGGACTAGATAGTACTCGTTATAATTACTCTACAGAGTCCCCGTAACATCTAAAAAAATTTTAGATAATGTCATCATTTGAGAATTGATATGGTATCAGAGAATTATAAAATTCTTTTCATCGTGCCAAAATTTATCAAAGCTACAAAGGGGGAGCTGGTCAGTTATAAATTGGTGAATTTAATGTCTTTAACAAGAAATCTATTGAGAGAGATGGTGGCACTATTTTCTGCCTAGAATCCTTTACCCCCTTCCCCCCACCCCTTCCCTGGCAATATCTTTCTCTTACTCTGATAAGCTGCCATCATCCGGTAGACACAGCTCAATCACAGGTCCACCTCCCGCTCACAGGTTGGTCATGTGACTCGGGCTGGCCAATAAGAGCCCTCTGACTGTGAACACAGTGATTGGCCCATGGTAGGGCACATGACCCAAACGGGGCCAATCAGCATCCTTATTCCGGGAAAGAAAAGGGAAGGCTCTCATTCCTGATGAGATTGTGAGCACTGGAGATACTTTAGCCTGGAGCTGCCAATGACCTCCTCTGTTGCCACATAGAATAAGGAGGGTGAAGACAGTTGAGGGTGAAGCCAATTCAGAGAAATGCAGAGCCAAAAGATGGAGAGAATTGGGGTCCCCATAGCAGTTTGAACTTATGGATCCAGCTATATCTGAAGTCAGGACCAATCCCTGGCCTTTCCGATTATTTGAGCCAATAAATTCACCATGTTGCTGGGGTCACTTTGAACTGGCATCTGTCACTTGCAAGCAAAGGAGTACTGACTAATATGCACTTGATTATCAGCAACACTGCACCGTTTGTCTAGTGATAAGGATGGTCCATGCTGACCCCCTTACCAGCTTCTCCTGGGTCCTTCTTATGACTAAGGACTAACCATATCAACAGTTGCTACAACCTTGCTCTCATTAGTTTCACGCTCTTACCTACTGAGTTAATGCCACGAATCAATCAATACTTCAATGGCATTGTTCTGAGGATAACAAGTGCTGTCAATAACAACAGATCTCCTTCAACAGCGATGTCCTAGCAGTGAAGATAAGGCGCAAGAGTGGGCAACAAAGTCGCCACAACCTTGGGCTATGATGTCATTTATTCCTACCTGATTCAGCCTAAGCCCTACTCACTTCAAGACCTGAGTCACAGCAAACACTTTAAGAGGATGAATGACTCAAAGCAACATACCACTCAGAATTCCTCCCAACTTAGGAAGCTAGCAAAGCACGGAGGGTTTTGGCATCAGAAAGAACCCAAATTCATAATCCTGCTCTGCCGTGTGCTAGCTGTGTGGTCTTTGGGCCAGCCACCTAAGTAAGCTCTCGGCACCTCAGTTCTAACCTGTAAAATGAGGATGGTCATTTTTCCTAAATCAAGGGATCGTTGTAAGGACCCAGTAAGGTATCACAGGGGAGGAACTTGGAACAAGTCCAGACACAGAGAAAGTGCTCAATAAATGTCAGCATTCATTTTTTAATTTTTTTTTTTTTTTTTGGCCACGCCACACGGCTTGCAGGATCCTAGTTCCCTGACCAGGGATTGAACCCGGGCCCCCCACAGTGGAAGTGCGGAGTCCTAGCCACTGGACTGCCAGGGAATTCCCAATGTTAGCATTCAATATCATTTATTCATTCAATAATACTGAATGATCTCTCAGCAGCAAAGTCCGATGACAGATGAAGCGGAGAATATCAAGTTTCTCAGACATGGGTCCTGACTTCGAATAATTTACTGTCTATTAATAAGAGAGCTAGGACTACTATTCATGTAGCTATTAATAAAAAAATAATAATACACTTCTTGTACTAGGCCCTGGCAATTTAGTGATCAATAAGACAATGATCTTTGCCTTCCTGGAGGGTATGTTTTATTGGAGGAGACCGGCAATAAATAAATTGGTATTTAACTTAAAGTTCTGATAAAGACTACAAAGGCGAGTCCCCAGCGTTAGGAGAGCAATAACAGGGAGTTTGAGGTGGGGTGTCTTGATGTGAAAGTGATGTATTGCTCCTCCGGGTACACCAGTAAGAGAGTGGAAGACAGAAGCAGGAGAGGGAAAGGGCGAGGGTCAAGCAAAGAGCAACCTCCTGCAAGGTCACAAAGTGGGCAGCTTCAGCCTGACCCCGCAGGGGCCACAGGAGTGCAAGTTATGGCTCAGAGTTGTCTCAACCTGAGGCCAGCGAGCCAGGGTTTCACACTCCACGCCACCAGCCCTCAGCAAAGGGCCGCGCTGGGAGACACAAACTTAGACGTTCCTGGGTCTCCTTGGCTGTGGGCAAGGTGGCTCCAGTAGCCCAAAGGAAGTCCTTCAGTGCGGAGATGCTGGTACAGGAGGTGGAGGGTAGGAGCCCCCGAAGCCAGGGAGGGGCCCTCAGAGCAGTTAGAGAGACCTAGGGGATGTGGGTGGAGCTCCACAGCAACCATTATACAGAGGACCTTAAGCCCGTTAGGAGGGGCCAGCAGGAAAGGCTCCCCTGAAAAAGTGCCATTATAGCCATGCAGGAGTGGCTCAGCCAAGGGCAGGGGCAGCTCGCTTTGAGATTAATTAAGGGATTGTTTAGATATAACATGTTTGTGGAAGGCACTGAATCTGCGATCTTGTAGGATGCCATTCCATCCGGGCTCTGTCTGCAGCCCTAGCCCTTTCTGCCGGATCGGGTTGATGGCTGTCACTGGTTGTCACACACCCTAACTAGCGATCAAGGGCTGCTCCCAGGAAGTGCTTGGCAACGTCAGAGCGAAACGACTCAAACTTTCCGTGGCCTATCCGTCGCTCATCACAAAGCCTCCCAAACACAGAGCACTCGTTGCCCCCTGCACCCCCTTCTCCTACAGCCCCTTGCCATTGATCACGCTTGCCTGGTGCAGAAGTTCTGAAAGACCTCAACTTTCCCCACCAAGCACGTTCCTAGACCTAATGAAAAAAATGTGATCCAAGAAACAGGTTTTAAGAGAAATCAGATCTGGATCTAGCTACACCAGTACCTCTCAACGGAAGAGGGCTAGGGGGCGGAGTTACTACTGGCACTAGTGGGTGGAGCCAGGGATGCTGCTAAACACCCTACAATACATAGGACGGCTCCCACAGCCAAGAATAATCTGGCCCCAAACGGCAGCTGTACTGAGGTTGAGAAACTGTGATTGAGAACAAAGGCCGAATGTGTGACAAAGGTTGGATCTACAATCTACAGCCTCCCCCTTTTTTGCCAAGATCAGTGATGTGATGTGTATAAGGCACAATTTTTTTCAGTGTCAAGAAACGGAAGCTATATTCAAACTATCTTAAGGACAAAAGGATTATTACTCAATAACTGATTGGTCCAGGCATGGCTGATCTGGGGATTCTAATGATGTCATCAGGAATCAGTCTTTCTCTCCCCCCACCCTCTCTCTCTCTCTCTATCTCTCTCTCTCTGCCCTCCCCGATTCTCTCTCTCTCCTCCTCTCTCCCTCTGTTCTTTTTTTCCTCCCTTTTAGCCTTATTTCAAGTAGCCTCTCTATGTGAGAGCTCTAAGGAGTATAGACTTAACATCCAGCAAAATTGACAACCCCCAGAGGCAGGAGAGCTTCTCTTTTCCAATACTGTAATTACATCATGATCTAGGACTTGGCTTGATTTCCTAACTGGAGCGACTCAACCATTCCCTGAATGGGAATACAGAATTCTCATAGGTCATGCCTGCATCCCATGTTCACATCTGGGGCCAGGGTAGGTAAACCCACCCAGAACCATATACTGAGATGGGTTCTCCAGGGAAATATGGTGTTTTGTGTGTAACTGTGCATTCAATCCTCACATCAACCCTGGAACAAAGATGGTATATTATACCCACTGTACAGACACAGAATCCCATTCAGAAGGCCACATGGCAGAGTGGTTGGGCTTGGCAGTGGCCGGAGCCAAAGAGCCACGGTTCAGTTCCCAGCTCGACAACTAACACAGGGCGATCACTTACAATACCTTCTGTGTTTTGGTTTTCCTGTCTGCATAGGGAAATGGTTTGCTGTGGGAATTCAATGAGTTAATATATATCAAGAGTATTGATCAAGGGTATTGATCAGTCATGCCTGGGACAGACTAAGCACTTAATAAATGTCATCCATCATTTTTGAGAACTAACCCAAGCTACTCATTTTTACAAAAGGAGAAACTAAGGTCTGGAAAGGAAATTTCTCTTCTGATATGAGGAATGCAGGACAAAAGAGCCCACCTGCCCTGGCCTTGGTGCCCCTTTCACTACACCAGGGACCCATCTGAAGACTTCATTCCCCTCTAAACTTCATCAGCTCCAACAGTTGGAAATACACCCCAGAACCCAGCAACAGTTGATTTTATAAATTTTCTATCCACTAGGCGATGCCAGCCTCCCCAAATGGAAAGCCTTCCCAGCCACTATGGGGATTCAGAACCTAACCTTCCTCCATTGGGGTGCTCATCCTACTTTCATGCCTGCAGAGGGTGAGGAGGCCGGTTTTGAGGTTCACCCACACTGCTCTGGCTTTCCCGGTAGCTTCCCTCCTTCCTTCTCGGGGTTCCTGGAAATCCATCAGCTTCATGATATTTATTACCTCCTGCTTCCATTTTTGCATTCTACAGAAAGAGAAGTTATGCGCTCCTTACAGACAGCATGAGAGGCAAAGAGAAGAAAAGGTTATGGCTGTGTTTCCTTAGTGCTGTTTTCCTGGCTGTCTCACAATCAGTGCTCCATAGCAACTCAATAGCATATTATTAACCAAAGAGCTTTTTCAGATAAACACCAGCTACTATAATGACACAGGGCCTAGGAAGAGAGGCAAAGATACATGCTAATTTTAAAATTAAATTGCTCTCTCCCTGCATGTCTAAGAGAATGGAACAAGGATAAGAGGAGGAAGTGACAGGCAGTTAGGATGGAAAAGTCCATCACGTGGGAGGATTCCTGTGGAGCTTAGGGAAACGCAGCTGAGATCGTGGAGAGAAGTAACACTCGCTGAGCGTTTACCACATGCCAGACACGATGCATTATTTCATTCAGTGCCCATAATGACCCTATGTAAACAGAGATGTCTCCAGGATCCTCACTTTACAGATGAGCAAACTGAGGCTGAGAGAGGCCAAGTAACTGGGACAAAATCACATTGGGTGTGAAGGGAGAGGCCAGGATTTGAAAGTAGGCAGGCTGGCTCTGAATCCCATGAACTTGGGCATTATGCTAAATGGACCTGGGCATAGGAACACGGCATTTCCAGATCTGAAGGTACCTTTCGATTTAATCAGTTACTTGTCTAACGAATATTTACTAGCCGCCAGTCATTAGCCACTATGAGGTGGGGACCACCAAACCTTCTCTTGCTTCCTTGAAAAACAGGCTTATACATATCCTGGCAGAGGGAAACCAGGCTGGTTCTGAAGGAAAGACTGATGCAGGCCATCCGCTGGGGGGTCCAGCATTTCCCTTTCTGGTGGCTAAGACCAAATCAACCACAGAACGGTTCAGTGGTTAAGCCATTGAGAGACCTCGGTTTAAATCCCAGTTGCACCTCCCACAAGCTAGGTGCCACTGCAGGAACATAACACAATCTCGCCAAACATTTCTCCTCTTAGTATAAAATGGAGAAAAAAATCATGTCTACCACTTGGGGTTCTCATAAGGATTAAACAAAGATCTTTTTTTTGCGGTACGCGGGCCTCTCACTGTTGTGGCCTCTCCTGTTGCGGAGCACAGGCTCCAGACGCGCAGGCTCAGCGGCCATGGCTCACGGGCCCAGCCGCTCCACGGCATGTGGGATCTTCCCGGACCGGGGCAGGAACCCATGGCCCCTGCATCAGCAGGCAGACTCTCAACCACAGCGCCACCAGGGAAGCCCCTAAACAAAGATCTTTATCATTCAGCTGAAGTTCCGAGTTTGCCTGCAGGGGTGAGGCTGCGGGCTGCTCCCCTGCTGCTCGCTACTGTCAGTCATCGTTCTTCTCATCACCCAAGTGTTCCTGGCCTCAAGAATCCCTGTGGCCACCCACGGAAATCTCATTGCATTCTGTGCCCTCTGGTGGAACCAGAAACCATCTGCACTGACTGCTCCAGACGGAAGGCTTGAGTAAAGCATGATGAAGCTCTGTGCACAGTGCCGGCATGTAGCAAGCATAAGTTGACATTATTTTCATCATGAAAAATCCCAACTGATTTCCTTCTTAGGAGCTTGAGTAAGCTGTGGGTAATAGAGGCCTACTGACTTTCTCCTTACTAAAAACTCCTCCCCCTGATGGGCTGAGATCACCTGTGGTCAAGTCACTTCTGAGTGTCCCGATTCTCCATTAAATACAGTAATTAGTGCGAAGCCTGCCTTGGGCAATAATAGCCAACACGCTTAGCACCGCCCAACGCCAAACCTTGGGTTAAGCACGCCATAAACACAAGCCCATAGAGCCTTCAGCGCATCATCATGAAGCAGATACAGTTACTATTCCCACTTCACATGTGACAACACTGCAGCTCAGAAAGAGCCATCCTTTGTCCCCACCACCATCCCTGCAGGCAACAGAACTGGGCTTCAAAACCAAGTCTGCTGGCCACAGAGCCCAAGATCACAGGCCTTCTGCTGCAGTCAGAGTCTGTCTGCAGGAGTGAAGGCCCAAGACTGTGTGTCCTTGGCCGATGCCCTCCACTGGCCTTCACAAAGATGGGAACTCACCCCCAAGAATCCCTGAGGCCAGACCAAAAGCCCCCTAGTAATTGTCGGCACCCTCTAGGTTTCCAAAAGCAGCTACACCCCCAGCTCGAGAGGCGCGCCTCAAACGTGTCACCACCTATGATGATTAGCATAACTTGCCCTTTGTTGTAACCCAGAGCCGACACTTTCCTATCTAATTGCTGTGTTAGACAGTCTGTGAGTTGGAAAGGAGAGAACCCAACCCAATCCTGGGTTAAGAGAAAAAAAAAAAATCCCATAAATATGTTGACACATACAACTGGAAAGTTCAGGGGCAAAGGGCTAATTCCGGCGAGAAGGATCCAGGTCCTCAAATGGTTCAGTGACATCTACTCCTTGACCCCACCTTCCTAGATGCCAGCTTTATTCTCGGGTATGCTTTTCCTTCCCAATGGCCAAAATGGCACCAAGAGGTGCAGGCAGACACCCCAGCAGCTTACCAATCCCAGTTGGAACTAAACTCTTCGTGCTCTGTAGTTTCAGCAGAGATCTCAGACCATGCTTCGCTGGTCCATTGGTGGGGGGCGGGGGGCGGGGGCGGGTGTCACATGCTAACTCCTGCACCACTGACCTCCTGAGACGAGGAAGTGCAGTCATTTGATTGGACAGACCTGGGTCATGTGAGCAACCCTGGAGCCTGAGGATGGGAAAGCCCCACCCAAGACAGAGTGGGAGGTACAGTTCCCCAAGCGGAAATCAAGGAACCGCTAGCACCAACAGAAGCAGCGTGAAATGCCAGGCCAACAAGAGCCTCAGATACCACTAGTTACCTCTCGTTTCTCTGCTCTCCCAATCAGAAGGCGCATCGTGTCTGATGCTCTGTCCTCTGACCCAGTCTTCCTGACTTTGTTCCGTGGCTTGAGAAGCAGCACAATACAGTGCAGGAAGCTGCATAACTCTGAGGACAGCTCAGGAGAGGGGGGAGGACAGAGAGAGAGAAAGAGAAATGGCTTACTTCTTTTCCCAAAGTTTTGCGGCAGCCTAGAGGTCTCTGGTTTATGGATATACATTAAAGAATCTTTTCACGAGGGCTGTTTTATGCGAGGGTCATTTAAGCAAGGAGGCACTTGGCTTCTCCTTCTAAGTGAAATTTTTCAATCAGTCTGAAGAAGTTAATGACACCATATCCTTTAATAACCACACTTGTGGTTCTGCAAATCCTCTATTAACTGATTCAACCGTCTGCCCCCAAACCAAGAATCAGCAAAAACAGGTAGAAAAAAGACCAAGAAAGAAGCAGCCGTGCTGTCTGCTGGGTAGGCAAGGTACAGGAAGCAAGTGCAGTAGAGTTACTGAAAATCTCCCGCACTTGGTTGGTGAGAGATTTGGGAGATTCATCTCATAGATCAAATGAGCTTTCACAGGCTGCCTGTAGCATATACGATGCTTCAGGATGCATCTTGCCGCTGCAGCATCTCAAAGAGAAAGTAATTCCACAGAGCTTGATCCAGACAATTAAAAAAGAGCTACTGGATCCACATTCCCCTCCCCAAGGGGTTAGGGAAGATGCTTCAAATAGCAGCTTTCTCTGGGGTAGTGATGGCATTAAAACAGAAGCCAGAACCTAGGGAATTCCAATCCGGGCTTTGAAAAAAATGACTGCCTCGGGTTCAAATCCTGGCTCTGCTACGAGCTGCACGGCCCCAGGTGAAACCTCTTTGACTCAGTTTCCCCACCTATTAAATGGAGAAAATAAGCATCATCTACATTGCAAGGATCTTTTGACAATTAAATGGGCTAATAATGCATATAAACTGTTGGGCACTGCTTCTTGAACATGGTAAGAAATTAATAAATACTTATCGTATTGGTCAGCTGTTACCCTAATAATGTTGCATAAAAAACCAGGGGCATCCTTCCAAAACTCCGGGGCATCCAACGATAAGCATTTATTTCCTGCACACACACCCGCAGGGGAGCTGGAATTCAGCTGGGCTTGGTTTTCAGGGTGCAGGTTGGGCCCAGGTCTACTCCCCATGTCTCTCATCCTCCTTGGCCGAGTAGCTACAGAGGCACGTTCTGTTCATGGAGAAATGCAATCACTTAAGGGGCAACACTAACCTGGGAAGCACATTTCAAGACTCTGCTCACATCTGCTAACTTCCCATTGGCCAAAGAAAGTCACATAGCCAAACCCAAGGGCAGAGGAATGTACTCCACCCATGGAGGTGGAAAGGAAGAAATTATATTTGCCAAATAATTATCTGACATAGCATAATCATCTTATTTTTATGTGATGAGCACACAAATTATTGTAAAGCAAGCTAAGATATGATGAGTGTGAAATGAGTATTTATTATGGACTAAACTGTGTTCCCCCAAAATTCATTATGTTGAAGCCCTAACCCCCAATGTAACTGTATTTGGAGATAGCGCCTTTAAAGAGGTGATTATGGGGACTTCCCTGGTGGTCCACTGGGTAAGACTCCACGCTCCCAACGCAGGGGGCCCGGGTTCGACCCCTGGTCGGGGAACTAGATCCCACATGCATGCCACAACTAAGAGTCTGCATGCTGCAACAAGAGTCCACATGCCGCAACTACAGATCCCGTGTGCCACAACTAAATGTGCCACAACGAAGCTCCCTCGCACTGCAACTAAGACCTGACGCTAAGACCCGACACTAAGCTCCCTCGCACTGCAACTAAGACCCGACGCAGCCAAAATAAATGTTTTTTAAGAAGAGGTGAGGGAGGGTGGGAGGGAGGGAGACAAAGAGGGAAGAGATATGGGAACATATGTATATGTATAACTGACTCACTCTGTTATAAAGCAGAAACTAACACACCATTGTAAAGCAATTATACCCCAATAAAGATGTTAAAAAAAAAAAAAAAAAAGAAGAGGTGATTACGGTTAAGTAAGGGCATAAGACTAGGGCCCTAATCCAATAGAACTGGTGTCATTATAAGAAGAGGAAGAGAAATCAGGGGTGTGTGCACATACAGAGAAAAAGACCATGTGAGGACACAGCAAGAAGGCGGCCGTCTGCAAGCCAAGGAGAGGCCTCAGGAGAAACCAAGCCTGCTGATGCCTTGATCTTGGAATCCCAGCCTCCAAAACTGTGAGGAAATACACTTCTATTGTTTAATCCACCCAGCCTTTGGTATTTTGTTATAGGAGCTGCAGCAGACTAATACAGTGGTATAGAAAATACATGCTAAAGAAGGAAGAGACTGCTTACAGAGAGAAGAAACCAAATTTCACGGAGAAGACATTTTCTGGTTATAAGACAGGTGGTAATTCAATCAGAGAAGATGGAAGAGAGTTGGGGGGATGACATCCCAGGCGCAAGAGTTGGCCTGAGCCAGAGTTCTGAACAGGGACAGAAAGACAACAGTTAGCACTTCGCTGAACACTTGGTTGCAGGCACTGCATTAGGCTCTTCACATGCAGGCACTTGTTCAGTCCTCAGAACAACGCTAAGAAAAGGATGCTAGTTAGTATCCCACGTTTTAAGGAAGAAGCAGTTTTGCAAAGATAAAGGTTAACATCGAAGGGCATCACGCAACAGAAGTAAAATATGTCAGCAATTTCTACTCATTGGTGGCCTTCAGCTGAGGTCTAGAAAACAAACCCATGGCCTGAGGATGACGAAGCAAAGTTCTCCTAAGAAATATCAGACACATCGTTCAGGAGGAAAGCAAATGTTTCCCCAAGGCAGGAAGAATTGCAGATTAGGAAGGCGAAAAACAGAGAGGAGAGAGGCAGGCTCCCTTCAATATAACAAAAAATGGCAGGTAAGAGTTATCAGGAACACAGCATGCATCAGGAACTGTTCAAAGCATTGCATAATGTTTACCATTTAATAATCAATTGACTTAATCTGCACGGTAAACCTATGAGGTAGGTACTAAGTGTTCCCATTCTGCAGATGAGAAAACTGAGCCACACCATGCTGCTAGTGAGCAGCAGAGGCGAGGACTGGAAAACCAGGCTATCTGAATGCAGAGTTCATGGTTCCAACTCATGCATGTTCTCCTACCTCTTGCTCTGCTGTAATGTCTTTCAGGAAGGAATTTTTTTGCTAAAGAACTGCTTTGATCCTGCCTCTTCTTTATTTACAAAGAGCAGTGGTCCCCACTGCCCTCAGGACAAAGTCCAAAATCATGACCTCAGCATTCAAGGTCATTGTTCAACCTGTCCTCATTTGCCACTTACAACTTTGATTTCAAAGTGATCTGCTCACCCATATGCAAGCAAATGCCCCCAAATCGTTGCCTACCCGCAAACTGGGTTGGCCTCTCCTCTTTGTCAAGTCCACTCACCCATAACTGTGATGAACGACCAAGGTGGGCTTCAGGGCCAGCCCACCAGGAGTTCCACAGCCAGGTCCCGGCTCCAAAGCCATGCAGAGCCGGCTGGCACAGGGCGCCACCTGGTGGCAGGAGCCTGCTCTGGACAAAACAACGCGGGGGGATTCTGGGGTTTGGGGCCCAGTTGTTCTGCCAAGAATTAGGAATCTCGCTGTGAGCTGGCACCCACTTCACCAGCCTGATGCAGGAAAACAGAGCCAGGAGAATTCCAGTGGCCCTGGGGCCCTCCCTCTGCCTCCCCGCTTCCCGGAATGGGGTAGCTTGAGATGGGGTCACCTGCCTTTTCCACAGACGAGCTGTGCCCCTCCACCCTTCCCCCCTTCCTTGAAAAAGCTAAACCCTTTAGCTCAACCCCACTTGACAACTGAATAGAAGAAAAGAGAGTCAATCAGCAGTTGGGTTATATCAACATTCATTTTCTCAAGGTTCTGTTGTACTATATTATTTGAAATTTTATAATGATCATGGGTCTTTCTTATAATCAGTATAAAACAGCAATTATCATTTTGAAAGTTAAGAAGGAAGGAAACTACACCGTGTTTCTTTTCTGCTTTTACAGGAATGAGTATGGGTGGGTGGGAGATTTTTTAAAACTACATCTTCCATCAGAGTAAATTCACTTAGTTTTTCCTGAACAGCAATCCATGAGCTAATACATGTTTTAAGCTCTAGTCATCCCTTTTTCCACCTCTGCTTTATTTTACAAATATTATATTTCCTTAATTTCTCAGGTGGATAGAGAACTTAACCCTCAACATCCCCATACTAAATAAGTGACCTTAATAAATCGACCTCACACTATACTCCCACCAGAATAGCTAAGATGGACAAGACAGAAATACCAAGGGCTGGTGAGGATTCAAAACACCTGAAACTCTCAAACACGATGTGTCGGTGGATACAAACCGCTCTGGAAAACTGTCTTTGGCAGTATCCACAGCTGAGCACAGGCCACCTGAGGTCCCAGGAATTCCACATATGTTCCTCAAAAGATGTGCCCTAGAATGTTCACTGCAGTATTATTCACAATAGCCAAAAACTAAAAACTTCCCAAATGCTCATCAGTAATAGAATAAATCACTGCATGTTCACACAATGGAATATTATAATGCAATGAAAAAATATTACAACTATACTCAATACGAATCAATCTCACAAATAAAATATTGAGAGACAGAGAAGCCAGTCTCACAAAAGTGCATACTGTTTGAGTCCATTAACTTAATGTACTGATCTCTGGATACAGCAGTCAGGGTGGTGGTTACTTTGGAGGGGTGGGAACAGAGGAGGAAGGGTCCTGTAGCTAGGCAAGTTTTGGGGGTGGCTGGTCACCTTCCGTTTCCTGATATTGGTGCCCCTTACATGGGCGTGTTCAGCATGAGAAAATCTAAGCTGTACACTTATGATTTGGGCACTCTCATTTGTATATTACAGTCCAAAAAGTTTTAAAAAATAGATATAACTCCTATGAAAGATTAGGCTTTAATCAGTATAATTCACTCAGGGCTTTTTTCTCCAATTAATAGTAAAGGAGCAGAAGCAAAGCCCCTGCAGGTTGAAAACAGCTTACAGATGAAAAGAGAAAAATCAGATTGCCTGTCATATCCACAATCTTACCAAAAACCAGATGCATATTTTATCACCAACAGGTTTCTCAGCAAGAGGAAATATTTCATCCTCCAAAAGGCCAAAGAGTCTTAATCTCTGTGCAGGTCTGTCCTAAGGTCTTTAAAGGTGACTGGTGGTCATTCCTCTGTCTGCCTTTAAGTGAAAGACATTTTCTGGAGACTTAAAAGGACCGACAGAGGGGCATACTGCCACTCGACCTGATTTTGATCTAAGTTTAATCCAAAAAAAAAAAAAATTTACGTACAGGTTGAATTGCTTATAGAACGTGTTTGTCTCTCCAGCGCTGTATGCCCAAGCAGGTAGAAGGAAGCCCAAGTGGGCTTCTATAAATCTTAACCACACACTTCCTCCCTGCTACCCAGGATGGCTCTCTAGTCTCCAAACAGGTGGACAGCGACACCTAGTGGAAGCAATGGAGAACAAGCTACCTTTGGTAACTGCCACTAATAAAAATCCTGTGCATGCGTTTACTTTAAATGATGTAATAGGTAAGTTTTTTAAAAAAAAACAAATGAGAGTCACCCACTTAAAAACAGGTAAAGAACTAAGGAAGGAAATGAAAGAATACCATTTTCAAACGGTAAATAAATATATATTAAAATATGCTAAATATGACTAGAAAAGGAAATTAAAAACACCAATGAAATACCATTTTCACACACCTGATTGGAAAAATTACTGAAGTTTAATAACCTCAAGAGCTAATGAGAGTGAAGGGTGATTGGGTCCTCCCAGGACTCTCACGGTGCAGGGGGAACAGTAAATTGGTTCTGTATTTAGGAGGGCAATTTGATGTTATTTTTCAAAATATTAAATGCACATAACCCAACAGTTCTAATTTTCAGACTTAAGCCTAGACAATAATTTTCATTTCTGCACAAGAACATGAGTACAATCTAGGACATATAGTTGTTCCAGAAAGCAAGAAAACATTCAGTGAGTAATGGGTTCATGTCCAAAGGAAGGGGTGCCCAAAGGCCAAAGTTGAGACAAGTGGGGCATGAAAAAGAATAATGGCTGTAATTGACTGAAACAGAGCAAATATGTAAAAATCCATGAATCCATACTGATACATAAGAAGGGTGCCAACAAAACAAAACAAAATTATCTGCCATCATTGGAGAGAACTATAATACCATCTCCTTACTCTAAAAATTGGTAATTAATGGGAAAGAATTAAGCATTTGGCCTACACTTCCAGTAGGAACTAAAATCCTATAACCCCAGTAAATGAAAGAAATCTCTTCTTTACAGAACAATGT
This sequence comes from Lipotes vexillifer, assembly GCF_000442215.2. Lineage (NCBI taxonomy): Eukaryota > Metazoa > Chordata > Mammalia > Artiodactyla > Lipotidae > Lipotes > Lipotes vexillifer. The sequence continues at coordinate 831,859 of NW_006791294.1, forward strand.
CAGTTCATCAATGTAGAATATATGGTAGAATTTGCAAATGAAATTCTGCAACCGCAAAGGAAATACTCGATTGAGACAAGGACCAGCAATGAGGGCAAATGACGGGGAGCTGGACATTTGCCGGGTGCCAACATACACTTCCTCTTGAAGTACTCCAAGATTACTTTGTACTTTCAAGAGGAAATCTGTAACTGTATAATGCAAGGATGTGACTGCCTCAATCTTAAGCCAATAATCAACATTAGCAGCTCATATGGGCGGCGGCGTGGGGCGAGGAGAGCCAGATGTTATGCGTTTTCTGTCATGATGCAATGTGGAGTATACATTTGGTAACCCTACCAAATATTCTTGCCAAAAAGCTTATCCTGAATCTATTAAAGCCTTTAGAAATAACTTCCAGTTTGCAAAAACTTTAGGTGATAGAGAAACAAGTCAAGCATCATTAGAAGGAAGCAATCTCAAAATCCAAAAGGTAAAAGCCGTTCTATAGGACACTGGTCTCATCGATGTCATTGAGACAAAGTTAAGTGGGTGGCGGATGTCACTATCCTAAATCAAAAGAGACTTTAAGGACAAGATATAACAACCAAATGTAAAGCATAATGTAGAATTCTTGACTGGATTGTGATTTGAGACACATTTGGGAGACTATAGGAGAAACTGCAACGGAACAAGATATCAAGGGGTTATTGTTAAGGTCGTTAGGGGTGATATGGAATTGTGCTCATGTAGGAAAACATTTTCATTTTTTAGAGAGTCACACTGAGATATTTTGGGGTAAAATGCTATGATGTCTAATTCACTTTAAATTTGGCCAAAAAATAGGTTAAGCCAATATAGCAAAATATTAACAATTATTAAACATAGGAGAAGTGAGTATAGGTATTCTTTATACCACGCTACTTTTCTGGGTTTGAAATTTATTAAAATAAAAAATAATAATAGAAAACAACAAGATGTACAAGAATGCTCAATGTGACACTGATTATCATAGCAAAAAATCAGAAGCAACCTCAATGTCTTTCAACACCAGAATGGATAAATAACCGAACTTAATAGACTTCACATTGTATTCCCACCAGAATGGCTAAGATGAAAAAAACAGACTATTTAGTACTATGAGGTACTAGGAAACAGTAAAATGACCAATTTTTTCTACTCTTATGTATACTTATTTTTAAACTGTGTTTATATTTTCTTTTACTTCTCTTCATAATCCTAGCTTTCAGCACCTTACAGATGCATATATTTACTATGCCTTTATCAGATAAGGCTATCCAGGTCAGTGGTTCAAATTCTGAATTTCATGACCTAGAAACATTTCAAAACTTCACCTCCCCAAGACAGTGGCATAAGGACTGCTGGAAATGGCACAAAACGTTATTTAAACATAGAATGTTATTTACTAACATCATCTTTTCACACAAGAAAGGACACTGTATCACAAAAAGGTACAGATGAATGGATATAATCCCAGAATGAAACACAGTCCCTTACACAGAATAAATTTGGATTTATGAAGAATCTCTGTCATCTGAACAACCAGTAAAAACTTGGCAATTGACCAAAAAACTAAACTCTGACAGTTGGGGCTTTTATCAAGTCACCTTGCTTAGGACATGGAGTATTAGAACGTGATGCATTGTTGGGCAGAATCCAGACTTAGGAGTTCTCTCATCTGTTTGAACTAGAGGAAAACTCCATTGTCAAAAAAATTGTTAACAAACAACAATTATACATGACAACCCCAATTCCAAGCCCTCAGTGAGCTGGAATTTACTAGACAAGCTGCATCCAAAAAGTCCTGTAACTCAGAGCCTAAGAACCGCCTGAAGTTTACTCAGAGTCCAAAGGCTCCTGTGTGTCAGCTAGTCTGCGTGGTGGGTAGAACCCTGGGCTTTGGACCAACCTGATTTAGATTTGAACTCTACCAGCTACTGACTTGTAGCCTCTAATTTTTACTATCACGGGGGGCTCAAATGGAATAATGCAGGTAAACTACTCAGCACATTACCTCATGTAGCTCATGGGGTGAGCAACAAACACACCTATTGTTACTGTACTTTCACTCCTGACGCCGAATTTCCAAAGTTTATGATTCTTTCCCAACTGGAAAGACAGAGACCTAACCAAGAAGGAGTGCGCAGGGCCGAGCACAGGTTGGCATCACCAAGCACTAGAAAGTTCCACATAGGACCAGATCAGGTCACCACCTACCAGGGGGTAAGTATGGCTGCAGGTGAGGAGCGAAGACCAGCAGACTCCGCCAGAACCCGGGAAGGAAGGAGGGCTGGGGACAAGCGTCCGGTGCCCCGCACGCGGAGCGCAGAGCTACCCCTCATTGAGGCTGGAGCTTCCTCGCCCCGCAGACCCATTTCTTCCGGAGACCCCTGCCACCGAGGCTTCCGGTCTGGCTGAGACTGTGAATCATGTTTCCCCGCCCACCCCTGGTGAGAGACGCAAACTACAGCCAATCAGATTCTGTTTCTCCCACTCTTGCGTCAACTGACTGGAGGACAGAAAACAGAGCCAATGTATCGTGACCTGATGGTGTCCTGAACGCCCAGAGCTGCCTGGGTCCCCATCCTATCCAAAGAAAAAGCCCTACAGAGTTTCCTTTCAGTTTAAGAATGTCCCATAGCCCTCCAGTACATTCCTTTTATGTGTAAGTTAAACAAGATTGATTCCCATTTTGAATACTACTCAGCCATAAAAAAAAGAACGAAATAGGGCTTCCCTGGTGGCACAGTGGTTGAGAGTCCGCCTGCCGATTCAGGGGACACGGGTTCGTGACCCGGTCTGGGAAGATCCCACATGCCGCGGAGCGGCTGGGCCCGTGAGCCATGGCCGCTGAGCCTGCGCGTCCGGAGCCTGTGCTCCGCAACGGGAGAGGCCACAACAGTGAGACGCCCGCGTACCGGGAAAAAAAAACAAAAAACAAATAACGCCGATTAGCAACTAGAGATTATCATACCAAGCTGAAGCAAGTCAGAAGGAGAAAAATAAATACCATATGATATCACTTATATGTGCAATCTAAAATATGGCACGAATGAACCTACCTACAAAACAGAAACTGACTCATAGACACAGAGAACAGACTTGTGGTTGCCAAGGGGGAGGGGGAGCAGGAGGGAGAGGGATGGACGGGGAGTTTGGGGTCAGCAGATGCAAACTATTACATTTAGAATGGATAAACCACAAGGTCCTACTGTACAGCACAGGGAACTATATTCAATATGCTGTAATAAACCGTAAGGGAAAAGAATATAAAAAAAGAATGTCTATATGTGTATGACTGAGTCACTTTGCTGTACAGCAGAAATTAACACAACATTGTACATCAACTACACTTCAATTTAACAAAAAAAGATTGACTTCCATTTCTTGCAACCCCCAAATTCCAAATGGCATCATTCTCTCCTCTGCCTGTGCTGCAGAGCCAGCCTCCCCACAGCAGCACCCTTCCTGCTTCTCCCAACGCAGGTGCTGAGCCGTGTACCCAGCTGCGGGAGCAGCAGTGGACACTGCAGATGCCCACACAGTGACCAATGCAGACCATGACCAAACAGTGATCCATGCCCCGGGGCGAGCAGTATTGGGGCTCCTGGAGGTGACGGGGCCCCATTCTCCAGACTGTCCCCAACGGCTGGAATGAAAAGTTAGGATACAAAGTGTGACTGCAGAAATGCAAATAGAGTGCTTTTTCCCGTCAAGATGTTCCGTTCCTTTTTCTCAGGTTTTTTCCATTAAGAGTCCCTTAAACTACATTTTCATAGGTCTTTTCACTGCAGAGCTTACGAACTCAAATGCCTCCTGGGGCCGGATATTTTATTCAGTCGACAGTCACACTTTGTATATTAAACACACGGGACTATTCTTCCCTTCAATAAAAAAAATGCTCTCTGCCATTTGTTTTATCGAAAAACTATGCCCTCTCCTATGTTTGGTTTTCAAATGTTTGACAGAGACACGGACAGGAGAATTATATCTCTTCCCTCTTAATTCCATGAGAAAAAGAAAGGGCAAGTGTAATAGTAAATAGCAACTGACATTGGCCCTCACTGTCAAGGATCTCATAACGTGTGCTGGGATTATGGTAAACTTGAGAGCCCTGTCCTTATCCAAAGGGAACCTTTAACACCAGCTACAGCTATTTATTGTTATGCGGGAAAGTCTCTTTTCCTAGACAAACCAGGAATCCAGCTTTTTATGTAAATGTATCTGATTTTTCAGTGTTAGCAAAAATTCAAAGCTTCATTTTTTAATGCCATGCAGCCCCATTTGCAGTTCAAACAGACAAGCATACAAGCAAACATGAGCTACAGGCTGCCCTGGGGACGTTAGTTTGCAGCCGTTGTGGTCACAATCCTAGCCCACACTTCACATGTATGCAAATTAGATAAAGGTATCCTTTTCCCAGAGATATTTTATTGCGATTTTCCAGGAAAGTTGTCCTAACAAATATAAAAAGCTGAGATGTTCATGACATACATGGCACCTCCTGGAGTTGGGCAGTACACAACCTGCACACCTGGACATGGCACCCCACTTTCATCCTCTTTGAGCTTTTCAAGATAAGCCCCTAAAATCCCACTCACGATCTTTAAAAATTGTCTTACTTTCTAATTAAGTTTCTATTTATATTTGACATTGTATTTATACCTGAAAGATGAATTGAAGAATTGATTAAATTATCCAGCTAGGACAAGTCATAGCTGAAATTAAAGGAGATTTGAGGGGGTTTGAAGCTCGAATCTCAGTCCCCTCTTCACTTTGCGGCACTGTGACTCTTAGAGGCACATCTGCCTGCGACGGGATAATCTATGCCATGTCCCCTGAATCCTCTCACATTCTGGAAATAGATGGATGTGATTGTTTACAGCTGGAATTCTCATTGTACAAAATCACCTTCTCCCAGCTATCAATTATTGTCATTATCTGTAGCTAGGCAAGTTCTTTACGGCTGTTTTCTGAAACTATCTCAGATCAGTAATTAGCTCCCCAGCCACGGCTCTTGGCTTTCACACTTTAATGAGGAGTACGACCATGAAGCCATTGGAATGTGAAAAATGAAAGTGATCCCCTGTCATCCTTCTACAATCCAACAGACTCATTTCCTCTCTTCCACTGATAAAGGATAAACAAAAACTTTTTCCGTTTTTTTGTAGGAACACTTTAGAGGCCAACCTACTTAGTCTAAATGGCTACAGGTCACACCTTGAGGTAGAAAGTGCATCGCAGAAATGAAGTTGGTGTTTTCCCTCTGGCAAAAATCCCTTCCTAATTAAGAAGCACACCTGCATCATTTAAATACATGTGAGCCTGGGTCCCGCCAAGTGTGCAGCCGACTGTCTCCACTAATTGCCCAAATTCACCAGCACCCCCGGCTCATTAACAGTGAAAAAGCTGTCCTCTCCCTGGATTCCTCACAAACAATTCCCAGAGATTCAAAGAAATAACCGGGCCGGAAGGTGGCACCAAATTCCCTCTCATCTTGATGCCAGGCACACAAGAAAGCTCAGCTCCCGGAGGAAAGGGGATTTTATAGACTGGGAGAAAATCTGAAGGTGAAGGGTTTGTTTTTTGGCCAGACATTAAATTATTCTCCGAACAAATGTGTTTTTCCTTCATACAGGAGAGACTCCATTACGCATATTTCAACATTTAAGAGGACTCCCAAAGTTCAAAAGAAAACGCAGTCAAGTATTTGAAGCTGCTCTCAGTGAAAGAAATTGATGCCTCTCAAAAGACCTTTCCGTACACTGGAGGTGAGCTTTCCAGTCTGGTCTACAAGGCACAGAGGAGATTGGCAGAGGGAAGGCAGCTGGCTGATGAGTCAGGCCACCAAATGGCCCTTTGGGACACCAAACATCAAGATGATGCCAGCACTGGTCAGGGAGTCAGGGGACTGAGGTCTGAGGAATGGCTCTCCCACAGGTCATCCCAGAACCTCCGACAATTTGCTCCACAGAAGTCTGCGCTGGAGCAGCGGTGATACCCGGCAAGGGAGCGGGTGCACACCGTAGGGAACAGTGCTAACAAGGTCAGCCTCCAGCATCTTGCTCCTTGGGTTCAAATCCCACCTCTGACTGTGGACAAGTCACTTCACCTTTCGGAGACTCCGTCACCTCTTCTGAAACCTCACGGGGTTGTCGTGTCCAGCCTGGGAGTGGGGTTTTCAGGAAATTATCCTATCAGTGTAGAGAGGGTTTGAGCAACAGAAATGTTTAGGTAAGAGAAAAGGGAAATGAACCAACTTGTCCAGGGCTTCTCCATACATCTCTGCAAACAGAAACACTAACCTGTCACTTCCTGGGAGTCTCAAGCATCCGTTGTTTTGCATCTCTCCATCTTCCAATTCATGGCTCCAGATAAACTCATCAGTGAGCATGGTGATCACACAGTTGCTCACGGTGGCTGAAGACTATTGAGCGATATGGGCCACCCTGCAGGATCTTACGTGCATTTGCACACATGCACTTGTGTATCTACAGAAAACATGGGTGAACAGCCATTCCTCTCCTTAATGCTGGCAACTCGATGGCCACCCAACACAAGAACTGCAAATAGATTTACTTATGTAAAAATATTTATTTAAAATTTACTTACATATAAATATTTCATTAAAATGTTTAGATGCTCAGATTTATTTTTTTTTAAATAGATCCTTATTGGAGTATAATTGCTTCACAATACTGTGTTTCTGTTGCATAACAAAGCAAATCAGTCATATGCATACACACGTCCCCATATCCCCTCTCTCTTGAGCCTCCCTCCCACCCTCCCTATCCCACCCCTCTAGGTCATCGCAAAGCACCAAGCCGATCTCCCTGTGCTATGCTGCTGCTTCCCACTAGCTTACTATTTTACATCCGGTAGTGTATATACTGTCGACGCTACTCTCACTTCGCCCTCCCACCCCATGTCCTCACGTCCTTTCTTTATGTCTACCTCTTTATTACTGCCTTGCAACTAGGTTCATCAGTACCATTTTTTTTTTTTTTTTAGATTCCATATAAATAGGTTTAGATGCTCAAATTTTAAATGTCAGCTTTATTTAAATAATTTTGTTTAAAATGATCATTTTCATTCATTAGGATTTTTAGTTGCTTTTTGTTTGAGTAGATAGTGTTAATGTTTTGAAAGGAAAGTAACTTTTAGAGTATATATACACTTCTTAGGTTTTACTTATCTTTTTTTTTTAACATCTTTATGGGAGTATAATTGCTTTACAATGGTGTGTTACTTTCTGCTTTACAACAAAGTGAATCAGTTATACATATACATATGTTCCCACATCTCTTCCCTCTTGCGTCTCCCTCCCTCCCACCCTCCCTATCCCACCCCTCTAGGTGGTCACAAAGCACTGAGCTGATCTCCCTGTGCTATGCGGCTGCTTCCCACTAGCTATCTATTTTACGTTTGGTAGTGTATATATGTCCATGCCACTCTCTCACTTTGTCACAGCTTACCCTTCCCGCCTCCCCATATCCTCAAGTCCATTCTCTAGTAGGTCTGTGTCTTTATTCCTGTCTTACCCCTAGGTTCTTCATGACCTTTTTTTTTTTCTTAGATTCCATATACATGTGTTAGCACACAGTATTTGTTTTTCTCCTTCTGACTTACTTCACTCTGTATGACAGACTCTAGGTCCATCCACTTCACTACAAATAACTCAATTTCGTTTCTTTTTATGTCTGAGTAATATTCCATTGTATATATGTGCCACATCTTCTTTATCCATTCATCCGATGATGGACACTTAGGTTGCTTCCATGTCCTGGCTATTGTAAATAGAGCTGCAATGAACATTGTGGTACGTGACTCTTTTTGAATTATGGTTTTCTCAGGGTATATGCCCAGTAGTGGGATTGCTGGGTCATATGGTAGTTCTATTTGTAGTTTTTTAAGGAACCTCCATACTGTTCTCCATAGTGGCTGTACCAATTCACATTCCCACCAACAGTGCAAGAGTGTTCCCTTTTCTCCACACCCTCTCCAGCGGTTTTACTTATCTTAATGTATACTTTTATGAAAATATACTTTGCTACACTTTGGTTTATAAAGTACTTTTTAAACTTCCTTCCATGATTCTCAAAGTGTGGGCACAGCTCGTCTGTACTGTTTGTTAACAGTGAATGTGGAAGATTGGCACAGAAATTGAGAGTGGGCATTTATCTTATTTATCTTATACCGTCATCCACTGGAAACCGTTCAGACATAAGTCTCTTCCATGGAGGGGGGGGGCCTGGTATCACACTTTGATTCATACCACCTGTCATTACTGTCAATAAAACATAAGTTACATGAAAAATCTTCATTTCAGCAACATAATTAATAGCTTGGCTTTAAAGAAGGCAAAATAAACTTTGTGGAATAAATATGAGTACATCTATCTTTACTACTCAATCCTCAAATGTTGCCAACTCCTGGAGAGAACATCCAAACAACCACAATAATATATTATCATCTTTATTAATTTGCCAACTTGGTCATATGATACCTGAGTTTCGGTTTTTTTAGTATTGAATATTAGTTTTATATTTGTCTGTAATTATTGCTGTTAAACTATATATGAAAAGGTGGCAGGACAGAGCTTATTTTAGTTAGCAGTTATTAGCTTGATTTCTATACTTTCAACATTGAGACATCTAGCGGGTAGAGCTCCATTTGAACTCTTGGCCTGAATCCCACAAGTGTTAGTGGGTCTGCACATAAGCATGCAGAAGAATAGTGGGCAAAGCTTGCCATCTGAGGAAACTAGATAAGCCTCCATAGACTGCATACTTTTTTTTAACCCTTACCCCCAAACCAGCTCATGGGCCCCTTTGTCTCATAACTGACCAAGGACACATGTGGGTCTTTTAATGCCTGACTAGGAAGCACCATGAACTTCAGAGCAACCAGACAGCACAGAATACAAAGGTTGAGGGAAAGCTGGTGGTCCACAGGGCAATCAGGAGCCCCACGGGCAGAGCTGAGAGGTCACAGCAAAGACTGTGAGCCCACAAAATCCAAAAGATTTACTATCTGACCCTTTACAGAAGATATTTGCCAAAGCCTGACCTAGATCTTGGAGGGCTTTATAAACCAGGTTAAGGGATTAAGTTTTATCATAAGAACAGTGATGAGTGGATGATTTAAACAGAACTGACACAGATTTACAACTTTAAAACAACCACTCCGACTGCAAAGTAAAGGATGGAATAAGGAGGGAAAGAACGAAGACGGAGAGTCCAGTCGGGAGGCTGTATCAACAATCAGGTAAAAACGGAGGGTAGCCTGGACTTGAGATGGCAAAGTTAAACGAGCTCCACTTATTTTCATCCTGAATGCAGTTTTTGTTACTGTCTTCAAGCACTACTAGATGGCGCCACCTCATAGAGAAAAATCCCACCTTTACCTTCAATATCTAAGTTCTTATTTCAGTGTGCTGGGCTAACCCTTTAGGAACTTAAGAGCTGTAATTCAAGTATTTCATTGGTTTAACCCTTGGAGTAAATTTTAAGAAGAACCTACATCATAAGTTAAGTTTATGTCTGTATTCTGTGGGTTTTAGCAGAACAATAAGCAAGGGTTTTATCAGAAACGGAAAGATGAACTAAATTCACCTCTCCAGTTAAAATATGCTGGTGTAGGCAACAGAAAAATGGACAAAGCCCCAATCAGCCCAATTTACTAAAGAAGATATGCAAAGATCAATGGGCATCCCCCGCAAAAAAAAAAAAAACTGTTCTGCATCACTAATAATCAAAGAAATGTTCATTAAAACAAAAATAAGATATAATTTAGGCCTAGCAAGACTTTTTTCTGAATGATGATCCCCGCGTTGGCAAAAGCATGATAAAATGGGCACCCTCAGGCATTGCTGATGAAAGTGGAAACTGGTATAATATTTCTAAACAGCAATTTTTCCATAAATATCCAGTTTTTGTTTTTTTTTAATTTCACCGTGCCACGCAGCATGTGGGATCTTAGTTCCCTGACCAGGGATCGAACCCACATCCCCTGCACTGGAAGCGCAGAGTCTTAACTGCTGGACCACCAGGGAAGTCCCTAGCCAGAATATCTTAATTCTGCGTATTCACTGACCAGTGAATTCACTGACTTCTACAGGTATCTAAGGAAACAATCAAGAGTATGGACAAAGGTTTTCACCTAAAATGTCTACCACAACATGATTTATAAACCTGAAAGCGATCTAAGTGGCCAACAGCAGAGAAATCATCCACCAGTGTATGTCTACACCTGAGTGAATGAAAAAATAATTCCTGAGCCTCTACCCTATGCCAGGCACTGTGCTGAATATTGAAGACACAGCACTGAACACAGTGGACCAGGTGCTCACTGTCCTAGAACAGAATTGTTAAAGGTGAGCTATTTTCAGAGAATATTTCATGAGTTGGGAAAATGTTCATGATATCATAAGTGGAAGCAAAAATTATTTTTCAAATGTATATGCAGGGCTTCCCTGGTGGCGCAGTGGTTGAGAGTCCGCCTGCCGATGCAGAGGACACGGGTTCGTGCCCCGGTCCAGGAAGATCCCACATGCCACGGAGCAGCTGGGCCCATGAGCCATGGCTGCTGAGCCTGTGCGTCCGGAGCCTGTGCTCCGCAACGGGAGAGGCCACAACAGTGAGAGGCCCGCGTACTGCCAAAAAAAAAAAAAATTTATATGCAGCATGCTGCAAACTTCTTTAAATGTATATTATGATAGAATATGAAATTTTTCCGCCCACAAATTCATGTGTGCAAGAAAGTGCACATTTCTTTATTTTTCATAACTCAACTTGATTTTATTTCTGAGCCCCAATCCTGCAAAGGGGTTAAGAAATTCGGCCTCGGTCAGGCTCGGCCCTTCCTCTTCCTACCCTCCAGGGTTTAGTCAAGGTTCTCACCCAGGATCCCAGCGTCTTTGCTCATGTGTGCACAGCAAGGGTCCCAAAATGCCCATTGCCAAGGCCCTGTGGTTCTGCCAGATCTGCTGCTCTGGTCTTTCTGACCAGTAAAGGTTACAAGTCTGGCACTTATGCTAAAATCCCCAAAAGCAACCTTGGACACTCCGTAGGGCCTGCCACTCCAGGTGTGGTCTGAACCAGCAGCATGGGCATCATTGGGTACCACTGGGTCAGAATCTGCATTTCAACCAGACCCCTCGGTCATTCGTGTGCATATTACAGTATGCACTGCCCTAGGAGGCCTTACCATACCTGCCTGGTATAGCCCAGGTGGAGCTCAGGTTGGGGTCGTTCTGGGAACTCTGGGGCTAATCACTCACTAGCCCCAGGAAATAAAGACAGCAAAGGAAGGTCTTATAGGCAGCTTCAGCCTGCTGCCCTGCCCCTGCTATAGGCCCCCTTCCCAGTTACAGAAGATCAGGCCCTGCACCTACTTTAATGAGGGAAAAGCAGGAGAAAAATTCAAGGAAGGGGTATAAATTCTAGTCACAAACATATCTTGTTTTTCATAAAATCAAGACCAGAAAGAAAATATCATAAAGAAGGTAGCAGTAACTACCATAGAACTACCATACGACCCAGCAATCCCACTACTGGGCATATACCCTGAGAAAACCATAATTCAAAAGGAGTCATGCACCACCATGTTCACTGCAGCTCTATTTACAGTAGCCAGGGCATGGAAGCAACCTAAATGTCCATCGACAGATGAATGGATAAAGATGTGGCACATATATACAATGGAATATTACTCAGCCATAAAAAGAAACGAAACTGAGTTATTTGTAGTGAGGTGGATGGACCTAGAGTTTGTCATGCAGAGTGAAGTAAGTCAGAAAGAGAAAAACAAATATTGTATGCTAACACATATATATGCAATCTAAAAAACAAAACAAAAACATGGTCATGAAGAACCTAGGGGCAAGACGGGAATAAAGACGCAGACCTACTAGAGAATGGACTTGAGGATACAGGGAGGGGGAAGGGTAAGCTGGGACAAAGTGAGAGAGTAGCATGGACATATATACACTACCAAATGTAAAATCGATAGCTAGTGGGAAGCAGCCGCATAGCACAGGGAGACCAGCTCGGTGCTTTGTGACCATCTAGAAGGGTGGGATAGGGAGGGTGGGAGGGAAGGAGACGCAAGAGGGAAGAGATATGGGAACATATGTATATGTATAACTGATTCATTTTGTTATAAAGCAGAAAGTAACACACCATTGTAAAGCAATTATACTCCAATAAAGATGTTAAAAGAAAAAAAAAAAGAAGGTAGCAGTACTGTAACTTATTTTATCTCTTCCTTAAGCTTTTCTGCATTGTTGTTTTTCTACAATAAATATAAATCAGTTTACAAATAGAAAAAAATTAAACATCCCTCAGTGGAGTATACTCATGTGGACAAGACATCTAGATGCAAAATGAACCCAGAAAGAACATGAAAAATTGGACGACTCGGAGTAGAACTGAAAAACAACTTCTTAGACAGAGGGCACATGTTCATTACATCCACTGAAAGTCTGGCCAGATTGCTCAAAAGGAGTGTCTAGCGTCTTCTCAGAGCTTTGGAATTTATTCATTTAATCCTATTTCCTGTTACAATTTTTGAGCTTTTAAAGAAAAAGAAGAGGGTTCCATGGTAATTGCAAGAGGGAGAAAGCTGCCAACTCGTGCATGTCTCTCCTTTTAAAAATAATGCAGAAATTATAGGACATTCCAATAAAATTGAAGCTCTTGTTTCAAAGGACTCTTAGCATGAATTACTGAGATAAGTGGCTACTTAGAACAAAATCCCCGATACCAACTACAAGCACCTCGTTGCTGGGTTCTTGGGCTTTTATAAAACCTGCAAATGGCTGGAGCCTCACTGAGGTCAACGTAAGGGACATGCAGCATGTTGGATGGATGTTTCTTTCCTATTTCCTGCCACTTGCTCCAGAGGCAAAGTGCCCAGGAGGCTCAGTCTCAATTTTCTGAGACCCACCTCCTCAACCTCATGTCAGAACTCTCCCCTGGGAAGAGCTGAAGAGAGGAAATGGAGTTAAATTAAATTATGGAGCTGAAGAGAGGAAATGGAGTTAAGGTAAATGGAGTAAAGAGGCAGGCGAACGTGCACCGATGTTTATTCCAAGGAAAAGTTGGTGAAGACCAAAGCAAGTCATGGCGCATCTGTGGCCAACTCATCCTTCCTTTGTGCAAGTCGTTGTTGAGTGAATCGAGTGGGATTGGCTAGAAGACCCTCACCAAGACACCTTTTTCTCAAGAACAAGGGCTTTTCTGACTCCAGCCCTGCCTGAGCCTAGCAGAGTTCCAGCCCATAAATGATGGGCTTTATCACTCTACACCATTCACTGAATTAATGCGTTTTTTGAGTATCTACTGTGTGTAGAGTATAAAATCTCCCCATTCTCTGCCATCTCACAGGCACTTTCCATGGACAACATTCCTAAGCCTCTGAAACCCACTTCTTAAATTCAGAAGACTTTTCACGAAAGAAAATACATTCTCTAGTACAGAAATCAAGATGAGAGCTGTAGCCGCATTATCCTGGTATCAGTGAGGATGATATTTACTGAGGGTGATTAATGGTGGCTTTGAACAAATAGAACTGTTCTCACTCTCAGGTAAAAGTCCAGAGGCAGCCAGTCCAGAGCTGGTAAGTAAGGTGGTACTGTGCCAATAAGTCCTCAGGGATCCAACTTCTTTCCAAATCATTATCCCTGGATTGTAGCACTAGTCCTCATGGTCCAAGATGCTGGCTGGAGCTCCAGCCATCACAGATATCTTCAGAGAGCAGGATGGAAGAAAGAACAAAGGACAGAGATAAGGGCAGAGGTAAGCTCTCCTTAGGGAGTGTTGTTGAAAGCTGCCACACAAAGCTTGCATTCTCATCCTATTGGCCAGAATTTAGCCACACGGACACATCTAGCTGCAAGGAGGGCTGAGAACAGAGGATTTGCTCTGGGTCGCCATGTGTAATCTTGCTATTATCACAGAATGGTGGAGAGTAGATATTGAGGGAGGCAAACCAGCCGTCCCTGCCGTCATGTGTCTGTTTGACCTTAGACTACTGTCGAGAATGTATTTGGTGAATTAAAACACGCTCATTACATTAGTCCCTGCGTTCTGAGCATCATTTAAAATGTAAAGGTGAGCTGTATTGGTCGTGTCACTCACTGGCTACGTCAACATGCTCATCCTCTTGAAGCTCCTCAGCTGGAAAGATTCTCTAGGCCGTGAGGAGCCCTATCTGCTGCTCTCCAACAATTTAGCCATCAGTGGAGACTGGGAAACAAAGGATGCAGTGAATAAGAGGGAATATAGCAAAGTTAGTGGAAGCAAAAAGAAAAATCACAGCGAGCCGAGGGTTCATTGGGAAGTGTGAATCACTCATCTCATGAGCTTTTTCTCAAAGGGAAAAGCATCAATCTTCTTGGGTTTTAATTACAGCAAATCCTAGGCTTGAAGAATAGTTGAACCAAGGAGAAGTTGAACCAGTATATTACCACCAGGGCATCTAGAAAAGTAGCAAGTCGAAGAGGAAACAAAGCATCTTTGGGGACCTGTAGGCACCTGCTACTTGCTTTATAGTTTGAGAAATTGCTGGTTATCGCAAGGAATTTCTGGGATCAGATGACCTTACCCAACACCAGATGATCTATCTGATAAACCCTAAGGGACCAGAAATAATTCCATGCCTAGACCTGGGTTTCTCAACCTTAGCACAACTGACATTTGGAGCTGGATAATTCTCTCCAGTGGGGGCTGTCTTGTGTGTTGTAGCAGCATCCCTGGCCTCTGCTCCCTAGATGCCAGTAACACACTCACCTAGTTGTGACAACCAAACGTGTCTCCAGACATTGACAAATGTTCCCCTGGGTGCAAAACAGACTCCTGTTAAGAACACTGGTCTTGATCTCCTTTTAGAATTTTGTAACAGAGACTCAAAGCTGATAGCTATGGATTCCGGTTTTATTCAGAGACTATTGTATTATTTCACTTTAATATTTTCACTCCTTTGTTCTGTTGTTCACTCATTCAGTTACCTTGGGACTCAGGAGTGGCCAAGGCAGGGAAGCTTATTCACCTGGCACTCGACACACACTGGGGCCTCGATAAGCCCTGTGTAAGGATTGTCACGTGACTACCACAGCTACCCCAAAAGCCCGTACTATTGTTATCTTCATTTCACAGATAAAATCACTGAGATTCAGAAAGGTTAAGTCATTTGCCTAAGAACACACAGCTAGGAGATGTCTGGTTGCAGGAATCTGAACCCATATGATCTGAACCTAGAACCTGCACTTTTAACCATTAATTTAGCATCAACAACACGCCAGACATTGTGCTTGGTGCTTAACATCATCTCCAACAACCTGAGAGGGAGGGGTTATTAGCCCCATTTCACGGATAACAAATCCTGGCTCTGCGCCTGCCCCTCTGAGTAAAGCAGACTGCTATGAGAGTTGGAGCCACTTTATGGAAAGAAGTCTTTGGAGACTGGATGCAGCAAAGCAGCTCTGCTCAAACCAGCTTGGAGTCCGTGGTTTGGGTCATTTCAGGATTCTGATTTTTAACCATGTGGCTGCATCGTCAGAGTTCTCAGACAACTTGAAGTAGAATTAACCCAGTACAGAAAATAAATAGAGAAAAACACCCCATTTACCCTAGCAGTATCGGCAGCAAACATATAATACATGGGGAGGAATTTAAGAAATATAAAGAAAATGTTTTCACTTTATTAAGACATAAAAAGGAAAAAAAGTGAAGCCTATTCTTTTACATGGGAAGTCTCGACATTATGAAGATGTCAGCCTTCCTTAAACTCATCTATAGATTTATCTAAGATAAAACGTCCTTCTGAAGGCTACCGCGCAAGGGATGGGCATATGCACAGAAACCAAGGAAGTCTGGCAAACAGCAACCACCAATAGTTATTGGGAGATTGCTAGGTTCCAGGTACCTTAGCTAGGTCCTAGCATTATCCCCTTTCACAGATGATAAAACTGAGGTTTTAGAAACTTGGTCAAGATCCCACAGGTAGTACAAGTGGGGGGGAAGGGCAAGACTGAAACCCAAACAGTCTTCTTTAAACATTACATAGTATCGACCTCCTCTTTTGCCCCCAAAGTAGGATGTGGTCTGTCTTTCTTTAAAAAGAGAATCTTGGTCATCTTGAGGAAGTGACATTAGAGATAAGAAATGGCATACCTTTTAATATCACTCCTCAAAAAAGGTTAATGGATGAAAAGAACCTTGTGGTTTTATGACACAATGTGTTTAGATATCACTTTGTATATCCCTCTGTTAAAAGACTTATGATGTTATCTTGTCAGTGTCTAAGAGTCTATTCACCTTGTCAGACTATAAGCTCCTTCAGGGCAGAGACTATACCAATAAGGATGCTTTTAGCCACAAATAACATAATAGCCTACTAATAGGCTCAGATGAAACAGCAATTATGTTACTTAACAAAAGCTTATAGGTTCATTGGTTCAATGATTGCCGGTCAGCATTGTCTTTCTCTCCCCTCATGGTTACAACATGGCTGCCCTAGCTCCAGACATTGTATCTTCACCCAAATGTATCTCAAGCAGAAAGCAAGTTAGGAGGGGCAAAAGTTTTTCTTCTTATGTGCTTTTCTCTTTTCAAAAAGGAAAATAGTTACCAGTAGCCCCTAGACAACTTCCCCTTATGTCTCATAGACTAGAGTTGGGTCACATGACCACACTTTGACCATTAATGAAGAAAGGGGAGTAGGATTGCCATGACAGGCTTAGAACAGTTATGATTTATTCCCTGAGATTGGGCACATTGCCACCAACACAAAGTCTGGTTTCTGCTACCAGAAACAAGAGGGGATAGTTGTTGGTAGGCAAACAATAGGGAATGTTCCAATGACCAGGTCTGTCATTTCATCTCTAGTGTCTCATATAGTGCCTGACACACACTGAGTAAATGTTCGTTGAATGAATGAGAGACTGTATTAGTCAGCTCAGGCTGCTATGGTTCAGACTACAGCCTGGATGACTTAAAAACAGAAGTTTATTTTTCTCACAGTTCTGGAAGCTAGAAGTCCAAGATCAGGGTGCCAGCACCATGTCTGGTGAGAGAAACTTTGTCTGAGTTGCAGACAGCCACCTTCTTGCTGTGTCCTCACAGAGAAAAAGAGATTGAGAGCGAGAGAGAGAGAGATTTCTACTTCTTATAAGGCCGCAGTCCTATGGAATTAGGGCCCCACTTTTAGGACCTCATTTAATCTTAATTACCTCCTAAAAACTATCTCCAGACCCAGTCACTTTGAGGGGTTAGGGCTTCAACATATGAATTTTGGGAAAACACAATTCAGTTCACAGTAGAGACCAAACGAATAAATATATGACAAACAAATGACCCAATGAATGAGTGAAGGATCCAGTGAGTGAGTGTGTGCACAACTGGATGAATGAATGAGTACACGAATGAATGACCAAATAAATGAATGGCAGCAGGGGTTTAGTTAGATAATATTTCAGTACCAACAAAGGCAATAGTTTGCAATTTAATATGGAGCTAAAATACATGCTGAAGTTTGGCTTCTGGAAAACCTCCCAGAAATGTACTTTCTCCCTTTAGGAATGTGATTGAATGAATAGCATTTGGCATTTCATCACATCATCTTGTGACGTGTTACCCAGCAAAACACACCACTGATCATCAAAAGGAAGAAAGCCATGGACGTGGATGAGCGTGGAAGCGCCAGGAAAGCAAAGGTTGGGAGCACACGTTCTGCAGATGCTATAGCCCATGGTGACATCTGAAGGACAGGACGGCGAGCCAGACCGGCACTCAGCCTTCACACCTTGTTCTCAGGCATCACGTGCTCACGTTGAATGCACCAACCTGGACGCTAAGTCAAGCCTATCACGTTATAGCTGCCACCTGAGTGCTTCCCACTGGGCAAATCTCAATTCTCAGAAAAGTGTGGGCACATTCAAGGCAAAACCTAGACAATTCATCATCAACCAGGAACTCAGTTTTTTTTTTTCTTTGAAAAGAATGTTTTCCATAAAAGCCATTTCTAGCAAAGAAAACATTCGTGTTACCATGGTTTGGATCACATTGGAGAACTATTTTTCTCCCTCTGCTTCAGGGAGAAAGGTTCCAGGGGCAAAACAGTCAACCCAACTGTCCTTGGAGCACTTAATGCTCTTGTCTCCCATTCCACTTTATATGATGCCCGTATCTATTTTTGTCAACCAATGTTCCTTTAAATTATGAATTCAGCAAAATGAGAAAAGCTTCATGGTCAGCCTTGTGGGACTCTGAAGGGTACTACTGGTTGCAGTTTTTATATCTTACTCAGTAAGAGAAAACTGCCATGGTTGTGCCTACCATTTACAAAATCTTTTCTCGGTAAAATCAACCTAAGTAACAGAGGAACACTGAGGAACCTGATTTTTCTTTCAGGGCTGGACACAATTTTTCACAAGGATTTTTCTTAAAATGGGAGACTACCCAGTCTGGGAGTGTTTTCCCGGAAGCTGAACCCTGTGAGCCCAAGGACCTAGCACCTCCAGGTAGCCAATCCCTACTGACCCAAATTGGAATGTAAGAGTGGGTCAGATTCTTGGTTATAAATGACAAAACCCAATTTAAATTCTGGTTAATCTAAACAGAAGAGGAATTTACTAAATGAGGTTGGGCAGTCCACAGCCACTCCGGGGAGGTCAGAACATTGAGCTTAGAGGCCATACAACAGGAATGACGCCCAAATTACACTTCTGGGCAGCTCCCTGTGTGGAGCCGCTGGCCACCATCACCGGTCACACACCAAGGCACTGGTATGAACACAGCAGCTGGGACACCTGTGGCTCCCTTTGAATGTGGGGTGCTTCTCTCCCACATCAACAGAATGAATTCGACACGAGGCTCGCTTCTTCTAGCACTGCTAGCATAGATGTCTGAAATGGCTAGATCATCACAGATGTCTGAAAATGGCTAGATCTCTCTCCTTGCTACTCAAAGTAGTCTGCGGACCAGTAGCACCAGAATCTGCATTGTGACAAGATCCCTGGGTGATTCAGACGCACAGCAAAGCTAGAGAAGCTCTGGTCTGAGACCATCCCATCCTGGAGTGGGGCAGCTCAGTGGTGCAGACCCCAGCCCTATAACACCACAGGGTAATGTCCCCAGAAACACAGCACTCAGAACACAGGACTCAAGTGCTAGAGAGGCAAAGGAAACAGGCGGTAAGCAAGGTTAAGGGCACTCAATTTTGTGATTGAAAAAAGAATACAATGATAAAGTAGTAAGACTGACTTTTTTTTTAACCAGGAAATAGAGAGAGATTATGTTTGTACACCATGGAGGGTTTTTTATTCATCATATCTGGCCCTTCGACCAGACGTGGTGGCATCTCTAAGAACTGAGAACAACGTGGATCACTTGTCTTCTATATTCAGAAAATTGCCTTTTATCACTAATTTAACTCAGTTGCTATAACCTGTTAATCAACCATAAGAAAATGGACTTGGAGAAGCAAAATTTTACCCTAAGTTTCCAAAAGAGATTCCAGCAGAGAGCAAAGAAAGAATGTTCTTTTAAAACACACACACACACACACACACACACACACACACACACACACACACACACACACACAAAGCACCTTGACCTGTTCCTTGCACTGAAGTGTTCAGAAAACAAAATAACTCACTCTCTGTTTATACGATCTTGAAACTCAAGAGATTAAGAGGAAGAGATGTGTGGTTTCATTGTTTTTAAGGTTCTTATAACTTTTACACTGAATTTTAAAACTGGAAAATTTACAGAATTTTTTTAAAAATTGGGTTTTTTGTTTGTTTATTGAATATAGTTGATTTACAACATTGTATTAGTTTCAGGTGTACAGCAATTAGACAGTGGTGATGGTTGCACAACCTTGTGAAGATGCTAAGAAACACTGAACTGTACACTTTAAAATCATGAATTTTCTGGTACCTATATCTCAATTTTAAAAAGGTAAAGAGATATTTACAGGCATAAAAAATATTAGGAACCTAGGGTATGAGTAAAAATAAATCTTAAAAGTAGTTGGGAAATAAAAGTTTCTTCAAGACATAGGATTAAAATATTTGGACAATGAGATGAAAAAAATAGCTGATTTTCCCCTGCGTGACCTTTAGACAAATAAATATATTTATATACAGTACTTGTATGTAAACATAAAATTTTAAATCTGCAAATCAACAAAAAGAAAGAGAGAAAGAAATGAAGGAAGGAAAGAAGCAAAGTGCCTGGTGCACTCGAATGTTCAAAAGGAGGCTGTGACATCATCACGGCAGAGTGAACGCGGTAGCACGTGGCAGCGTTGGTCTGGTGGAGAAAGAACGGGAAGAGAACATGGGAAGGAACAGGAGACCACTGAACAACCAGGTAGGAACTGCCCTCCCATTAGCATCACAGCTAATTAATATTCATGTCTCACTTGCCCGTGTCCCTTCCTCGGCTGAACCGGCTGAATGTAGGGATTTAAGACCCAGAGGAAAGTCACATAAAAATGTTAAGACCCCTCAGGCCATACCTGAGTCATCAAAACTCAATTACAAAGCACTCCCTAGAGGGAATTCCCTGGTGGTCCAGTGGTTAGGACTCGAGCTTTCACTGCCATGGGCCTGGGTTCAATCCCTGGTCAGGGAACTAAGATCCCACAAGCTGCACAGCTCCCCCCAAAGAAAAAGCACCTCCGTGATGTCATCCATCAGGTGTCCCATGCCCCTGGTATGATGTGACGAGAAGGCACCTCACCTGCGTGCTATTCTTTCCAGAAACCCATGACCCCAGTCTAACCCTAAGAAAAACAGGGGACAAGCCAAATTGAGAGACCTACAACACACCTGACCAGCCCACCTCCAACTGCCAAAGTCACGGAAATCAGGGAAAGACTGAAACTGTCACATACTGGAGGGGACCAAGGGGACAATCTGTGATGTCTTTCTTGGGGTGGAAGAACAATGTGCTCATGATGAACAACCAACCAGACAATCCTTGATCCAATTTCCAGGCTCTCTTGCAGCTAGGGTAGCGCATGTGACCCAGCTCTAGCCAATGAGGCATAATCATAATTCTACTGTGAAGAAAGAATTCTACTAATTCTTTGTGAAGAAAGGTGTCTCTTTCTTCAAAAAGGGTAACAAATTCCAGCAGCCTCCGTTTTCGCAGGGTCAGTGGTGAGGAACCTCGATGGTCAGTGGTGTCATGGAGGAGGTGGAGCTTAAAGAGCAGGGTGAGTGGCCACAGGAACTGGAGGGAAACCAGGAGAACGTGGTTCAGTCAGAGCCAAGACAAGGATCTAGAAGGAAGGAGTGAGCGATGGTGCCAGACGCTGCTGAGTCAACAAGGGTTTCAATGATAAGGAGGTCACCAGTGCCCTGGGCAAACCTGTTTCTATGGAGCGACCAAGGCAGCAGCCAAGAGTGAATGGTTTGAGGGATAAGATGGAAAAGAATGGAGAAAGCAGGTATCCACAACTCTTTCAAGAACGTTAGCTGTGAGGGGAGGGAGAGGGCTGAGGAGGGGCTGCAAGAATAGATGAGACAGCCAAGACATGGGAGCAACCTAAGGGTCCATCAACAGAGGAATGGATAAAGCAGATGTGGTCTATATATACAATGGAATATTAGCCATGGAAAAGAATGAAATACTTCCATTTGCAGCAACATGGATGGACCTAGAGATCATCATACTAAGGGAAGTAAGTCAGACACAGAAAGACAAATATATCACTTACATGTGGAATCTACAGACCATGGCACACTCTGCTCTTCCGATAG
>NW_006791294.1:853646-953089 GCF_000442215.2 Lipotes vexillifer
TGGTATCATCCTCAAAAAGATAAAAGAATAAAATTTTAAAACACATCTTAGTTAAACTGTCTCCCAGAACGAAAGAAGAAAATAAAGGAAAATAGAAACTTATCTTGGGTGGGTGGTAAGAGCAAATCAACAGAATACAAATCATAAGGGAGGCTTCAAGGACAGGGAATAGAGTTGAAGCTGGTGATGATAAGAATAAAATGTCGGTCCAGGTTGAGGAAGCAATTAAGGATGCCTAGGAAAGCTGAGAAAATGCTCAGCAACGGGTCCCAAGTTGCCAACCTGCATACACAAGAGCCGTTAGCTTGGGGTGGTTCTTAGGACTTCTAGGGGACAAAGGAAGAGCCAGGAAGCTGAAAATGGGCTGCACATAATGCATCATCACAAGTTTAATGCTTTCAGAAAGGATGTCATTCACGAGCATGATAGCACATCATTAGCAACTCTTTATATGACTATAATCCATTTACAACACAGGGAACACTACTGCAATCGTATTTTTAACAACTTATTAGAGTACACTTATATACCATAAGGTTCACCCATTTTAAGAGCACAAGTGAATGATTTTTAGTAAGTGTATCGAGTTGTGCAGCCATCACCATAATCCAGTTTTCCAACATCTTCACCACCTCAGTTATGTCCATTTATAGTTAAACGCCATTGCCAGCCCTAGTCCTAGGCAATTACTTATCTACTTTCTGTCTTTATAGATTTGCCTTTTCTGGACACTTCATATAAATGGAAACATGCAAGATGTCGTCTTTTATGTCTGACTTCTTTCACTTAGTGTAATGTTTACAAGGTTCATTCCTGTTGTGTACGTATCAGCATTTCATTCCTTTTTATTTTTTTATTTTTTTATTTTTTTTGCTGTACGCGGGCCTCTCACTGTTGTGGCCTCTCCCATTGCGGAGCACAGGCTCCGGACGCGCAGGCTCAGCGGCCATGGCTCACGGGCCCAGCCGCTCCGCGGCATGTGGGATCTTCCCGGACCGGGGCACGAACCCGTGTCCCCTGCATCGGCAGGCGGACTGTCAACCACTGCGCCACCAGGGAAGCCCCCATTCCTTTTTATTGATGAACAGTGCACCACTGTACGGATGTGCTTCACCTTGTCTATCCTCACCAGTTGATGGACATTACATTGTTCCCACAATCTGACTACTATGAAAATGTTGCTATAGACATCCACATTCAAGAATTTGTGTGGACATATGTTTTCATTTCTCGTGGGTAGGTATCTAGGAGAGCAGTTACTGAGAGTCATATAGTAAATTTATGTTCAGCTTTTTACATTTTTGATAATTGTTTTCCAAAGTGGCTCTACCTCAATAATATTTGATGTGGTCAATTTTGCTAGATGCTGGTATATAAAGAGGAGTAAGAAAGTTCCTACCCACAAGTGGCATAACGTCTAATAGGAGAGAAAATTATAGAGAAAATTACAGACAAATAGAGTCACTTCCTCAGAGTACATAAAAAGTAGGGTCTATCAGTTTTTTATACAATTAAGATGGTCTGGAATATGGAAAAAGAAAGCTATGAGCTTCGTCCTTTCAAACACTTATTGAGCACCTGATATGATTCTGATAGAAATTAGAGATGACTAAATATGGTCTTGTTTCAGGGACTGAGTTCAGCTGAAATCACTTTGCTGTACACCAGAAACTAATGCAACATTGTAAATCAACTATACCTCAATTAAAAAATAAATAAAAATAAAAGACACTTTATCAAGGTTGCTGCTGTGGGTGATGAGGGCTCAATGTCATGGGACATCTGGGCAGCACACAAGGCATCTCCGGATGTCTGCCTGAAGGGCAGGAGGCTGGAGAGGTACCCACTGGCTCCAGCCCTCATTAGTTGAGGGTTGTCCCAGGTGGTGTTCACTCCCCCTCACTTCCAAGCTGAACTCGATCAGGCTAGGAGGGCCACCACCCACCCTTATATCAGAGAAGATCCTGGGGCAGAATGTGGGTGGAGCCCCTTCCACCTGGGAAGACCTTGTGATTTGAAACCAACCTTGCAGGGAACTGTCCAGCAAGAGGTGGCTGAAATCAGAAGTGGGCCGAGGAGTGAATGGAGATGCAGGCATCAGAGGAAGCTCCTCCTCAGAAACAATTAGGATCAATGATACGATCTAAGCGTTGGTTCTAATGACCTCTGGCCAGTGCTGTCCCATGTCGGTGGGATGGGATGTGACCTATAATTATGTAACAGTCTGCACGTCACAAGGGAGAGGAAGGAGTGCCCAACTCTGTCGGTTTTGGGGGAAAGGGGACAGGGTGGTTGAAGGGCAAGTAAGAAAGTGGCCAAAAAAAAAAAATTGACATTTGAGCTGGGTCTTGAAGCATAAGAGGAATATGTCAGGCATAACATTCGGGAAGAGCTTTTTGGATAGAGAGAACACCCAAGTGGATTATTTCTTAGGATAAGAATCTTGTTACCGTTTATTGTAACAGATTCAAAACAGGCACCCACACATGTGCCAACAACATATCAAAACACTGACAGAGACTTTTGTGTCTTGCAATTGTTGTTAATAAAGCCAGTTCATTTGTAGGAGATTCAACTAAAAAGTAAGAGGCTGTATTTGTGCTGCTCCCTCAGGAAAGCAGAGATAAGCGTTTACAGGAGAACAAATCAACACTCGTCAGCAATGAGGGTACCTCTGAGAATGCAGGTTTGAAGTGCCAGGCCCCATCTGCTCTCTCTCAAGGACGCTAAAATCAGAGGACAGAAGCAGAGAAAGACGGTCAGTGCTCAGCCCAGGCCAAGCAGAGAGCAGGGAAAGTAGTCTTAGCTTTACAGGTAAGATGAGTGCCCCTGAAACCACAGACCAGGACAGTATAAACATATCTCTGGATGTAGAGCCTGAGGGTGAGGAAAAGAAACCCCCAAAAGGATTAGGATTGTGTTTTCCCCAACCTGGAACATGCGTGGCTTAGCATCAGAAATAAAGTCACTTTGTTGAAAATAAATAGAAGTATTTCTCATGCCCCCTCAGCTCACGGACTGAGATCCACATTCAGGTGTATTTCTTTATTTTAGTAGAAACTGAAAATGATGAGACTATCCCCAAACACTAGGAATGCATGAAAGTGTTCTTCCAACACTCTCTGCTGAATTTGATATCTTTTTCATTCCTGTCAATCAGAAGTCTCCTTTTGATTTGCATTTCCCTGACTCCCCAGAAGGCTGAATATCTTTTCATAGGTTTATTATCCACTTGCATTTCCTCTTCAGTGAATTCCTATTCCTATCTTTTTGCCCTGTGTTCTAAGAGGTAAATCATCTTTTTCTTAATGTGAATGTATTCTTTGTATAGAAGAGACAGTAATCTGTGCCTATGGCAAGTGTCTTCTCCCTGGTCTTCTGACTTTGTTTATGTTGTGTTTTTTGGGGTTTTTTTTTGCGGTACGCGGGCCTCTCACTGTTGCGGCCTCTCCCATTTGCGGAGCACAGGCTCCGGACGCGCAGGCCCAGCGGCCATGGCTCACGGGCCCAGCCGCTCCGCGGCACGTGGGATCCTCCCGGACCGGGGCACGAACCCGCGTCCCCTGCATCGGCAGGCGGACTCTCAACCACTGCGCCACCAGGGAAGCCCCCTATGTTGATTTTTTCCACACTTAATTTCTGGTTACCCATCTTGCTAAGAAGACCTCTCCACCCCAACGTGTTATAAATATTCTAAATTTTCTTCTATTTCATATGCATATTTCTTCTATCTAACACACACACACAGTCACACTCACACTCACATACATAGTTAGACGACAGTTGGATGGTTAGAGCATCAATCCACCTGGAATTGATGTGTGGGTATGTGGCAGGTGAGGCAGCAAGGGGACTCAGTGTGTCCAGAGTTTACATCGTCCTCCTGTGCAGCATCACATTTGACGTGACCTAAGCATTAAAGTCAACTGCTAAATTCCGCCTTTTACATTTTCCAGCTCAAATGGCATCTCCATCCTCCCTGTTACTTAAGAAGGAAGCGGAGGTGTTCCCTGGGCTGTCCCTCTTCCACCATCCCATGTACCATCACACTCGAATCTCCAGGCCCCTACGTCCTAAATATCTCTGTCCACTCCTCCCATGGCCCCATGGTCACCTCCTTGCTTCAGGCCACCATCATCTCGCCCTGAATCTCTGCAGCCCTGGCCTCCCAGGCTCCAGGCTCATGCCCTCCCAATCCAGTCTCCACTGTGCAATGAGGACTCTTTCTAAAATGCAAACCCCATCTCATCTCTTCCACAGCCCCTGCAGCCTTCAGGATACAGTCTAAACTCCCACATGTGGCTGTCCTTCAAGACCCAGGCACCTCTCGCCTTAAAAAAATAATAATAATTGCAGCCTCGCTTCTCAAGTTGTGTCTCCCAGTTCCACACTCCGGCCGGAGAAAACCATTTAAAGTTCTTCAAAAACATCAAGCTTGCTTTTCCGTAGATCTCAACCTTGGCTATGTCCCCCCGTCACCCGTCAAAAGTTGAAAACACACTTGCCCAGGTCCTGCCCCTGGGTGATTCTGATTCAGGAGGTCAAGTGCAATCCCCACGCCCACATTCTACAGATGACTCCCACAGCCAGGGTGCAGAACCACTGTTTGTAGCCTCCAGGTTGTAGGCATGTTATTCCCTCTGCCCAGAATCCTCGTCTACCTCCTCGACCCCAGTCCCCACTCACCACTGAGTATCGCCTCTAATTCCTTGATGTCAAAGCTTAGATACTCCTTCCTCCAGGAATTTCCTTTGACCATCCAGGTTAGGGGGCCGCCTCCAGGCTCCCCCAGCCCCCTGGCATTCCCTGATTCAAGCATTCATCACACTGTAATATCATTGCCTGATTTCTCGTCTCCCACCCCAGACTCTGAGTTTGGGGGAAATAGGGACAGAGTGTCTGTCCTGCTCACCACTGAATTTCCCACTCTGGGCAGAAACCCGACACGTGGTGGGTGCTTAATAAATGTTTTATACCCACTCCCCCCAAAAATAAAAAATGAATGAACAAATAAATGGATGAAAGGATGGCTGTGGTTATTTCCATGACAAACAAACACTGCTCAGCCAAGCCAGTGAACAAATAAGCAGTCTGGCCTGCAGAGGGCACCAGGCTGCTTTTTAATCTTTCCAAGCCCTGGAACCCGTACTGCTGTCAGTCAGAGAGGCGCCTGATGCTCAGTGGTCATTTCGCTGCGCTGAAGATTAAGTAGGAATTGTTTGCCTTCAGCCAACGTATAAAAACTGAGTGTTCACCCTTCACTGCTAACAACAGGTACCACATCCTCTGTCTTGCTATGAAAACCGACATAACTGTAGCAGCCAGTGGCTGGTTTTTTATTCCCAGGTGGGGATGTGAGAGGGGCCAAGACGGAGAGAGAAGGAAGGAAGGTAAGAAGGGAGGGAGATAAGACAGAGTATCTATAAAACTGTTTGTCCTGGAGAAGCAGAAGAAAGTTCTCTGTACGTCTCCAAGCTGACTTTCTCTCTCTCTCTCCCTCCCTTCATCCTTTTATTCTGCAGAAGAACGAAATCTAAGTCTAGACTGGACAAGCATCCAAAACAAGGATCTAGAGGGAGATTTCTTTCCTTTCCTGTAATCAGCAGCAGAAGCCGCAGCCTCCGGACCCTGCTGGAGCCCCGGCTCCGATCAGCCGTCTGTTGGCAATGAACGCTTCGTGCTGCCTGCTCTCTGCTCAACCAACGCTGCCTAATGGCTCAGAGCACCTTTCCTTCAGCAACCAGAGCAGCAAGAGCTTCTGCGAGCAGGTTTTCATCAAGCCTGAGGTCTTCCTGTCTCTGGGCATCATCAGCCTGATGGAGAACATCCTGGTCATCCTGGCCGTGGTCAGGAACAGCAACCTGCACTCTCCCATGTACTTTTTCCTCTGCAGCCTGGCCGTGGCCGACATGCTGGTGAGCGTGTCCAACGCCCTGGAGACCGTCATGATCGCCATCGTCAACAGCGACTACCTGACCTTCGAGGACCAGTTCCTGCAGCACATGGACAACGTCTTCGACTCCATGATCTGCATCTCCCTGGTGGCCTCCATCTGCAACCTCCTGGCCATCGCCGTCGATAGGTACGCCAGCATCTTCTATGCGCTCCGCTACCACAGCATGATGACCGTGAGGAAGGCGCTAGGCCTGATCGCGGCCATCTGGCTGTGCTGTGGCGTCTGCGGCGTGGTGTTCATCGTCTACTCTGAGAGCAAGATGGTCATCGTGTGCCTCGTCACCATGTTCCTCGCCATGCTGCTCCTCATGGGCACCCTCTACGTGCACATGTTCCTCTTTGCTCGGTTGCACATCAAGCGCATCGCGGCACTGCCACCCGCCGTTGGGGTGGCGCCGCAGCAGCGCTCGTGCATGAGGGGGGCCGTCACCATCACCATCCTGCTGGGGGTGTTCATCTTCTGCTGGGCCCCCTTCTTTCTCCACCTCGTCTTCATCATAACCTGCCCCACCAACCCCTATTGCGTCTGCTACACCGCCCACTTCAACACCTACCTGGTCCTCATAATGTGCAACTCCGTCATCGACCCCCTGATCTACGCCTTCCGCAGCCTGGAGCTGCGCAACACCTTCAAGGAGATTCTCTGCAGCTGCAACGGCATGAGCGTTGGATAGGATGCAGGACCATAGGAAGGGTTACGGGTCTGATCACTTTTGACCCTGCATCCAGCCAAAGTGTTCAAAAAGAAGGCGGGAAAAATACTTAAAAGACTTAAAAATGTGTCAACAGTCATGGTCGTTTGTGTCTTTTTGTTGTTGTTGTTGTTTTGGTGGGGGTTTGGGGGACGTTTTTCTGGCCGCGCCAGGTCTTAGTTGCGGCAGGCAGGATCCCTGTTGCAGCATGCAAACTCTTCATTGCGGCATGTGGGGTCTGGTTCCCTGACCAGGGATCGAACCTGGGTCCCCTACACGGGGAGCGCGGAGTCTTAGCCACTGGACCACCAGGGGAGTACCAGTGTGTCTTTTGGGTTTTATTTTTAGCTTGCAGAAAGCCTTTTGAAAGGAGAAAACCGTCTATAACAGGCTCTCTGAAAGGATGCCAATGTGGGTTAAGTCGCAAACTCTGATTTCCCGAATAGTCACTGGGGGAAATCCGTGAAGGCTGCTCTGGGCGCTTTCTGCATTCATCTTCATGCACCCAGGGTCTGTGACGCCTGCCTGCACCCTGCTTCCCACCCATGCCTTCATGCTTCAGGTCAGACTGAAGGATTCGCAGTAACAGTTAAGGGTGGTTTGAATCTCTCCCAAGCAAACCTGTTACAGCTACCAACCTCCGGCTGCCAGCTGCTTGGATGGCTTTGCTCTCAGTTCATACGGGACTGGGTTTCCAGTCTACTACTCTATTTACGGTAAAACAATTTCCTAAAAACAATAAACTCTGTGGAAGAAGTAATGTAATGCTATGCTTTTTGCCCCTCTTCTTGGCCATAACCCACACCAGCCTCCACCCCCTGCAAACAGCACGGGGATGTCACCCACTTCTATTTTTGTTGTTATTGTTGTTCTTGTTGGGTTTTTATACATTCAACATAGGGCAGTTTTCAAAATAATGAAAGAGAGATAAAGTGCTTTGGAAAATCAGAACATACCTGTGTACAAAGTATTTTGATACCTTGCTATTTTAAAGTATACATTTCCCTATTCTAAAAAAGCAACTTTTCCTATTATTCCTTTTCTGTCTTTAAAACAAGAGAGGCAATCGTGAGTAGGAAGGCGTGTGTCTCAAGAAATTGCCTGACAGTTGTTTTGGAGAGTTAAGAGTCTGTGAGCTTCCTGCGGCTTTCTTGGAGACTGTTTTGCTCTTAAGGACTGTGCCTCTATCGCATTTTATCTATGTGATGTGATCTATTAAGGAGAATGGTTTCTGGTTCACTGCTCCTTTTGTGCGACATGGTGTTCAAGTTGGGTGACCCTGTTATCAAGGTCTATACCATATCCAGTAAAGTGATTCACTCCTGTGAACACAGGGCAAGATTTGCTGATGAGCGCTGTCCATGGTTGTGTGCTACAGGCATCCATCAGACCCCTTTCCACCACAGAGGACCTCAAGCTGTGTTTTCTGGCTGTCCTCACGTGTCCCCCCCCCACCCCACTGCACCAGCCATGAATTCTAATACTATGCTGTGTCTTGGGTATACAATTGTGTATTTTTCTTGTGCTGGAATATACTGGGGTTTCTTGTACTTGATCTGTGCTAATGTGAACAATATTACTTGTTTCTTGCTTTGATGTTTGGAAATAATAAAAGGCTTTTGTGGCTGATAAACATGTGTCACATTGAACCACACCACCTGGAAGTATCCTGGTGACTTCTGCTCGTGGCCATCGTACGTGACACTGCAATTCTGTGACTATTTTGTAAATGGCATAAACATCCTCATTGACCACACTGCTGGTCTTTTCTAGGGCAATGCCTTTTAGCCAAACTACAGAACTCTCCCATTTAGTTTACAAAAATACCAGGCTGAAATTCCTGGGTCACTGTCACTCCATTATGATAATCGAGACACCAAATAATAGGTCTTGTCCACTGCCACAAGGCAAGTTAATGTGGAAAATGGGGAATCGAATTCTTTGAAAATTGTATTAACGGCTATAGGAATTATGATGTCCCTTTTCTATGTAAACAAGATCAAAATAACGTATTTTTCACTCTCTTATATCAGCTTTCACATTATTTCATTTATCCTGTCAACAAACCTCTGAAATAGGTGAGTCACTTTACAGATAAAGAAGCTTAGTCCCAGAGGGGTTACGTGATTGCCCAAGAATGCCCAGCTAAGTTAGGGTCACTGCATATTTTGTACCCTGGTGCTGATGCCTTTTTGCACCAACACGATGCTGCCGACAGCTTTCCACAATCAAAACTGATCCAGCTGTCCTTTCTACGTACATTTTAGCTGATAGCAGTGCTTCTGAAGAGAAACGCCTGTTGGAATCACCCGGGATCTTGTTCAAGTGCAAAAGCTAATTCAGCAGGTCAGGAGTGGAGCCTAACATTCTGCATTTCTGACTCTGACAAGCTCCCAGGGGATGTGGCTACTGGTCTGGGGACCACCTTTTAAATAGCAAGGACACAGAGGACTTTCAAACGAGCATAATTCACAGCCAAAAATACACATCTGTGTGCAGTGCTGACCCCACGCCAGGAACTGTGCTAAGTACCTTACAAGCACTTGCTTCTTTGACCCCTGCAATAACCCCTTCAGGCAAACACTAGGATCCTCCTTATTTACAGATAAGGCACCTGAAACTCAGGGAGGTTAAGGAGTCTATGGAAACTCAGCTACGAGTGCAGAAGTGGAGATTCAAACTTGGGCTGCCTGCCCCCCACTCCCAAGCACAACCCGGACACCCTAGCACTTCTCCTGGAAACAGCATAGTTGAGCCACGGCCCAGTCCCCTCAGAGGCATGTATCACTATGAAGCGAGGCTTTAATGCATATTTCTACAACCATGAGTCCACATGTTCAAAACACAGGGTCCATCGAGCTGTCATAAAAACCAAGAAGACAATTCATTCTTTTACTTGCTATACTTTTCCAAAGTCTGTGGGTAGCCCTGGTAGTACATCCATTTCTGGGGTGAACAACCCTGGACGTTAGGCTATCATTGTCTCCTCCATGACCACTTTCCCAGATCTTCACGTGGGAACCCACTGTGCATTTTAAGCAGGGGGATGGTTAGGTTCAAAAATGCTTAATTTGGGGGCTTCCCTGGTGGCGCAGTGGTTGAGAGTCCGCCTGCCGATGCAGGGGACGCGGGTTCGTGCCCCGGTCCGGGAAGATCCCACATGCCGCGGAGCGGCTGGGCCCTTGAGCCACGGCCGCCGAGCCTGCGCGTCCGGAGCCTGTGCTGCGCAACGGGAGAGGCCGCAACAGTGAGAGGCCCACGTACCGCAAAAAAAAAAGCTTAATTTTTGGAAATAAAAGCACATTATGATTTTCATTCATTTGTTATGTTCACTTTCACCCCCCTAAGGCCAAGGCAGAATCACTGCAGTGGTTGTCTTCCTGCACCCCTAGAAATCATTGCCTGTTGTCCTTATTTAAGTTGAACTTTTGAGCTTAACTGTGATGTTTTTCTAGGGGACTGGGGGCTACAACCACTCCAGCCTCCTTGGCTGAAAACGCTTACCCACCCTCACTTCCACTAAAATCCATTCTCTACACAGCAGTCAGTGCAATCATTTAAAGATCTAAATCAGATAACATCACACTCCTGCTCAAAACTTTTCAGTGGCTTTGAATAAAATTCCACTTCTTTACCCTGCCCTACAAAGCCCTAACGATCTGATCTGTTCCAGTAAGTCCCCAACCCCCCATGCCCACCCATACTTCCCCCTCATTGGGCTCAAACTCACAGTACTCATTCTCGCCACAGGATCTTTGTGCCTGCTCTTTTTTTCCCTACCTGAAGTCTCTTTCCCCGTATCTTCCCATGATTGGAAACTTCTTATCCTTCAGGCTCCAGCCCAATCCTCAGAGATGCCTTTCCTGCTCTCTTTCTAAAGAAGACCCCAGTCACTCACACAAAGTACTGTTTTACCACAGATCTTATTATTATTTTATATTTTCTTGTTAATTTGTTTGTTTAATTATCATCAACCTCTCCCACCAGAAAGCGGTAATTGGCATGGAGAACTGGTCAATAACAAATATGTGGAATGAATAAGTGACTTCATGAAATTATACACTTAAAGGTGGGTTCAAGTCTAACCGAAAAGAATATAACACACCAGTGATCCTCAAATTTGGTGAATATCAGTAACAAATGTGGAGCTTGAGAAACCAGCCTGTTCTCTGAAACCTGTGATCCAGCTGTTCAGAGGTAACGTCAGGCATCTGACATTACCACACACCAAACTTGCAGAACCACCTAAACCGACAAGCACCGCTGATTTCTTAAAAATAACAAAAAACAGTACCCCAGGGGCTTAAATCTCTTTCCCATCACCATTTCCTGTCAGGATGTCAAGCACCTGCAATTGATGTTGGGCCATCCAAGAACCAACATAAACCCAGAAACTCGGAAGAAACAGATGACAAAGCACAGAATAAAAGTAAACCCTTCAAATGAAGAGCTCAACCTTTCTCACGTAAAAACACTTAATTTGAGAGCCAAATCAGTAAAAGATAATAATAATAAAATGCGTTACCTAGTATTATTGATATTACGTGCCTGACATTGGACTAAGCACTTAGATATATTAACTCGTTGAATTCTCATGAAAACCCTATGAGGTGAGCACTACTAATGTTTTGTCCTGTAGAAAAGGAAACTTAGGATCATGGAGGTTAATCATCCAGACCCAGGCTCCTCAGAATTCGAGAAGGAGAGCTGGCACTAAGCCACAGTCAGGCTCCACGGTCCATGCATTGCCCACAATCCCACTGCGTGATGCAGCACGTGGCTGTGGCAATGCTCTCCAGGCTTGAATGGGCTTCAGCAGCTCTCAACCCCAACAGAGAACTTTGTGTACTTTTTAATGGAAGTATAATAAATATACAGAAACGTTCTTACAAATTATCCTTTTTGCCAT
This sequence comes from Lipotes vexillifer, assembly GCF_000442215.2. Lineage (NCBI taxonomy): Eukaryota > Metazoa > Chordata > Mammalia > Artiodactyla > Lipotidae > Lipotes > Lipotes vexillifer. The sequence continues at coordinate 865,203 of NW_006791294.1, forward strand.
TTTTTCATCAGGCGACACAGAAAGCATGTCTACCCCCAGAGCCAGGAGTTGAGTGGCAGTGGGAAGCAACTAATGATGTGAGTTGCTCAAGCCAAAAAAATGTATATCCCGTGAAATACGTGAATAATTGACTCATTTCCCCGAATGTCACAGAGCACAGGTCTGACCTGAAAAATAAATACGTGTACAATCCTGAGAAACAAAGAAGAAAGATTCCTTCCTCGTTTCTAACTGTTGGAGGGAAAAAAAATCCTTCCCTGTGTTTCTTCCGTTTATGCTGTGACATGTGCTGGATTGTTAAGAGGTGGCACATCCCACTCACCATCAGAGGGAACACAAGACCAATGTCACAGATGGTCCCTTAGGGTGAATGCCACAGGAGGTGCTTTGAAGGATTCTGTTTATCAGGCAAGGAAACAGTTTGCCCCTCTCTGAAAACACCGGGGAGACAATTGAGGCAACTCTGAGCTGAAATTCAGGAGAGCCCGGGAAGGGGAGTGGCTCGAGGCTGGTATGGCCGCGAGCAAGGCTGTCACTGCCTGTGGGCTTCGGTCACACATCTCTGCAACTGACACAGCTGGACTTCACGGGAGGGTCTCAACCTTTCCCCCTGTCCACGGCAGTCACAGGTGACTGCTGCCTCAGGACTGCGGATCAGGTGACACGGGGCCCCTCAACACCAGCCACGAGGGTGGCGCCCGGCTCATGAGTCCTCCACGTCTTGGGCACAGCAACCACATCTGTGACCCAAGGCAGCCCAAGGAGACTCTCAGTACTTGAACTGCTGAGAAAGAAAGGCCCTCCTTCCCCTGGACCTCTGGGTACCAAGCTGCCTGGGGCTGCAGCAGGAGCACCCGAGGAGGAAGCCAGCATCGAAAAAGCAGGCGGATGTTTTCCTCTAAGAGTTTGATGGTGTCTGGCCTTACATTTAGGTCTTTAATCCATTTTGAGCTTATTTTTGTGTATGGTGTTAGGGAGTGTCCTAATTTCATTCTTTTACATGTAGCTGTCCAGTTTTCCCAGCACCATTTATTGAAGAGACTGTCTTTTCTCCACTGTATACTCTTGCCTCCTTTATCAAAGATAAGGTGACCGTATGTGCGTGGGTTTATCTCTGGGCTTTCTATCCTGTTCCATTATGACATAAATCACAGCAAGATCCTTTTTGACCCACCTCCTAGAGAAATGGAAATAAAAACAAAAATCAACAAATGGGACCTAATGAAACTTCAAAGCTTTTGCACAGCAAAGGAAACCATAAACAAGACCAAAAGACAAGCCTCAGCATGGGAGAAAATATTTGCAAACGAAGCAACTGACAAAGGATTAATCTCCAAAATTTACAAGCAGCTCATGCAGCTCAATAACAAAAAAACAAACAACCCAACCCAAAAATGGGCAGAAGACCTAAATAGACATTTCTCCAAAGAAGATATACAGATTGCCAACAAACACATGAAAGAATGCTCAACATCATTAATCATTAGAGAAATGCAAATCAAAACTACAATGAGATATCATCTCACACCGGTCACAATGGCCATCATCAAAAAATCTAGAAACAATAAATGCTGGAGAGGGTGTGGAGAAAAGGGAACACTCTTGCACTGCTGGTGGGAATGTGAATTGGTTCAGCCACTATGGAGAACAGTATGGAGGTTCCTTAAAAAACTACAAATAGAACTACCATATGACCCAGCAATCCCACTACTAGGTATATACCCTGAGGAAACCAGAATTCAGAAAGAGTCATGTACCAAAATGTTCATTGCAGCTCTATTTACAATAGCCCGGAGATGGAAACAACCTAAGTGCCCGTCGTCGGATGAATGGATAAAGAAGATGTGGCACATATATACAATGGAATATTACTCAGCCATAAAAAGAAACGAAATTGAGCTATTTGTAATGAGGTGGATAGATCTAGAGTCTGTCATACAGAGTGAAGTAAGTCAGAAAGAGAAGGACAAATACCGTATGCTAACACATATATATGGAATTTAAGAAAAAAAAATGTTATGAAGAACCTAGGGGTAAAACAGGAATAAAGACAGAGACCTACTGGAGAACAGACTTGAGGATATGGGGAGGGGGAAGGGTGAGGTGTGTTAGGGCGAGAGAGAGACATGGACATATATATACTAACAAACGTAAGGTAGATAGCCAGTGGGAAGCAGCCGCATGGCACAGGGAAACCGGCTCGGTTCTTTGTGGCTGTCTGGAGGGGTGGGATAGGGAGGGTGGGAGGGAGGGAGACAAAGAGGGAAGAGATATGGGAACATATATATATGTATAACTGACTTGTTTTCATTTGATGCCTGCCTCCAGCTCCACCTGAAGCTACTCCTAAGCCTGGACACTCTGTGACTGAACTACTGCACGTGTAAGCAACAGCAACCTGACCAACGCAGAGGCCAGCGGGGGGTGGGGTGGGGGTGCAGCAAGAGCGGAGGCTGGTGGGAGGGAGATGAGAGAAGAGGGGCTGAGACTAAGACGAGGGAAGGCTCCAAGCTCACCTCATCTTTCATTCATTCACACAGATGAACATCGTAGCATAGAGCCTGTGGTCATGGACTTTATGAAGCAGACCAGACCTGAGTTCGGTCCAGGGCCCTGCCTCTCACCAACATCGGCAGTTTATTTCTGTCTCCTTGCCAGGAAAAATGGGAATAATGTTAGCACCTCTGTCAAGTGTTGTTAAGTTTCAATGAAATAATACATCAAAGACTCCTTAGCACGGTCCCGGGGGCCCCTTGACGTTACTCCTACTGTTATTATTATCATTAAAGAATATTAGTGGGCCACTTTATTATATGCTGGGCTCACCCTATGGGGCTTCTTAAACAGAAGCCACCCCAAATCCCCTGGAGGTCTTGTGGAAATGCAGATTCTGAATCACAGGGCTGGGAGCGGGGGCCCGGGACTCTGCATTTCTATCAGGTGCCCAAGTGGATGCTGCTGCTGCCAGTCTGAGAAGCCACCCACAGTGGAGACTTCGAAGCTGAGGACAAGACAATTTTCCACAGCTGAAACTCATAGTTAAGGCGGCTTCTCTTGACAAAGCAAATGCATTGATCGCATCACATAAGGCCAAAGGAAACGCCTGGGGAAATCAAAAGGGTCATAATTAAGTAAAATCATCTTCAGTTTTCCACCTTCAGAAACCATTTTCCATTAGCCCCCTCCTGGCCCAGGCAGCTGCTCCACCCAGCAGCCACCGTCTAAGATGAAATGAAGCAAGCAGGTGAGTTATCAGTACTGCAGACTTGGGCATGAATCACCCTGCAGACAATCCACCCTCTGAATCACCCACCACTGAGATGATTCCATCAATACAAAGTCCCACCAGACAACTCCAAAAAGAGTAAAAACAGGCTGAGAAGCAAGCAAGGCCTCCAGAAAGAGAAAGGTTAGTAAGGGTGATGAAGGCTTCTAGAACCATCAATGCTGGGTCTAGATGAGCCAGAAGCACTTCTAGCAGCGGTCCTCAAATTTGGAGGCAGGTGCAAAACTAAAAAATTCTGATACCGGGTTATAGTCTTCAAAGAATTTAACTGGTAGGAATTGCAGCTCAGTTACAGGCATTTTCTTTAAGCTCCAACATGATGTTTTGGGGTCAGCCGGGTTGGAGTCAGAATGCTGTCATTGCTGGGTGATGATCAGTCCTCCAAGCCTGGAGTTTCCCACCTGTGAAATGAAAATAATCACCAGCTTCAGGAAAACGGTAAGCATCACAGATAAAAAGTACAAAGACCTTACTCAGTATATGGTCCTCATTCCTAGGCATTTTCTTGTCAGAATAAGACTCACCTTCTTTAACTGCTATCTTACCTAACGTCTCAAGACAATTTAGTAATCACCAGCTTCACAACTGCTTAATACTTTGCAGAAGATGTTAGGCTTCGAATATCTCACTGAGCACATAAAATGTGTTCTCTCTTCCAAGTCTACCCTTCCTTTTTCTCCACGTCTGGGTCCTCTCTTCTGTCATCACAAGTATCTGTTGAGTGTTTAATGTGGACCAGGTACTGTGCCAGCTGCAGGGGATGTCACAGCGAGCAAGACAGCCCTGTCTTCAGGAAGCCTAGCGGGCAGGTGAAGAAACTGCCCTTGGACGGGCAAGGTCTGCATCCCCTTTCAAAGTCAAAGTTTGCAGGGAAAGGGACAGACAGCCCCAGGCAGTCTGATCTTTTCACTGTGTCTCCTTGACCCGAATGCTTAGCCATTCCGAGCCTCAGTTTTCTCATCTGTGTAATATGAGTGGCTCTTGTACTTACCAGCTTCCCTGAGCGGAGAAGTGGGCCAAGAAAGTAGGAAGGTGCGCTGCCCCAAGTAGATTTTAAATTGCTCAGGACTTCCCTCCCTATCTCAGATCACTTCCCCAGCAGGGGGAGAGAGAAGGAAGCGGCGATCCAAGGAAAAGGCAAACAAATTGCTTCCTGTGTTCTAAAGCTCAGCCAGAAACACTTGAACAGGTAAGAATCTGGTCTACCTCACTTAGGAACAAGAGTCAGCTTGTCACTCTCATGTTTTTAAATCAAATTCTGATGACCTCGATTTACTCCAAGCAGGAGCACAGTCAAGACTCTTTCAATTGCAGACAACAAAAACCCATCTCCAACTGGCTTATTAAAAAAAAAAAAGGAGGGAGGAATTTATTCGGGCCCTGCTACATCTAGGTACTGAAGTGATGCCATCAGAAATCTCTGTCCCTTGAGACTAATTTCCCCTCCTTTGGCTTCCTTCTTGGGCAGCTCTTTTTCACATGCTGTACCCAATAGCACAAGACTTCTATCAGCTCTCCAACTCCGGTATAAAAACCAGCTTCTCTGTCCCAATAATCTCCCGCCACCCAAAAAAAAAAGAAGAAAAACTTCAGGCCAACAAAATTAAATCATATGCCCATCTCTAAGCCAGTCCCTTTGGCCAGTGCATTCACTCAGTCCTGGATAAAACTCCCACCTAGGAGCTGGGGCAGGGGCTTCAGCTCTGTGGGCGGTGAGAAGTGGGGAGGACGTCCCACACAAGACACTTGGGTACTGTTTCCAAAATCATGCACTCTCCACTCCCCTCTCACCCTCCAGCCCTGCCCCAAATATTTTGTAGCCTTGATTTGCATAATCTACTCCTTCCTGATGGCTTCCTGGATTCCTCTCCCTCCCTTAAGATATAACTGATAATTTCTAAGTAACTCTTAGCACATTCATTCTAAACTTCTGAATTATCCTTAAAAGATCCTATGTAAGAACACAAACATACATATGCTAGAAGAGAGACTTCATTTTAAACTGGGCCAGCCTACAGTGTGCTTTTCTCGTCCTGTTTCCAACATTCGAGGGCTTACATAAACTAGTCCGCTAAATTGTTTGTTTCTCCCTAGTCTTGTCCTTGGTTTCACAATACCACGAGAGGGCAGCTTTGAATTTTCTGGGCCATGGTACTCCTCAGAACAAATCAAGTGGGTGCGCGTTATGAATCAGACAGAAATATACGTCAACGGCATCTTAACTTTTAAAACACGAGTGCGAAGTAAAACTCAGCAGGTCATTTCCTCAAATATCGCTTGCATTTTGAAACTGCCCTCTTCCACCCCAACTCACGTACGCAGATTATCATTAAAAATAAATAAGTTACTCTACTCAATATTCCGTAATAACCGGTATGGGAAAAAGAATCTGAAAAAAATAAATAAGTTATTCGTGTAAATGTTCTAGCAGCATTACTCGGTATAGCCAAAAATGGAAAAGCCCAAGTGTCCATCAACTGACAAAGGGTTAAACAAAATGTGGCAGATCCATACAATGAAATATTAGCCATAAAAAGGGATGAACTACGTTTATAACATGGATGACCTCAAAAATATGATGCTAAGTGAAAGAAGCCAGACACAAAAGACTAGATTTTGTATTACTCCATCAATACAAAATATCTAGAAAAGGCAAATTCATAGAGACAGAAAGTAGATTAGTGGCTGCCTGGAGCTGGGGCTAGGAATGAGGATTGACTGTAAACAGGCACAAGAGATCTGATTGGGGTGACAGAAATACCCTAAAACTGGACTGTGGTGTTACTGGATATGCTATAATAAAAAATCAATGTTTGGCCTTTGTCCCTGGGTCTTGGCACATGACTCCTAAAACCCTTGGAGTCTCTGGGTTGATAAGTGTGGTCTTTGTATGTTAATGGATGACTCACGCTGGGGGCCCCTAGACGGCTTCGGGGCTGGTGGCCAAAGAGACCAAGACATGACTAGAAGGTTGGAACTTTCGGTGCCAACCCCCCCCCCACCTACACGGAGAAGAAAGGGACTAAAGCGTGAGTTACATCCCCTATGGCAAGTGATTTACTCAATCACGACTACACAATGGAACCGCCATAAACACCCCTGAACGACAGGGCCCAGGGAGCTTTCCAGCTGGAACAGACCGAGGCGCTGGGAGGGTGATACTCCCAGAGAAGGCATGGAGGCTCAGCATCCCTCCCACATACCTTGCCCCAAGCACCTCTTCCATGTGGCTGCTCCTGAGTTGTACCCTTTACAATAAACAAGTAAGAGCATTTTGCTGAGATCTGTGAGTCCCTCTAGTGAATTATCACACCTGAGGGGGATATTGCAGGAAGTCCCGATTTATAGCTCGTCAGTAAGAAGCACAGGTAACAACCTGGGACTTGTGACTGGACGTCTGACGTGAGGACAGTCTCGTGGGACTGAGCCCTGGCGTCTGTGAGGTCTGCACGAACTCCAGGGAATTAGTGTCACAACTGAACTGAACTGTAGGACACCCTGCTGGTGTCCGGAGAGTGGGAGAACTGGTCGGTGTGGGGAGAAAACCCACTTATTTGGTGTCAGAAGTGTTAGGAGTAAAAACAGCTCACTGCACAACTCAGCAAAATTACTAAAAATCAGTGCACTTAACATGGGTTAATTTTATGGTATGTAAGTTATATCTAAATAAAGTTGTTTCAAAAGGGAAACCTGCAAAAGAATAGACAAGTACATGAGATGCTACGCATGCTGTCCCATGCTGTCCCAGATGCACTGCTCAATGACCCAGCTACCTGGATGAGCAGGCGTCCAGACCACCCCTGGAAAATACTCCAGTACCTACACTTCTATTGGTGTCAGGGAGGGAGAACCAGTCCCACTTACAGCCATCTCTGAGAACTCTTTCAGTTGGAAAGTTTTGCTTCGGGCGACTCCTTGGGCACCTGACAGGAGAAAGAAGCTGCAGATTCCAAATGACAAAGGGACCACGTGTCTCATAGCATCTTTGCTCATAAAGGACTCGTCTGCTCCATTGGTTTGTATGCTCCTAGGGTCTGTTCCCTGCACAGCATGTACAGGATGTGGCAGAGAAAGGCACTGGGCACTCAGGGCAGCTTTTGAAATGGATCAAAACACTTAAGGCAGAACTTCTCTGGCTTAATGGCTAATGGCTTGTGTGACAGTTTCACTGGGTAGGACAGCCTGACCTTTTGTTTGGGTGGAGAATGTATAATTACCTGAATTTTTTCCCCAGGCAGCAACAATCACGTCTTGTCCCATTTAATTTAATTAATTAATTTTTTTGGCGTACTGAACATCTAATCATTATCCAGTCACAGAAATGTACAGTCAGACAGACTTTGGTCTTTTTCTTTTCCGAAGTTTTGATTTATCCATTAAAGAGGTGTGTCCATCTTATTAAAATTGTTCTTGGATATTAGGCAAACGTTTTAGACTTTGAGGATCGGTAATTTTCTTTTTTAAACAAATGTTAGTTTTTCCTTTTAAAAATGGTTTAAACTTTCAAATCCTTCACAGTTTATTTTTTATTATGAGATGATTGAGATATTTTTTTTCCCAGCCCCATCTTAACAAATCGCATTATTGTGATGTGGTGGAAACATCTCAGGCTCCCCGCTCAGACCTGGGTGCTCACCTTGGCTTTGCCACTTTCCAGCTGCGTGGCTCTGGCTAAGTTATTTACCTCTCTGAGCCTCACTGTCAGCATTGATGAAACAAGGATGATTTCTACGCTGTTTTGAAGATTAAATAAAATTAAAGGAGGAAAGGATATCATTGTTTCAGATCTGTATAAATATGTTTAGTACAGTGACTGGCACAGTGTCAGTTTCCAACAAGCAATGATGCTTACTGCATCCATCCTGGGTGATGTCTGGATGATGCCCAGTCAGTGCGCAGTAGACTCAAGATCTAAATCCGCCATAATCAAATTCTGTAACACAAGCTCTCTACAAAGGATGATGTGTATGTACTTCCTAGACCAGTTTTCAATCAGCAGTTGATCCTTAGAACTTGTGTCATTGACAGCTTGGCCATTCACTAGTTCACTAGTTGCCCGTCTTTGGTATGGTTGCTTACCTACTCTGTGCTTCCCTTTTCTTATCTGTAAAAGGGAGATAGTAAATAGCTTCTACTTCCAAGGGTGTGAAGGGAATGAAATGAGCATTAAATTAAATAATTAGTACATTTAAAGCACTTGGAATGGTACCTGGCACACAGTAAGCTGTCAGTGAATATTAATTCTCTTTCTTGATGTGATCATTACTGTGTGCTGTGGTCCCTGACTTCACAGCCTGGCATAATGTAGGTGCTTTAGAAAATGTAATTATTAGTACAAACAGGTACTTTCCCCAGGCACAGATAGAGCATACGTGAATATTTCTTTTCAGCAAGAGAAGCTGTCAATGGTTCTCTACCTAGAAAGTTACAAATACTCTTTGTTCTTTTTTTATTTTTTAACATCTTTATTGGAGTATAATGGCTTTACAATGGTGTGTTAGTTTCTGCTTTATAACAAAGTGAATCAGTTATACATATACATATATCCCCATACCTCCTCCCTCTTGCGTCTCCCTCCTACCCTCCCTATCCCACCCCTCTAGGTGGTCACAAACCACCGAGCTGATCTCCCTGTGCTATGCGGCTGCTTCCCACTAGCTATCTATTTTACGTTTGGTAGTGTATATATGTCCATGCCACTCTCTCACTTTGTCACAGCTTACCCTTCCCCCTCTCCATATCCTCAAGTCCATTCTCTAGTAGGTCTGTGTCTTTATTCCCGTCTTACCCCTAGGTTCTTCATGACTTTTTTTTTTCTTAGATTCCGTATATATCTGTTAGCATACGGTATTTGTTTTTCTCTTTCTGACTTACTTCACTCTGTATGACAGTCTCTAGGTCCATCCACCTCACTACAAATAACTCAGTTTCGTTTCTTTTTATGGCTGAGTAATATTCCATTGTATATATGTGCCACATCTTCTTTATCCATTCATCTGTTGATGGACACTTAGGTTGCTTCCATGTCCTGGCTATTGTAAATAGAGCTGCAATATTCTATTTGTAGTTTTTTAAGGAACCTCCATACTTTTCTCCACAGCGGCTGTATCAATTTGCATTCCCACCAACAGTGCAAGAGTGTTCCCTTTTCTCCACACCCTCTCCAACATTTATTGTTTCTAGATTTTTTGATGATGGCCATTCTGACTGGTGTGAGATGATATCTCATTGTAGTTTTGATTTGCATTTCTCTAATGATTAATGATGTTGAGCATTCTTTCATGTGTTTGTTGGCAGTCTGTATATCTTCTTTGGAGAAATGTCTATTTAGGTCTTTGCCCATTTTTGGATTGGGTTGTTTGTTTTTTTCTTATTGAGCTGCATGAGCTGCTTGTAAATTTTGGAGATTAATCCTTTGTCAGTTGCTTCATTTGCAAATATTTTCTCCCATTCTGAGGGTTGTCTTTTGGTCTTGTTTATGGTTTCTTTTGCTGTGCAAAAGCTTTGAAGCTTCATTAGGTCCCATTTGTTGATTTTTGTTTTTATTTCCATTTCTCTAGGAGGGGGGTCAAAAAGGATCTTGCTGTGATTTATGTCATAGAGTGTTCTGCCTATGTTTTCCTCTAAGAGTTTTATAGTGTCTAGCCTTACATTTAGGTCTTGAATCCATTCTGAGTTTATTTTTGTGTATGGTGTTAGGGAGTGTTCATTCTTTTACATGAGGCTGTCCAGTTTTCCCAGCACCACTTATTGAAGAGGCTGTCTTTTCTCCACTGTATATTCTTGCCTCCTTTATCAAAGATAAGGTGACCATACATGCGTGGGTTTATCTCTGGGCTCTTTAAAGTTCCCCTGAGCTATACCAATGGAGGCACGGAGGTGTCACTTGCTCAGGAGAAAACAAAGAAGTGTAGGTTTCTTTGGACCTAGCAAAGTGCCCCGACCGCTGCAATGCAGAGCCTGGGGGAAGGAGGACCAATTGCATAAGAAGCTCTAGACTTTTCTGGAAGAAAAAAGGTTGATAACACAACTGCTTCTCCCTGGGATTTTAGTTATAAAGACCCGCCATATGTATGGGTTCAGGACCCCACAAAGACCCAGGAGCAGGGAAGAGAGAGAAAGGGTCCCTGGAAATAAGATAGCTGTGGTGGTAGGGTTGCCAGATTTGGCAAATAATACATTTCACTCATTCCCTATGTAGGGTTGCAAGACAAATGATGAATACTTTTTATTATAAATATATCTCTTTCAATATTTGGGATAGACTTACATTGAAAAGTTATAAGTTGTTCATCTGAAGTTAAAATTGAATTGGAGGGACTTCCCTGGTGGTGCAGTGGTTAAGAAACCGCCTGCCAGTGCAGGGAACACAGGTTCGATCCCTGGTCCAGGGGGGATCAGGGGGATCAGGCATGCTCCACATGCCGCGGAGCAACTAAGCCCATGCGCCACAACTACTGGCCTGTGCTCTAGAGCCCATGAGCCACAGCTACTGAGCCCGCGAGCCACAACTACTGAAGCCCACGCACCTAGAGCCCGTGCTCCCCAACAAGAGAAACCACCGCAATGAGAAGCCCGTGCACCACGACGAAGAGTAGCCCCCGCTCGCCGCAACTAGAGAAAGCCCGCGCGCAGCAACAAAGACCCAACGCAGCCAAAAATAAATAAATAAATAAATTCCTTTAAAAATTGAACTGTATTTTCGCTGTTTTATCTGGCAACCTACATAGCAGAGTGAAAGGACCCCGGGCGTGGGGCTGAATGAAACTGGGAGGAGACAGAAGCAGTGGGTTTAGGAGGCCAAGCTTTGGAAGGTCTGTTCCCTGGGTATTTGCAGCTGAGTAGGGATAAGGGGTCCATGGGGTCCTGGAGGTCTGGGCAGCTTTGGGGTGGGGTATAGTGTTGGGGCGCTGGGGTTCCACATGGTGATTACCCCTGGTCTTAAAGAACTCAGGATCCACTTGTAGTCTTGTATGGAGGCATTCTTGAGGGTCCCTGGGCTTTTGTTAGCAAATCCCCATTTTTATGCTTTTCTCTGAAAACCCTTACTGAAATTCTTCATTTCTTAGATGTGAGGATTCCTCTCCTGGGATTTATGCTCATACAACACTGGCTGAGTTGAGGGGGACAGGAATGAGGGGAGACAGGATGCAGAACTAGGAAGAGGAGACTGGGCTCTCAGGCCATGTGACCTTAGGCAGGTGAATGACCTTCATGTAGTCTCAGCTTCATGCAGTCTCAGGAAAAAAGTTGAAATTCATCATGGGCTTTTCATCTGAGTTCTGAGATGTTCCAGGGACCACCAAGGTGAGGTCATCAGGGCCTCCATCCCTCCACAAATTCTGTTTTACCTGCTGGGCTGAAAAAATATCTAGTACCTACCTAGCACTCGCTACATGGCAGGCACCAATCTAAAAGCTCTCTGTGTATTAACGAATGTAATCCTCACAGCAATTCAGTAATGTAAATTACTATCAGTGTTGCCATTTGACAGGTAAGAAAACTGAGGGCCAGAGAGATTATTTCACCAGTGAGTGAATGGAGGACCCAGGATAAGAACTGGTGTCCTACCTCTAAATCCTGGCTCATAATCATTGCTACTCTGACTTTCCTGAAAATTAGATTTCATGTGAAGAAAAGTTTGTACCAGATTTCTAAAAAAAAATTTTTTAACTCCTAAACTAAGCACAACATAACACCATCTTGTACCCACCAGATTGGCCGAAACTGTAAAGATGGACAGCATCAAATTTTGCCAAGCGTAGGGTCACTGGGACACTCTGTTCATGAGAATGTGAACTGATGAAGCATTGTTTGGCTCTATTAAAATTTAAGTGTAGCTACCCTTGTACCCACCCTAGAGAAACACCCATGTGTGCAAAGAGACACATATGAAAAAATTCATTCCAACAATGCTTACTTATAGCAGTGAAAATTTGGAAATACCTCAATATGAGCCACAGGGGAGTGCCTGAATAAATTATGACACAACAATGCTATGAAATACCCCATGTCCAGTTAATAAGAAATGTGAGCTAACACAGAAAGATCTGCAAGATAAGTGTAAAAAAAATAAGCTGCAGAATAATCCACCTTCTCTTTCTCCCTAGATTTTTTTTTTGTTTTTTTTTTTGCGGTACGCGGGCCTCTCACTGTTGCGGCCTCTCCCGTTGCGGAGCGCAGGCTCCGGACGCGCAGGCTCAGCGGCCATGGCTCACGGGCCCAGCCGCTCCGCGGCACGTGGGATCTTCTGGGACCGGAGCACGAACCCGTGTCCCCTGCATCGGCAGGCGGACTCTCAACCACTGCGCCACCAGGGAAGAAGACTTTGAAAGGACCAAGTAGGAGGCACCAGCATCCACAAAAGGGGCTAAGGATTTTACCTGGGGCAGTGGGAACAGCTCAGATGACCGACCACAGGGACACAATGCTGGGGACTTACGGATCCTAGTCTCCACAGGGCATCAAGAAAGGAAACAAATCAGGGACTTCCCTAGCGGTACAGTGGTTAGGGCTCCGCACTTTCACTGCCAAGGGCGTGGGTTCGATCCCTGATCAGGGAACTAAGATCCCACAAGCCAAGATGTGTGGCCAAATAAATAAATAAATAAAAGACAGCAAACCAGATGTCATCTGTAAGTTGGAACAAGGAGGAAAGCTGTGGACCAAGGAGGGAGAAATGCCAGGAAGGTGCTAACCTGCAGGTTCCCTCCCAGAACCTGAGTGACAGAAGACCTGTATTTGAGATTTCTGAAATAGAAAGAGTAGGCTGCAACTAAGGAGGCAACCCCACAGCAAAACATTTGTGAAGATATGTCTGTTCCTTCATAAAGTGGAAAGACTCACAAAGAACAGCGTATTATATTCTTTTTCAGAAAAAAAAAAAAACCGGCAAGATGATGACCTGATGGACAGGCAATAGGAAAACAGGTGAGCTTTTTCATACGAGTTGATGTTCTCTTACAGGAAAACCCAGACCAAGGTGACAAGGCTGGAAAACATGTTGGTTTAAACTCCACACTTACTTCTCCAAGAAATAAAACTCCCATCAATGTGACGCACTTAGAACGAATTTTAAACATAACCCAGACTTAGCTGATCATGAGGAAAACTGTACATGGATGAAGTCATCTGATTGTAACAAAGATGGAAGATGGCTCTGCCCCAGAGCATCCAGGTTAGAGTAAAACCCTGAATGTAACCACTGCGGGAGAGCTGTGGCCAAAAGTCACACTTCATCCTACACTTTGGAATTCCTGGTGGAGACAACTGCTCTGAAAGTAATGAATCTGAGAGAGGAAAAAAATCAATGATAGCTCATCTCTTACCCCAAACAGGAATCTGTACCAGAGTGAGAAACCCTGTGAGCACCATCAAAGTGGGAATCCTAGAGCCAGAAGTCCCATGTCATCAGTGTCACGGAATTCACACAGGGGAGAAGCCTTATGAACGTAATCACCACAGGAAACCTTTTTCAAAAAAAAAAAACACACCTCATGGCACGTCAGAGATTTCATACTGGAAAAAATCCTTTTGGGTGTAATCAACGTGGAGAAATCTTTAGCTGTAATTCATCCCTCAAGAAACACCATCATGGATTTCATACAGAGCAGAAACCCAATGAATGCTTTGAGTGTTTGAAATTCTCCCTTCATAGTACACATCAGAGCTAATGTTGATGTTTATGATTTGCAACTGAATCAGGCCCCCAGCAGAAAACATGGACCTTTCAAATTAAGATGACTCAAATAGGATTTACTCAAAAAGGTTTTATTCAAAAGTGTAGATGTAAGGAAAGCACAAGGGATGGTGCAGTAACTCAAGGCCCTAAACCCAAAAAGGTGATGAAGATCAAACGGTTAAAAGTAGAGGAGAGAGGCATAGCTGATTCACTTTGTTATAAAGCAGAAACTAACACACCATTGTAAAGCAATTATACCCCAATAAAGATGTTAAAAAAAAAAAAAGTAGAGGAGAGAAGTTACAGAAAGACGATTTAGAAAGAGCTATGGCTTTCTATCTGGGCGGGGGAGGAAGCCAGAAGAATTCATACCCCCAACCTCACTCATCTCCCTCCCTCTGAGCTCTCACCAGTGGCCCAGTGGCTGAGTCCAACCAGATGCCAAACAGCGAGGGAGTCTGTGATGCGGTCAGCCTTCCAGGACAGGTGGAGAGAGGTGAAGATGGATATGAAGGGGAAACAGAAGATATGCAGCCCAGCGACCAGGAACCCTAGCTGACACACGCCTGAGGACCAACCTGGGTGCCCTGTTCCCACTGTAGCCCAGACCCCGGCACAGAGCCTGGCCCAGGTCCCCAGAACAGGCACTCAATAGAAATTGTTGAAATGAATAAAGGACCAGTGGAACCAAGGCAAACTTATCCAGCAGGAGAAAACTCAGAACTCCTCTGCCTGACCATCTTTTTCAGGGCCCTTGGGGAGCATAGGAACAAGACGCTTTTATAACACACATTTCCTGTCACCAGACAATGACACAGCAGAAGACCAGTAACACAGAAAGAGCTGATGCCCTTAAAGAGAAGAGGGAAATGTAAAAGGGAATCTTTGGGCACTGGATTGGAAGCTTTAAGTGTAATCTCTGTAATAGTGGAGAAACTTTGTATTCTATTACAAGTTAATCATTAAAGGGATGTGGCCCATAAGCTTAAATTATACATAATGGCCCTTCTATGGGAACTCTGCCTCCCAAGTAATGAGCATTAAGCTAAAATACCTTTGTTTAGGGATTTCCCTGGTGGTCCAGCAGTTAAGACTCCACACTTCCAATGCAGGGGGTGCAGGTTCGATCCCTGGTCGGGGAACTAAGATCCCACATGCCGCTTGGCCAAAAAAAATAATAATAATACCTTCGTTTAGCTCACAGGAAACATCCTGATCGGGCCCACCTGTGAATGACTGCAGGAAGGAAGAAATGAACACATCCCCTCCAGAAGCTGACTGGAACCAGGAAATGCTTGACTTTATTCCCTCACCTTTTAATATAAAAGAAGCCAGAATTCTAACTCAGGCAAGATGGTTCTTTGGGACGTGAGTCCACCATCTTCTCGGTCTGCTGACTTTCCGAAAGTCAACTATATACATATATATATATACATATACATATACATATATATAAAGTCGCTATTCCTCACCCCAACAACTTGTCTCTTGATTTATTGACCTGTCGTGCCACGAGCAGTATGAACTTGGACTTGGTAACATATCTCAGCAAATCCCCACAATTCTGCACAATAGTTGTTACTTCCCACCCTCAGTAGGTGAGAAAACTGAGGCTCTGAGAGCTTAGGTACATTTCCCAGGGCCACACAGTAAATTGGAGATAGGCTTTGAATCTGGATCTATCTGCAACCAAAGCCTCTGGTTTTCCCACACAGCAGGGCATGGGGTAAACAACTGAGAATAACTTCATAGTTTTAAGGCAAAAATGTCTCCACTCTGCTGATGTATCATAAACAGCTATTAACATGTTTTCTTTTATAACCACTGATCAAAACATCTGTTAAGTGCCACATTCGTGGCTACAAACCCTGCAAGAAGCAAGTTAAATGACTTATTTAGCAACCCCTGGAGCGTTCCTTAACATTTCAAATGAAATGGACAAAGTGCTTTTATGTACTATAAAACAAAATGACATCACAGTAGGTGCATAAAAAGGCCGTATTTTGAAAAGCATTTCTATTTATAATTATTGGCATTTGTGCTCTAATGGAAGATGAAAATCCTATAGCTTACCACATCGAATACCTCTGGAGAGAGGTGGTAAAAAAATCAAATCTCCCTTGAAAACCAAGCTACGTTTTCAAACAGTCTGAGTTTCCCAGTCGGACTCAAGTTTCCCTGAAATCTTGGAGGTGGTTTTGGACTGTGAACAGTTCCCTTCTTCTTAATTAAGACTAACTTTTTGGTTGAAATGTCCCCTCCTACAGGAAGCCTGAAGACTCCACCAGGCACCGGTGATCAAGGTCTCCTGAATGCTTTTAGCTTTTATTACAAGTAACTCTTTGTTCCTTCATCAAACAAATAATTTGTTGAGCGTCTGACCATCCCAGTTACTATGCTAGGTGCAGTGAGTAAAAGATAGAGAAGGGCCCTGCTCTCATGGATCTCATACAACCAAATAAATAAAAAAGATATTGTGATAAGAGTTATGCTGGAAATAAAGCAGTTGATATCAATGAAAGTGAATGGAGTGAGGGCAGTGTGTGTTGGAATACGTTTAACAACCGGCTCTCCTGGGGAGGCGGGATGCCCTGATTTAGAGCATTTGCCCATTTGTTTTGTGTAAATACTCCTACCATGGCTGATTTGAAGCTACCAACATGATATCATGGAACATGGACTTCGGAAGAGACGTGCAGCATTAGAAAACCATCATATGGGTTTTGTACCATACAGAGAGAGCAGATGCATGTAACTTCAGGAGCACAGACAATACTACAATATAGTAAAATAATTAGGAAGCAGTAAGTCTTGAGTATTATCTTTGTTTTTCGTTTGTTTGTTTGTTTTGGCTACGTTGGGTCTTCGCTGCTGCGCGCGGGCTTTCTTTAGTTGCGGCGAGCGGGGGCTGCTCTTCATTGCGGGGCACTTCTTCTCACTGCAGTGTCTTCTCTTGTTGCAGAACACGGGATCTAGGTGCGCGAGCTTCAGTAGTTGTGGCACATGGGCTCAGTAGTTGTGGCTTGCGGGCTCTAGAGTGCAGGCTCAGTAGTTGTGGCGCATGGGTTCAGCTGCTCCGTGGCATGTGGAATCTTCGTGGACCAGGGATCAAACCCGTGTCCCCCGCATTGGCAGGCAGATTCTTAACCACTGGACCACCAGGGAAGTCCCTATTATCTTTGTTTTTAATGCAACTTACTTAATCATAAGTTTGCATAACTTTATTTTGAATGATGATTGTATTTGACGCACAGCTTGCAACATCCTTGAAAACTGAACAATTGCCACTCCTGAACCAGTATAAACAAACTCCAACGCACCACTTGTTAGGGGGTCAGGAAGGGCCTTTCTGAGCAAGTGACGGCTAAGATAAGACCCAAGAGAAGGGAAGGAGGCAGTCATGCAAAGATCCTGATGTGGAAAGGACCTTGGCATGGAAGGAAGAGGAGGCCAATGGGGCTGGTGCACAGGGAAGAGAGAGGGCACATGGTGGGTGTGGCCCCAGAGGGGGATCAGAGGACGTGGTGCAGAGTCACGCAGATGATGGAAAGGGATTCGGTGACATTCCAAGAACAATGAGAAGCCACCGGAGGGTGTTGTTAAAAACCTCCAGGAGAATGGATTGTAGGAGGCACAAGAGCAGGGAGGCCACTAGGGTGGCTACAACAGTGGTCCAGGAGCGAGAGGATGACAGTTCCCAATATTTGTGCATACTTTTGCAAACGGTAAGTTTTAAAAGAGCCATGTACATGTTTCTTGCCTGTGCCTCCACAAATGAATTACAATGGGCAGGATATTACTCCCATTTTAAAGAGAAGGAGAGACTTCCCTGGTGGCGCAGTGGTTAAGAATCCGCCTGTCAGTGCAGGGAACACAGGTCCGAGCCCTGGTCCAGGAAGATCCCACATGCTGGGGAGCAACTAAGCCCGTGCGCTCTAGAGCCCGCAAGCCACAACTACTGAAGCCCGCGCACCTAGAGCCCGTGCTCCGCAACAAGAGAAGCCACCGCAATGAGAAGCCTGCGCACAGCAACGAAGAGTAGCCCCCCGCTCGCCGCAACTAGAGAAAGCCCATGTGCAGCAACAGAGACCCAACGCAGCCAAAAATAAATAAATAAATTTATTTTTAAAAAATAAAGAAAAGGAGACAGAACCTGAGGAATATCTGAGGGACTTTAACAAAGTTATGTGGAATGTGAATGGCCAAAGCAGGGCTTGAACAGTGAACTAAGGTGACCACATACCCCAATTTCTCTAGGACCATCTCAGTTTTGTCTCCTGCACCAGGGTAATTATCAATAGAAAATTGATAATTTTGGAAATTATCACTCTGGAAATTGTCCAGTTTGAGGTATAAACACAGAATGAGGGAAGGCAAGGACAAACCATGTGGGGTGAACTGGAATTTGAGGTATTGATAGGAACTCATGATTTCTAAATGTGTGTGTGTGTGTGTGTGTGTGTGTGTGTGTGTGTGTGTGTGTACATATCTATGTCTGTGTCTAACCGAATGTCAGGATCAGGTGGTCACAAACCACACTCTCCAACACGAATTTCACAATGCAGGTTGTCACCACTATGTAGCCTCCAGGGCTCTGTGGGATAATTGAGGCCCCTTTCTTGGCGGTGGCTAAGATGCCGTCTTGTCTTGAACACTCGGCATCAGAACATAGTAAGACTTCACACATTCCTTTCAGTTAATTTAAAAACTATCAACAAGTGAGATTTTTATTTTACCTTTTAAAACTACTTTATTGAGTTATGACTGACATTTGAAACACCATACGTATGGAATGTACACAACTCTCTGAGTTTGGGGATAAGTATATGACCATGAAACCATCACTATCATCAAGGCCGTTAACATTTCCGTCACCTCCCAAAGTTCCCTCGCACCCCTTTATCATTATTATTGTGTGTGATAAGAACACTTAATATAAGATCTACCCTGTAGCCAGTTTTATATATACAATACCTGCTGTTAGCTCCAGGCACCATGCCGTACATTAGATCTCCAGAACTTATCCTGTATAACTGAAACTGTACCTTTTGACCAAAATTTCTCCTCTTCCTCCTCCCCCAGCCCCTGGCAAACGCCATTCTACTCTCTGCTTCTGTGAGTTTGACTATTCTATATCCCACATATAAATAAGATCACATGGTATTTGTCTTTCTGTGTCTGGCTTCCAGGACCATTCATGTTGTTGTAAACGGTAGGATTTCCTTCTTTTTTAAGGCTGAATGATTTTCCATTTTCAAATATCCTGTATAATAAATACATTATACGTAATATAATATATTCATAACTTATATAACATGTAAATGTATATATTATTCACATAATATAATTATGTATGTATGTATATCACATTTTCTTTATCCATTCACCTTTCAATGGACATTCAGGTTGTTTCCATATCTTGGCTATTGTGAATAAGGCTGCAGTGAACATGGGAGTGCAGATCTCTCTTTGAGAGTTTGATTTCAATTCCTTTGGGTACATATCTAGAAGTGCGATCGCTGGATCATATGGTAGCTCTATTTATAATATTTTGAGGGACCTCTATAGTGTTCTCCGTAACGGCTGTACCAATTTATATTCCCACCAACAGCACACGAGGGTCCCTTTTCTCCACATCCCTGCCAACACTTGTTATTTGTTGTCTTTTTGATGACAGCCATTCTGACAGGTGTGAAGTGGCATCTCACTGTGGTTTTAATTTGTGGCAATTTTTATATCAGACAATTCGCTGCAGCCTTTAAAAATGGGGTACATCTGTTTGTTGACATGCAAAGGGCAACAGTTTGGCTGGTTGTCAGGGACGTGGGCTTTGAAATCACACAAATCTGGGTCCAAATCCCAGCCAGGTCACTTGTAGGCTGTGTGCCTTGGGTAAGTTAAGCCCAAATGCCTTTATCTGAAAAAAGGCGATAAAAGTACTACACATCCATGTACAGGGCCATTTTATGATACTACTTTTTTTTAAGTGTAAATATATAGGAAAAAATGTTGAGAATCTGTTTTTACAAAATGCTTCTGTGTATTTTCCATATTGATTATACATTACTTTAGAAAAACCATAACTGTAAAATGAAAGAAAACTTGCACTTTTTGCTTTATACATTTAGGTAATATTTGAATATTTTGACAAGCATGTACATGTTATTGCTTTTTTTTTTTCATTTTATTGGAGTATAGTTGATTTACAGTGTTGTGTTAGTTTCAGGTATACAGCAAAGTATACCTGAATCAGTTATACCTATGCATATATATATATATATATATATATATCCACTCTTTTTTAGATTCTTTTCCCATATAGGCCATTACAGAGTATTGAGTAGAGTTCCCTGTGCTATACAGTATTTATTGCTTTTTAATTCCAAAAATATGAAGGGGCAATATTAAAAAATGTAATTAGCATCTTTGTCACTGGAGCTTCAGTGACTGAGGGCATTTGCAGCAAATGATGGCCTTGACCATCCTGCCTCTGCTAACTGAATTCTCTGAAAGGCTTCAACATCACTCAGGCATTTCTGTCCCTGAAATGTTCAGCTTTAACAAAATTCTAAGTAGAAGCATGACCATGAGTCACAATTACAGGAAGGTTTTATAAATATTATGTAAAAATTACCCAAGGTAACTTGGCTAAAACTTGAGCAAGCGGGAATGATTCACCCAAAACAATTATTGGGTGAGGGAAAAAGAGCAGAAACCCTGACAGGTCCTTTTGTTTAAAATCTTCCCACGTTGCCTGTATGCAGAATGTTTGGATAAATCTTCACTTTCTGATTAAACAAGCTTACATGTGTCACCACAGTCATGTTCAGTTCCAACAGCCCAGTGCCAAGACCCCTCCTGATTCTGACATATTGAGGCCGCCATTTTGAAGAATGGTTTTTTCCCTGCATCCAAGTGTATGTTTAAAGAAACTACATCAAGGGCTTCCCTGGCGGCGCAGTGGTTGAGAGTCCGCCTGCCGATGCAGGGGACACGGGTTCGTGCCCCGGTCCGGGAGGATCCCACATGCCGCGGAGCGGCTGGGCCCGTGAGCCATGGCCGCTGAGCCTGCGCGTCCGGAGCCTGTGCTCCGCAGCGGGGGAGGCCACAGCGGTGAGAGGCCCGCGTACCGCAAAAAAAAAAAGAAGAAACTACATCAAGCACAATTCTGTAGAGTAATAGAAAAGTCCAGTGGATGTCCGTCTGGAAGCATTTGCCAAGACAGTCATATTTATACCTCTGCCCATCCATGTAACCCTTCTCAGTATTTTCAATAAAATCACATTACATCATATACTTCAGCTTCAGGTCCTTCTTCCTTGAACCTCTAACCAGACTCAGCCACTTTTCTCCCATCATGATTGACACCACCTGCCTCCGAAAAACCCCATCCAGTTTCAGCACAATGTCAAAAACAAGCTGAAAACCATCCACATCTCCCCTAGAGCCACGACTTCCTCAGGCATTCTGTCCTTTCAGCTATCATACGCTAAACCTGCCTTTCCCAAATCTCAGTCATTTCTGTATCACCCTCATGGCGATTACCAGATCAGTTTACAACTTGTCCAAAAATTGACAACTTTTTTAAGAGGAGATCTTTTTAAACTGAAATAAACATTTTTCACAGAAAATGGTATCCATTCCTAAAAATGCAAGAACAGTACCACTTGCTGTATTCATTAAGGTATGCTGGATTTTGTGGCAGAAACAAGCAATCCCAAATTCTCAGGGTCGTTACACATCAGAAATTCATTTCATGATTGACCGAAGTCCACCACAGTCCAGACAATCCTCTCCAGGGCAGCAGTCCACAACACAAGTCTGTTTGATGCTCAAGCCTGGGCCAGAAAGAGACTGTTTTCATTTCCAGGGTGATTCTCCCCTCTCCAAAAACTGAGATATGCAAAACACATTGTACATCTTTATTTGCTTACATTGATTTTTGAATCCAAGCCCTCATTCTGCTGGGCTGGTAAAAAAATTCAGCCCTGCTTATTCTTAGTGTTTCACTAAAATCACTACCATTAACCACAATTACCTGCTCCTTCAGGGTGGTGCACAGATGCTAAGAACTTTCGAGCACCAACTGGGAAGCTGCCCAGAATCTGGCCATCTATCCAGAGTAGCTGCAGCCAGGAAGACCATTCCTGGTATTCATTGCCTTCAGATTCACTCACTCTGCTTCTTCCATGCCAAGGGCCGCACCAGGCACCTCTGGTGATGCCCGTGGCCCCTGCCTGGGATGTGCTCCCCCTGTGGTAAAAATGTCCATCCTCCCTAAGACCTGCTGAAAGGTCCTGCCATATTTGGGGGGTTTCCAGGGTGCACGGCTCAGGATCCCACTGAGAGCCAAGGATTTCTTCCTCCTGCCCCAGCCTATGGCATTCCTTCTTACACCTGGGGAAATGCTCCCGTCTCTTTTTTTTTTTTTTTGCGGTACGCGGGCCTCTCACTGTTGTGGCCTCTCCCGTTGCGGAGCACAGGCTCCGGACGCACAGGCTCAGCGGCCATGGCTCACGGGCCCAGCCGCTCCGCGGCACGTGGGATCTTCCCGGACCGGGGCACGAACCCGTGTCCCCTGCATCGGCAGGCGGACTCTCAACCACTGTGCCACCGGGGAAGCCCCTAAAGTTTCCTACTCTTATTGTGTTACTGTTACCCTCCCGTCTCTTTTAACACCTCTCCTATCAGCTTTCCTTCTCTCCTCAAACCCCATTCTTCTTCATGGGCTTAGGCCAGAAGCCATGACGTCAAATGGCTTCAGGGCCCAGGAGGGTATGTAAATGAGTGAAATCAGCAGGGTATAAGGCAAAAGGGAGTGGTGAGAGTGTGGCAAACTGCGGGCCATGTGGTCCATCTAAAGAAGAGAGTTGCTATTCAGCACCAAGAGCTGTCATATGGGAATTTTAGGACCAGAGTTGCCTGATAATCTGATTTTCCTGGGGAATCTCAGAAATCCAGATGTTTAGGTGAAATTGCCCAATTTTAAAAATACTATACAGATCAACCAAAAATGCCTTCTAGGCCACAGTGGACCCCGTGAGGGCCAGTTACACCTGGTGGCAAGATGGCAGCAGCCTGTGGCCAACTGGCTTCCAGATTCAAGTATGAATGAGAGTCTCCTTCCCAGGATTCCCATCCCAAGCCCCCTTGCATTTGATTGGCTCTGATTGGGTCACATGTCATCCCTGAACCAATCACTAAGGTCAAGAGATTATGATGTGGTGATTGACCTCCCTCTGGGTGGTGGGCCACTGGTTGAGTTATGAGCTACCCAAGCACATGGTGGGAGAGTGGAGGGAAGATTGCCAAAAGAAAACTGAAAACTGGAGAAATGGATGCTGAGAAGGCAGATGTTCACCATAAGACACTTCTAAAAGCCCTCACTCAGTACCCTGTTTGCACAGCTGCTTCAGAGGAGCTTAACAATTCTGAAGCCAGTGCAGAAAGACAACCCCCAATTACTGACATTTTTTAGCATAATCATTCAGATAGGGCCAGCTATGTAATTTGCAGGACCCAGTGAGGTGCCTTTTTCAAAGAGTAGGGGAGAAATGCTGTTAAAGGTACTAAAACATATAGTTTTTTTCCTTTTTCCCGTGGTCTCTCAACTTATGGAATCTTTTATTTGCTACGTAATGTCCTAAGTAAGGAAAAATTACAATTTTAAATTATAAGCATGAATTTCACTGTTTATACTATGCAATGCCACTTTAAATGCAAATGAAAGGGCATTTAACTCCTCTGTAGAATTACCAGAATTACACAATTTGTATTTTGTAGTTCATATGTGCATATGCAATTCATCCTTACCAGAACAGCAGAAACACTGCACAAAACTAGCTTGGCTGTTTTTATTTCACTTTTTGATAAATGCACATTCTACCAACACTGTCTACCTTCAGCTACTGATGGGTAAGGAAGACAGATTAAATTTTTAAACAAAGTGCTCAAATCCAGGAAAAATCTCACAGATGAACTGGAAAAGGAAAGTGATCATTAGAGCCTAATTGAGGAATACATCCTTGGAATTTTTCATTCTTTCTTTGGTAAACATTGTTTACCATATATATTCCCCCATCTGAAAAAGCCTGTAGTTGCAGATGAAATATCATTTTTCTTTCTAGTTAAGTGCCTTAAACTTTCAGGTGTTGAAATTAGATACGCTAGACATCATATGAAACTAAATGGCAGCAAAGTTGACATGATCAGCCCAAAGGTAAAACATGCAGCTTAATTCATCCAAAAATCCTTCCTTCCAGATGATTCAAAACCAGTAATGACACTAAACCTAGACCGCATTCTAATAAGGCAGCATATTTTTATCTAATTTTAAAATTCCTCCAGGTAGTAGTTGTCTTGGTGTCATGAAGAAAAAATTATAGTGAAAATCATAGGGTGCTTTTCAGTAATTCTTCAAAAACAAATGTGTCTCAAAGGAGAGAAATAACCAAGATTTCAACACGTAGAGGAAACAAATAATTTGTACACATATAGTTGCTTGCAAGCAAAAATTGAGACAATTAAGAAAACTGTATATGAAAAAATTAAGTTCAACACAGCTACAGTCTAGTTTCTAATAGTATACCAAAGGAAATGTTAGTACATAATTTTTATTTTTAGAAAAAAATTTAAAGGGTAGACCCATCTGGAGCCCATGAGGAAATTTTGTTAATTCTTCATAAAAAGAATGGTCAGATGGGCTTCCCTGGTGGTGCAGTGGTTGAGAGTCCGCCTGCCGATGCAGGGGACATGGGTTCGTGCCCTGGTCCGGGAAGATCCCACATGCCGCGGAGCGGCTGGGCCCCGTGAGCCATGGCCGCTGAGCCGGCGCATCCGGAGCCTGTGCTCCGCAACGGGAGAGGCACAAAAAAAAAAAAAAAAAAAAAAAAAGAATGGTCGGCTCATACAGGGAAGTGAAAAAGGATAAGACAGGATCGCTTGGTCATTTGTGTTTCTTAGAACAACACTGTCTTCCTTCTGCCTTCAAAGCAGGTTCTGGTTTGAATAGAAAAATTGGCCTCTCAAGGCTGTCAGTGTCCCTGCTTATTCAGATGCACGCTGCTTATCTCGTACTCTTGAGTCGTGCTGAATTCCCGTGCACTGGGTCCACTGGAATTCATAGGGCATCGTGGAAGCTGTGTGCAAATGGGGCAGCTAGGAACTGCAGCTGCTATGCACATTATATGTGTCTCCTCTACTCACAGACGTGTGATTGTCCCATCAGACTTCACTTGCAAAACGAAAGCTCAAAGACGGAATTATTAAAGGGTTTCAAGATGGTGACAGCAGGGCATTAAAGTGAGTGCAGAGCACCTCTGAACATGGGATCTGGACAGCTGCCCATGAAGCTGGCCCTGGCTTCAGGAGATACAGCATCCCTCATGTTGACACAGACACTGTATTATTCCCGATATTTCAACCCCATCATCACCACCCAAAACAACAGACTCCCAAAAGGTAGTAATTTAAAATAGGTTGGCAAATAGACAGGAAAATAAAAGCTCTGTAAAAGCTGATGCTAAGCCCAACAGCATTGCCTCTCTGTCTAATTATATGTTGTTCTGCTCCCTAACGCTCCTTTTATATCCATCATCATCGAGTTGGTACAGACTGAGCTGTGCCGCCTGCTTGTTATCTCACGGAAAAATGTCCAGAAATAAATCAAGCCACCATGTGTACCTTTGCTAAAGAAGTTTGCTAAAGGAGCCTGGGTCCATGAATCAAGGCCCTGGAGATCTATCACTGACCGGTTGTCCACAAAGAAATGACTCACGCTGAGTGCATTTGGAACAAATTGTCTCTTATTTATAAAGCACCTATGGAGCCCTTGATCAATGCCAGCAACTCTTTTAAAATTCTCTTATTAATCCCCAGGACAACTCTAAAAGGTAAGAAACTATTATCATGCCCACTGTATAGAAGGGCAAACTGAGGCACAGAGAGATTCATTAACACCTGGCAACACAGCTAGTAGGCAGTTGTCCAAAAGGTCATTGCAATGGTCAGAAAGTCCAAGGTCTAAGAGAATCATTTAGTCCTGTCTTTCTCACCAGGCATAACACAACCCAGCCAAAGAAAATAAACCTTTACCCAGCTTGTCTGAAGCTAATGGAGGGTTCCTCTAGCCCCCTGGTTCCCAGCCCTGACTATATATTGTAATAACCTGGGCTGCTCTTAAATATCCAGATGCCCTGGCTTCACCCCAGACACAACCTCTGTGGGCGGGGCGGACCCAGGCATCAGTATTCTGTAACGCTGCCCCCTGGTTCCAGGGTGTTGCCAAGGTTGAGACCCAGAGGGGCCTGGCCCGCTCTCCCTGGTCGGTGGTGAATGATTGGGCACCAGCGCATGAGAAGAGCCACCGTTTGGGAATAACTTATATTTTAATATAACCTGCCTACCTCCTCCTCTTCTTTTTTTTTTAAGAAATTATTTATTGCACCAGTGATAGCTCTAACCCTAACACTGGCATGACCTAAGGCAAGAGTCCAAATTGAGGT
Organism: Lipotes vexillifer; assembly: GCF_000442215.2. NCBI lineage: Eukaryota > Metazoa > Chordata > Mammalia > Artiodactyla > Lipotidae > Lipotes > Lipotes vexillifer. Next base: position 891,673 of record NW_006791294.1, read on the forward strand.
CCACATACCATAAGTCTCAGTATTTAAGTTATAAATCAAGGTAATAAATTGTTAAATAAATATGTTCTATCCTCCTACCTTGACAAATATATCCACCTAACAACAAAATGGAAAAAGAAAACAAAACACGCGTAAAGCAACAGTTCATCCAAACAATTGCGGACATGGACAAATTTGAAGTGAATTTCACTTTCTACCAAAGACCAAAGACTGTGATTTGCTCTGGAGCAGGCCTGGGAACAGTCAAGTGCATTACAAAGAATTTCTCCCTCCCTCGCTGGGCTGCCATGTGGCCTCCTCAACTAACCACACGTGCAACCCGTAGACACCATTTTCTTTTCCTCTTTTCGAGAAGGGAGGTCTTTGATCCACCATCAAGGCTCATCTGCTCTCCCAGCCCCACTGGTACCACCTGGGTACCTATAAAGGGCACCCAACATGGAAGCCATAAGGTTTCTCCTGACTTCCTTCTGGCCAGGCCTAGAATCCGCTGCCCTCGAGGTGCCCCAGCTCCCAACCCCACTGACAATACCCCTGGTCCTGGCCACCCTTCTTCCCTTCCTAGACTCAATCTTGTACCCCAAAGGGCCTTGGCCACCCCTCAGGCTGATGGAGCACCCACTGACGGCACCCAGGGAGGGTGGACCCAGGGGAGAGACACATTGCAGGCCCTGTGAGAAGACCTGGGGACTTGTGACCAGGGAACCCTGGGGAATCTCTGGTACCAAGGGTCCTGGTACGCCAGGGTGGTACAAAAGAGAGGGCATGGGCTGGGGTGGACCTGCCCCCTTGTCCCCATGGACTCCTTGCCCCAGTGCAGCCAAAAGTCCCCTCCCTTAGGATGAAAGGATGTTGCCGAGGACAGGGACCATCCTTTTTCCCCTACTTTGCACGTGAGCAACAGAAGCTGATAAATGTAAAGAACTCCCAAAAGTCTGTACCCACTGGGTGGCGCCAGGATTTGAACTGAGCTCTAACTCCAAGGCCCATGTTTCTAACCTATTTTCCTTTTCTCCCTCTCCCCACTGTCAAAATGCACCCCTTTTACATGGGTTCTGCAAAGCCCAGCTACCCCGACAAATGTCCTAAGCCCCCCACTGACCGTGATCTTCCCAGCCCTGACCCGACATGGTCTCTAACAGGGATCAAACTAGGATCTGAGCACCTCAAAAACCCTGGGGTCAGCCTGAGAGGAGAGTTTTAAAAGAATCCATTTCCAAGCTCTCAAATGTCAAGGGTGGTCTTTCCGAGCCTGGATCTGAACACACTCCTGGCGGCCACCCAGGAGTGCTCTGAGCAGCCCGCTAACCCCCTTCTCCCACTCTGCAAAAGGAAAAGCCCACATCTCCCCACCCTGAATTTCACTCTGGTGCAGCATCCCCATGTCCAAACCATCAGGGGCATCACACAAAAAAGGAACATTCTAAATACTGGAGCAAGTGTTGAGAAAGCAAGGGACCCAAAAGCCTGGGGATAAATCCTTCCCCGAGTCCAGTAGCTTCCAACTCTCTGTTTTCAACAATATTACAGCAGGACTTAATTGAGTTGTCACCTCGCAGATCATTAAAAATAAATTTGCTGACAAACCAACGTGTGATTTTTGGCATATAACTCAGAAGGAGTTTAAATAATTGAGCGACATTGCTGTAACAAAACCCTTTCACTTCCATCCATGCAGTGTGAACAAGTTTTCTCAGAACTTACATCTATAAAAAAATGAAAACTAATAACAAAATTAATGCTGAACTCTGTATCATTATGGTAATAAGTAATTTCCTTCTTCTAAACAGCCTTTCTAAAAAGCCCTATCTATCTTATTAAGAGATGCAGTCCAATAAAATATTAGTTTTTATGCACAATAATTATTCCTCATATTTTAAAAGGAATTTGTTATGTGCACCAATTCTATTAATACTAATTAAATTGCAAATTCAGGGCTTCCATGGTGGCTCAGTGGTTGAGAGTCCGCCTGCCAATGCAGGGGACACGGGTTCGTGCCCCGGTCTGGGAAGATCCCACATGCCGTGGAGCGGCTGGGCCCGTGAGCCATGGCCGCCGAGCCTGCGCGTCCGGAGCCTGTGCTCCACAACAGGAGAGGCCAGAGAGGCCCACGTACCGCCAAAAAAAAAAAAAAATTGCAAATTCAATCTAGAATTTTGTTAAACCCTGAAATCCTTAGGGTGCTAACAGACCATGATTTGGTTTCAGTGTATATATAAGTCTGCTTGCAGAGAACTATGATAATAAACTTTCTGAAGCATAAAAAAATATTTCATTACAATAAAACTCTGTGGAAATGAAAAGAAAGATTGTAAATTCAAGGAGAAAAAGGGACAATGTGAAACCTTAAAGAATTGGTTCATCCATTTTTAAATAAATCATGGTGGGTATCCAATTGTTATGCTGTTTGGATTCCATTAGGTACAATTTTTTAAAACATGTAACATTTCTATTTTAGAACATCAATATTTATAATATGCCAGAAGGAATATTCTTTGCAACCATTTACACTTACAAAGAAAAATTATGAATGCCAACCTCAAAATGTGCGAGGGGAATTCACTGTTTTTCAAAATGCTTTTGGGTGGCGTGCAAGCAGAAAACTACTGAAACTGGCCTGTACCATTCACTTGGTCGCCAGTGCCCACCTTGGCACATGGCTCGGTTTGAACGGCTACTCTGTGCTGTATTGTTTGAATGCCCTCACGGCAGCCTTGTTTCTCCAGCTCAACTAGACGCGGAGTCACAGGCTGTTTTGTGTCCCCAGTGCTGGCAAAGTATAGAATAAAGCTGAGCCTTGACGCCAGTGTCTCTTGATCGGCCTCTTTTAACTCACAAATGAAGACGTGAGTTGAAATCTCAAGCCTGCGGGCTGTTGCACGTGCTCCATGGTCACTTCATAAGCCCCTCTGGGTCTTAACTTCCTCATCTGTAAAACAGGGTCGAGGCCACACACCTACGGTATTGGTGTTACAGGATTTTTACAAGGCTCAAATAGAATCATCTTCCCTCCTAGTTTTAACTCCAATTTTTCAAATGTTACCTTGCAGCCTATCTGCTTGTACTGAGCTCACAAACCCCCCTAAAATAGAAGAGCCAAAAGCCCTGCCCCCCAAAAAATCAATGTCCCTAGCGACCACCACCCCAAACAAGGGAACCCATTCCATCTTCCTTCCCCAATGAGCCAAACACAGCCTAAAATTCCTTCACAAAACTCCCAGCTCTCTAAGCCACCACCGATTGATCTGTGAGGTCAATTTCCCTCTGTTGTGTTTGACTATTGATTGTTGAGTGTTGGGTATATTGATTATTGAGCTTTCGATAACACCTCCCTCCTGGGAAATCAGAGGTCTCGTGGTCGAGCCCTTGGTCCTAGAGACCCACACTCTCTCCAGCACTGGCCTGGAAAGCAAGGAAGGCGTGAGGGTACCAGGAAAAAGGAAACCACAGAAGTGGTGCCTCCTCCTCGCCTCCAGAAGAGAAGGTGGGAAGTGTCTCCACGTGATTACAGACACTATGCAGCGTCTCTGTTCCTTTTGTGACTCTTCCCCTACAAAGCCCGTCAATGCTATTTCAGAGCTGCCTTCCTGTGGTTTGTTTCACGAATCTGACTAGGGCAGAGTCGCTGCCCTGCATGCTGCTGCTGTTGTGCAAGAGGCTGGGTTTGTTTTTTTTTGTTTTTTGTTTTTTTATAGAATTTTTAAAGGTTACTTTCTATTCACAGTTATTACAAAATATTGGCTCTATTCCCCGTGTTGTACAATACATCCTTGAGCTATCTTACACCCAACAGTTTGTGCCTTCCACTCTCCCGCCCCTCTATAGCCCCTCCCCCTTCCCTCTCCCCCCTGGTAACCACTAGTTTGTTCGCTGTATCTGTGAGTCTGCTTCTTTTTTGTTATATTCACTAGTTTGCTGTACTTTTTAGATTCCACTTATAAGTGACATCATACAGTATTTGTCTTTCTCTGTCTGACTTATTTCACTTAGCATAATGCCCTCCAAGTCCACCCATGTTGCTGCAAATGGCAAAACTTCGTTCTTTTTTATGGCTGAGTAGTATTCCAGTGTGTGTGTGTGTGTGTGTGTGTGTACACATATACATATATATACACACCACATCTTCTTTATCCATTCATCTGTTGATGGACACTTAGGTTGCTTCCACATCTTGGCAATTGTAAATAATGCTCCTATGAATATTGGGGCGCATGTATCTTTTTGAATTAGTGTGTTTGGTTTTTTTCAAATATACACCGAGGAGTGGAATTGCTGGGTCTCATGGTGGCTCTATTTTTAGTTTTTCGAGAAACCTCCATACTGTTCTCCACAGCGGCTGCACCAATTCACATTCCCACCAGCACAAGGGTTCCCCTGTCTGCACACCCTCACCAACATTTGTTATTTGTGTTCTTTCTTTTGATGGCCATTCTGACAGGTGTGAGGTGGTTTTGAAAACCTCATTGTGGTTTTGATTTGCATTTCCCTGATGATGAGTGATGTTGAGCATCTTTTCATGTGCCAGTTGGCCATCTGCACTTCCTCTTTGGAAAAATGTCTATTCAGTTCTGCCCATTTTTTAATCGAGTTGTTTGTTTTTTTGATATTGATTGTATGAGCTGTTTATATATGTTGACTAATCCCTTTTCAGTCATATCATTTGCAAATTTTTTTTCTTTTTTTTTTTTTGCGGTACGCGGGCCTCTCACCGCTGTGGCCTCTCCCGTTGTGGAGCACAGGCTCCGGACGCGCAGGCTCAGCGGCCATGGCTCACGGGCCCAGCCACTCCACGGCATGTGGGATCTTCCCAGACCGGGGCACGAACCCGTGTCCCCTGCATCGGCAGGCGGACTCTCAACCACTGCGCCACCAGGGAAGCCCATTTGCAAATATTTTATACCATTCAGTCTCTTCAATAAATGGTGCTAGGAAAACTGGACAACTACATGCAAAAGAATGAAATCAGAACATTCTCTAATACCATACACAAACATAAACTCAAAATGGATTAAAGATCTAAATATAAGACCAGATACTATAAAAATCCTAGAGGAAAACAGAGAGAGAACCCTCTTTGACATAAATCATAGCGATATTTTTTTGGATCCATCTCCTCAAGTAAACGAAATAAAAGCAAAAATAAACAAACGGGACCTAATTAAACTTAAAAGCTTTTGCACAGCAAAGGAAACCTTTGACAAAACAAAAAGACAAGAGGTTTGTTTTATTAATGAAAAGACCTCTCATCCTGGGAAGCCCCAGGAAGGCAGACAAGAGAAGCAGGGTGACTCAGTCGATAAGCCAGGGAAGGGTCTTGGTAATTGTTCCAATTCACCCAGAAAATGAAGAACACACACCTACCTGTGTTTCAAGAAGACAAAACTGCTCTGGTTGTGGGACTGGTCCTCAAGTCCACAGCTGCCACCCACAGGTGAAAGTCAAGACAGGATTGGGCTTCAATGCCAAATCTGCCACGTCTCAGTATAACCCCAGTTCTCCGTCCTGCTGGTGAACAACAGGGCTGTACTGTCCTCCCCAAATGGTCTCACTATTTGCACAGAGTCCAGAAGGACTTACACACTGGGCTTTACTGTAATTCGAGTCTTAGTTCCAATCAATACAGAAACCTCAGGATAGAGGGAGGTTAAGGAACACCCAGGACCAGTTGGGAAGCTGCCAATCCTTGTTAGGCCGAAGCTATAGAGCTGGTTACACTGCAGCAAGTCGCCTCTGAGGCTCAGACCATGAGCCTCCCCAGGCCACAGCCTTAGAAGGCATGGAAGGAACCAGAGGGTTCCTACACTGGAAGGTGCTGGCTCCTCCATGCCAGGCACTGGTCTCGGTGCCAGGGATAGAGCAGTGAACCACAGACTAAAGTCTTAGTGGGGACGGGGACTTCCCTGGTGGTCCAGTGGTTAAGACTCTGCACTTCTACTGCAGGGGGCACGGGTTCGATCCCTGGTCGCGGAACTAAGATCTCACAGGCCGCGAGGCCAAAAAAAAAAATCCTAGCTGGGAACACAGATAATAAACAAGCCAAATAAAATATATTATATATCCAACAGCAAAAAGAGAAAAGGAAAAGAATACAGCAGAGAGGCTATATGGATAGGGAGTGTGTGTGTTGCAATCTGACATCGTGAGGTCAACAAAGACCATACTGAGAAGTTACTGAGTCAGACGTGAAGGAAATGAAGGCAGGAGCTCTGCAGCTACCTGGGAAAAGAGCAATCCGGACACAAAGAACGTAAGTGTGAAGGTCCCAAATAAGACCCTTCATACATTTCTCGGTTACAAAACTTAACACAGCGTCATCAGTTGAGAGAATGATGATGAAAATTGAAAGAATCTTCCTCTCTTAGGTCCTACAATGCATTTATTCATTGTTTTTCCAGAAGATATGGTATCACAGTCATCATTCCAATGGTGAATATTTGCCTCACTACTAAGAAATGTACACCCACCACACTGTGTCCAAGCCTTTCTGTGGATACAGTAACTTTTCATTGCCATATGCCAAATTATGATGATTTCAAAGACATTTTAAATGGCAATTAAACCTGCGGTAACAACAATGCCCATCACTCAATGCCCATCATTCAAGTGACAACAATATGGTCAGTTATATAGATCATATATAATTTCATTATTTTTTTCAAAGAAATCTGATATGTGCTATCCTTTCCTGACACATAAATTGAATAACTCATTTTTTAGCAGCTGTTTTTTCAAATTTACTCTAGAAACAAATTGCATCAAGCTTGGTGCTAAAAGTCTATCTGATGAGGCTCTTTCCACATTCAGACAATAACAACCGCGTCATATCTGTTGCCAGTAACCCTAAAACTCCAGCTCAAGACTGCAAGACTCATGTTTTCAGAGCTTTTCTAATGAGATGTGACTGATTAGCATGAAGACTGAATAAAAGATTAGTATACAAAAGCCAGCCCTGGTCTCAGCAGCAAAAACCCAGAAACAGAAATAATTGGCCACCAACTAGAGAATGGATGAGTAAACTGTGATGTACTCAACACAATGTGATACGAGACGAAAGTAAAAATCTATTCCTTATAGAAACATGTCATGTCGTTACAGCACAAAGCATGGCATAGGGAAGTGAAAGAAGTCCAGAAAGACTACAAAAGGCATGATGTGCTTTTATAAAGTTAAAAATTACCAACATAATTAATAAACAAATAAAAATGGGCCATGATTGGACCAATATGAGGGTGTTTCATGAACTAGCTCTAGAGCTGTCACTGTCTCTGGTAGTTGCTACCTCTATGATACTTTAATATTCCCCCTTTACTCTTCCAGGTACCTAGTTAGTTATTATACCTGGTTTATTTCTAATTGTCTCTGTTCAAATAACTGGTATGACTTCTGTCTCCCGACTCTGATTGGTACAGGCCCTCTCTGCCTGCCGTTTGCAATCTATGACAGCCTGGAACTCTGCAAAGTGCAAAAGCTGAATTTTCTTTCTTTTTTTTTTTAATTAATTAATTTATTTTTATTTATTTATTTTTGTCTGCGTTGGGTCTTTGTTGCCGGGCGGGCTTTCTCTAGTTGCGGCGAGCGTGGCGGTGCGCCGGCTTCTCATTGCGGTGGCTTCTCTTGTTGCAGAGCATGGGCTCTAGGGTGCATGGACTTCAGTAGTTGTGGCTCGTGGGCTCAGTAGTTGTGGCTCGTAGATTCTAGAGTGCAGGCTCAGTAGTTGTGGGGCAGGGGCTTATCTGCTCTGCGGCATGTGGGATCTTCCCGGACCAGGGCTCGAACCCGTGTCCCCTGCATTGGCAGGCAGATTCTTAACCACTGTGCCACCAGGGAAGTCCCAAAGCTGAATTTTCTGTTCCAAGCTAAGGTAAGCATGAGCAGAGACCAGCAGGCATAGATCATGGCAGAGATAAATCCTGAAGCCCCTGACAAATATCTCCTCCTATTCTGCACTCCTTGTCTGGACGTGGAGACAGTTATACTCAAATATAAGATGTATTTCACTCCCCTACAACATGGAGAAGACAAACTACAATTGCCATAGATTATCCCTCTGCTCTTATATAGTGGGACAAGGGAGATTATCCCTCCCTTACAGGTCCTGGGTGGTTATACCCAGATCTTCATGGAGCCCCAGTGGGCTGAGGTCCAGACGTCAGTCCTTGAGGTACCTGTCAGGCCCTCCTTGGCTTGGTCTCTAAGTCTGTGGTCCTTCCCGCCACATCCTACATGACACCATCCTGAGCCTCTAAGGCAACTGGACCCCCCAAACCCAGGCAGGAAATGCAGTGCCTCTTTGGCTGGAAAGCTACCAACTATGGGGCCGCAAGGACACGAGCCTCATCCCATAATCCTCCATAAGCATGTAAGACTTCTCGTGGGACTTACCACAGGATGCCCTGCTCTCCAGCACGGTTTGCATACCAGGTCATCTCCATTCTACCCTGTATATTTCATCTCCTGCTTAGCTAGCTATGCCTGCATAACACATTACCCTCAACACTTAGTAGCTTAAAACAACAAACAGTTTTTGCAGGTCAGAAATCTGGTAAGTGGTTCAGCTGGACGGTTCTGGCCCAAGATCTGTCACGAGGTGGCAGTCAAGGGAAGCCATCTCCGATGGAGGGTCTACCACCAGGCTCACTCTCAAGGCTGTTGGCAGGAGGCTTCAGTTCCTCCCATGAAAGCCTCCCCATAGGGCTCCTCAACAGTATGACTTCTTTCCTCAGAGTGAGTGAGTGACCCAAGAGCAACAGATCCCAAGATGGAAGCCACAGTGGCTTTTGTAATCTGAGGACAGACATAAGGCACCATCACTTCTACCATATTCTGTTGGTCACACAAACCAACCCTAGGATAACATGGGAGAGGGCCACACTGGGCATGGATACCAGGAGGAGGGCATGATTGAAGGTGAGCTACCACACCTGGCTACTTGTCTGTACCCTCTACCTAACGAGCCCCTTGAGGGTGAAAGCTGGGTCTTGTCCACCATTGTGTCTCCCGCACCTGACACATAGTCTTATCCTCTGGGTCAACAAATACCAATTTACAAGGGCAGGTATCATCCTGTCAATCTTCACAGCCACCATAGTGCCTTGTCTCCAACGAGGGCAAGGTGGCAGGAAGGAAAGCAGGCAAGAGCCAGCTTCTCTATTTAGGACCAGGAAAAGAGAAAAATCAAAATAGGCAAGAGAAAAACCGGACACCTTCTTCCAAAGGAGACGTTGTGAGCAGCTTCCTACTGCGGAGATATCCCCATAATTGTGGAAGGACATGTGGGACTATCATTGTAGCCAGAAGACAAATTCAAATTCAGCATCTCTACCCTGTTGGGGGCAGGGCAGGGGTCCTCTTTGATAGAAAAGCTCTTATAAAAGATTACTAATATTAATAGCTGTAAAATGGGGATAATAATATCACCAACTTCACAAGTTGTTGTATGGCTCAATCGAAATAAACGCTTGTGACTGGCTTCGCAAGGTATCTGGCAATCAGGACAAAAATCAATAAATGATAGCTACTTTTATTTGGTGGATACGAGTACCAAGTCCCAGACAGCTACAACCTCCGCCAGCCACGGAAAGGAGCAACATTCTCTTCTCTGAGGAGTTCTGCTAATCCTTTCAGACAAATGAAAAGGAAGGAAAAAGTATTTCCACTAGAGCTGGCTGGCTATGGGGAAACAATGAGATTATTTTCTAATTAAGTGGCTGCTAGAGAGATACTTCCTCTGAAACCTTTTGCTTCTCATCTTCAATGAAATGTAGCTGCCCAGAAAAAATAATTAAAACACTGGAACGTCACACAAGCAAGTCAGCCCATTTATAAATTTACAAGAAATTTGGGCGGGGGGGGGATTTTCATCAAAACTGAAGATAAGGGTATCACATCCATCAGGATCCAGGCACACTCAAGGTGAGTCATTTGAAGAGGCAATAATAAAATACCTATCTACAAACGTTGGGGAAATCACAGAAGATAGGGAAGTGCCCCAGCTCTAGAAAGCGTCCACAGATACCACCTGCAGGCTCAAAGGAACATGGGGAAAGAATGGTTATCAAAACCTGGAAGGAGAGCTTCATGTGGAGAGGGCTGCCCAATGCCTGACTGGAGCCATATGCTTTAGCCAAGGAATGCAACCATCTCAAGTCAAACCTGCAGGGAATGAGGCAGGGGAATAGACACCCAATCTCATTCCTCACTCTCATCCCTCCCTCCGGTCTCCTGATGTAGATCCCCATTCGTCAAATCCAACGTGAAGCCAAGAAAAGAGAGCCCAGTGCGTTTCCAGGGGTAGAGAGCAAGGTGGAAAAGAGTGGAGAGGGGGTCTGGAAGGTCAGATAGAAAATATCCAATACATATATTTATGAATTTATAAAGAAAAATAGCAGTAACACATGTAACAAATACATGTTTACATAAGTACATCATGCAATCTTTTTTTTCTAGAAATAAACAGCATAACCGCTGAGAAAAGATCAGAAAAGACAGAGATCAAATAGCTGAGCATACAAATTCAGGAAGGGCAAAAATACTACTGTAAAGGTGCAACAGATTATTATAGGTTGAGTGTAAGGCTACTCCAGAACTTTGTTTTTAAGTAAGATGCAGTTAGGACCCTGTAGACCCTATCCACAGTATTTTTTTTCATGTTTCCGTAGCTAGGAATTTTATGCTTAAACAAGATGCACTAGCACCAGATACAATGGTTTGCTACTTAATTTAATTCATAATATCCTATGGGGTTTTTTTAAATTCATCTTTTTTGGAGTATAATTCCTTCACAATACCATGTTAATTTCTGTTGCACAAAAAAGCGAATCAGCTATATGCATACACATGTCCCTACATCCCTTCCCTCTTGAGCCTCCCTCCCATCCTCCCTATCCCACCCCTCTAGGTCATCGCAAAGCACCGAGCCATCTCCCTGTGCTCCCTTCCCACCAGCCAACTATTTTACATTCGGTAATGTACATACATCGATGCTACTCTCACTTCGCCCCAGCTTTGCCCTCCCACCCCATGTCCTCAAGTCCATTCTATATGTCTACCTCTTTATTCCTGCCCTGCAACTAGGTTCATCAGTACCATTTTTTGTTTTAGATTCCATACACATGTGTTAGCATACAGTATTTGTTTTTCTCTTTCTGACTTACTTCACTCGTATGACAGTCTATAGGTCCACCCAGCTCACTACAAAAAACTCAATTTTGTTTCTTTTTATGGCTGAGTAATATTCCATTGTATATATGTGCCATATCTTCTTTATCCGTTCATCTGTCGATGGACACTTAGGTTGCTTCCATGACCTGGCTATTGTAAATAGTGCTGCAATGAACATTATGGTGCATGTCTCCTTTTGAATTATGGTTTTCTCAGGGTATATGCCCAGTAGTGGGATTGCTGGGTCATACAGTAGTTCTATTTTTAGTTTTTGAAGGAACCTCCGTACTGTTTTCCATAGTGGTTGTATCAATTTACATTCCCACCAACAGTGTAGGAGGGTTCCCTTTTCACCACACCCTTTCCAGAATTTATTGTTTCTAGTTTTTTTGGTAATGGCCATTCTGACCGGCGTGAGGTGACATCTCATGGTAGTTTTGATTTGCATTTCTCTAATAATTAGTGATGTTGAGCATGTTTTCATGTACCTCTTGGCCATCTGTATGTCTTCCTTAGTGAAATGTCTATTTAGGTCTTCTGCCCATTTTTTAACTGGATTGTTTGTTTTTCTGATATTGAGCTCCATGAGCTGTTTGTCTATTTTGGAGATTAATCCTTTGTCTGTTGTTTCATTTCCAAATATTTTCTCCCATGCTGAGGGTTGTCTTTTTGTCTGGTTTATGGTTTCCTCTGCGGTGCAAAAGCTTTTAAGTTTAATTAAGTCCCATTTGTTTATTTTTGTTTTTATTTATGTTCCTCTAGGAGGTGGGTCAAAAAATATCTTGCTGTGGTTTATGTCAAAGAGTGTTTTTCCTATGTTTTCCTCTAAGAGTTTTATAGTGTCTGGTCTTACATTTAAGTCTTTAATCCATTTGGAGTTTATTTTTGTGTATGGTGTTAGGGAGTGTTCTAATTTCATTCTTTTACATGTAGCTGTCCAGTTTTCCCAGAACCACTTATTGAAAAGTCTGTCTTTTCTCCATTGTATGTTCTTTCCTCTTTTGTTGTAAATTAGGTGACCATATGTGTGTGGGTTTATCTCCTTATTCTTTCCTGTACCACTGATCTACATTTCTGTTTTTGTGCCAGTACCATACTGTCTTGATTATGGTAGCTTTGTGGTATAGTTTGAAGTCAGGGAGCCTGATTCCTCCAACTCTGTTTTTCTTTCCCAGGATTGCTTTGGCTATTCAGGGTCTTTTTTGTTTCCATAAGAATTGTAAGATTTTTTCATTTTTTAACTCTGTTTAATTTTTTAACTCTGTTCTAATCCTGTGAAGAATGCCATTGGTAGTTTGATAGGGATTGCACTGAAGCAGTAGATTGCTTTGGGCAGAAGAGTCATTTTCACAATATTGATTCTTCCAATCCAAGAACATGATATATTTCTCCATCTGGTTATGTCATCTTTGATTTCTTTCATCAGTGTTTTATAGTTTTCTGAGTACAAGTCTTTCACCTCCTTACGCAGGTTTATTCCTAGGTATTTTATGCTTTTTGTTGCAATGGTAAATGGGAGTGTTTCCCTAATTTCTCTTTCTGATTTTTCGTTGTTGATGTATAGGAATGCCAGAGATTTCTGTGCATTAATTTTGTATCCTGCAACCTTACCAAATTCATTGACTAGTTCTAGTAGTTTTCTGGTGGCATCTTTAGGATTCTCTATGTATAGTATCATGTCATCTGCAAACAGTGACAGTTTTACTTCTTCTTTTCCAATTTGTATTCCTTTTATTTCTTTTTCTTCTCTGATTGCCGTGGCTAGGATTTCCAAAACTATGTTGAATAAGAGTGGCGAGAGTGGACATCCTTCTTTGTCCCTGATCTTAGTGGAAATGCTTTCAGTTTTTCACCTTTGAGTATGATGCTTGCTGTGGGTTTGTCATATATGGCCTCTATTATGTTGAGGTAGGTTCCCTCTATGCCCACTTTCTGGAGAGTTTTTATCATACCTGGGTGTTGAATTTTGTCAAAAGCTTTCTCTGCATCTATTGAGATGATCATATGGGTTTTATTCCTTAATTCGTTAATGTGGTGTATCACATTGATTGATTTGCGTTATTGAAGAATCCTTGCAACCCTGGGATAAATCCCACTTGATCATGGTGTATGATCCTTTTACTGTTTTGTTGGATTCCGTTTGTTAGTATTTTGTTGAGGATTTTTGCATCTATGTTCATCAGTAATTTTCTTTGTTTGTAGTATCTTTTTCTGGTTTTGGTATCAGGCTGATGGTGGCTTCGAAGAATTAATTTGGGAATGTTTCTCCCTCTGCAATTTTTTGGAAGAGTTTGAGAAGGATTGGTGTTAGCTCTTCTCTAAATGTTTGATAGAATTCACCTGTGAAGCCATCTGGTCCTGGACTTTTGTTTGTTGGAAGATTTTTATTTTTTACATCTTTATTGGAGTATAATTGCTTTACAACAGTGTGTTAGTTTCTGCTTTATAACAAAGTGAATCAGTTATACATAAACATATGTTCCCATATCTCTTGTTGGAAGATTTTTAATTACGGTTTCAATTTCATTACTTGTGATAGGTCTGTTTATATTTTCTAATTCTTCCTGGTTCAGTCTTGGAAAATTGTACCTTTCCAAGAATTTGTCCATTTCTTCGTGGTTGTCCATTTTATTGGCATATAGTTGTTTGTAGTAGTCTCTTATAATCCTTTCTATTTCTGCAGTGTCAGTTGTGATTTCTCCTTTTTCATTTCTAATTTTATTGATTTGCGTCCTCTCCCTTTTTTTCTTGATGAGGCTGGCTAAGGGTTTATCAATTTTGTTTATCTTCTCAGCAAACCAACTTTTAGTTTTATTGATCTTTGCTAGTGTTTTCTTCGTTTCTATTTCATTTATTTCTGCTCTGATCTTTATGATTTCTTTCCTTCTACTGACTTTGGGTTTTCTTTGTTCTTCTTCCTCTAGTTGTTTTAAGTGTGGGATTAGATTGTTTATTTGACATTTTTCTTGTTTCTTGAGGTAAGGTTGAACTGCTATAAACTTCCCTCTTAGAACTGCTTTTGTTGCATCCCATAGGTTTTGGGTCGTCGTGTTTTCATTGTATTTGTTTCTATGCATTTTTTTATTTCTTTGATTTCTTCAGTGATCTCTTGGTTATTTAGTAGTGCACTGTTTAGCCTCCATGTATTTGTGTTTTTTACAGTTTTTTTCCTGTAATTGTTTTCCAATCTCATAGCATTGTGGTCAGAAAAGATGCTTGATACAATCTCAATTTTCTTAAATTTTCTGAGGCTTGATTTGTGACCCAAGATGTGATCTATCCTGGAGAATGTTCCATGTGCACTTGAGAAGAAAGTGTATTCTGCCACTTCTGGGTGGATTGTTCTATAAATATCAATTAGATATATCTGGTCTATTGTGTCATTTAAAGCTTGTTTTTCCTTATTTATTTTCTGTTTGGATGATCTCTCCATTGGTGTAAGTGGGGTGTTAAAGTTTCCTACTCTTATTGTGTTATTGTCGATTTCTCCTTCATGGTTGTTAGCATTTGCCTTACGTATTGAGGTGCTCTTATGTTGGGTGCATAAATATTTATAATTGTTGTATCTTCTTGGATTGATCCTTTGATCATTATGTAGTGTCCCTCCTTATCTCTTGTAAAAGTCTATTTTATCTGATACAAGTATTATCTGATACTCCATGTTTCCTTTGATTTCCACTTGCATGGAATATCTTTTTCCATCCTTTCACTTTCAGTCTGTATGTGTCCCTAGGTCTGAATTGGGTCTCTTGTAGACAGCATATAGATGGGTCTTGTTTTTGCATCCATTCACCAGTCTGTGTCTTTTGGTTGGGGCATTTAATCCATTTACATTCAAGGTTATTATCGATATGTATATTCCTATTACCATTTTCTTAATTGTTTTGGGTTTGTTTTTGTGGATCTTTTTCTTCTGTTTTGTTTCCTGCTTAGAGAAGTTTCTTTAGCATTTGTTGTAAAGCTGTTTTGGTGGTGCTGAATTCTCTTAGCTTTTGTCTGTCTGAAAAGCTTTTGACTTCTCCACTGAATCTGAATGAGAGCCTTTCTGAGTAGAGTAATCTTGGTTGTACGTTTTTCTCTTTCATCACTTTAAGTATATCCTGCCACTCCCTTCTGGCCTGCAGAGTTTCTGCTGAAAAATCAGCTGATAACCTTATGGGGATTCTTTTGTATGTTATTTTTTGTTTCTCCCTTGCTGCTTTTAATATTTTTTCCTTGAACTTAATTTTTGTTAGTTTTATTAATATGTGTCTTGGTGTGTTTTCCCTAGGGTTTATCCTGTATGGGACTCTCTGTGTTTCCTGGACTTGGGTGACTATTTTCTTTCCCATGTTAGGGAAGTTTTCCACTATAATCTCTTCAAATATTTTCTCAGCCCCTTTCTTTTTCTCTTCTTCTTCTGGGACCCCCTATAATTCAAATTTTGGTGCGTTTAGAGTTGTCCCAGAGGTCTCTGCGATTGCCTTCTATTCTTTTCATTCTTTTTTCTTTATTCTGCTCCTCAGGAGTTATTTCCACCATTTTGTCTTCCAGCTGACTTATTCATTCTTCTGCCTCCATTATTCTGTTATTGAGTCCTTCTAGTGTATTTTTCATTTCAGTTATTGTGTTGTTCATCTCTGTTTGTTCTTTAGTTCTTCTAGATCTTTGTTAAACATTTCTTGTATTTTCTCAATCATGCCTCCATTCTATTTCCAAGATTCTGGATCATCTTTACTATCATTACTCTGAATTCTTTTTCAGGTAGATTGCCTATTTCCTCTTCATTTATTAAACAAGATGCACTAGCACCAGATACAATGGTTTGCTACTTAATTTAATTCATAACATCCTATGTTTTTATAAAACTCAATTAAGTCTCAACAAAATACAGATATGCTTTATTTCTGACATTTGCTTTTACCTCAATGGTCAACTTGGCCAACTGCAATCTTCATTTGTTTTTTCAACTAAACTTCTCAAGCCAACTGACAGAATTTTCATAACCTCTTAATACTTTGAAATTCAGAATACATAAGATATAAAAACCTAGATGATCTCTTGTCAAATATAAACTATCAATGTCAACTGAAATTTTCTGATTAGCACCACTTGACTTCATAAATTATTCTTGAAAATGAGCAGTTGTTTTAACAACTTTGAAGACTATATTTAGAGAGCAATGATCAAAAATATACAGTTAGTGGAACATTCTATCTTCATAAGGCTGACAAGGAAATGAAGTAAGGAAAGGTTCTCTCACACTGTGTTGGTGGCAATGTAAAGTGATACAACTTTTTTTCCTATTTTGCCATTTGGGTCCGATTTTTTCAAATTTATTAATAGGTTAAAATATACATGCCTTTTGACCTAGTTATTTTACTGATAGAAATCCATTCCAAAGAAATAATCAGATACAGAATCCACCTCAAAGAACAGTGTACAAAGCTCACAGTCTCTGGGTTTAACTCTGTAGACCTGGGGGTGACATTTATTCATTCACTCATTCAACAATCATTTATTGAGAAGCTTCTTTAAGCTACGACATTGTCTGGAATTCTTTGGGGAGTAAAAGGAGACAAAAATAGTGTCTGCCCTGAAGAGAATATATTATTAAAGCATTGGGATTATATTTAATCTAATTCTATCCCTTTTATTTAATTAGTTATAATTTATTTAACCAATCCCTTGTCATTGATTACTTAGAAGGATAATTTTTTTTTTTTTTTTGCTATAAAAGGCCTGTGTTGAACATCTCTGGTAATAAATATTTGTCCATATTTCTGATTATTTCTTTGGAATGGATTTCTATCAGTAAAATAACTATCATGGAATCTTTCTGACAACTTTCTAATTCCTCATTACCATCATCACCTTACAGATGGGGTAACTGAGATTCAGAAATGTCAAAACTAGACACTAGTTTCTTATACACTGCATATCAGTCAAGTACCTTGCTGTGCCACCCACAGTCACATCTAGGCAGCAGAGTGTCCAGAACAGAACTCTTGACCAATGCAGCCCTTACACAGCCACGTTTTACATCACATGAGCTCTACAGCCACAGTTGATTGGACCACTGGCAAGAAACGTCCACAAGGGCAGCCAATCCATAAGCTGGCCAGCAGCACACACCACAGTCTGGCAAAACAAAATGAAGTGGACCAACCAAAGACCGCTTCAAGAATATTAATCACAAAATAGAGAAAAAAGGTAGCAATTAATAGACAAAGATTAATAAGCCAAGTTCCTACATAAAAAGCTCATCCTTGCTTCTCTTAGTTTTCTTAAAGGTCTTCTATTCTTAAAGACCCTTGAGGAGGAATATTCTGCACTAGTTTTGCCCATGTGTGATCTGTGACACATACACTTTTCCCTTTTTGCCACAGGGAAAAACATAACAGTCTCTGATCAGATACATTTGAGACAGATATCATATAACATCTTCCTCTAGAACTGCCCTGTCCATCATGGAAGCACTAACCACATGTGGCAAATTTAAGTTAATCAAAATAAAACTTAAAATTCAGTTTCTTGGTCTCACCATACTGCAAGTGCTGAATAGCTACATATGGCTAGTGGCAACTGTACTGGACAGTGCAGAGAACATTTCCATCATCACAGAAATATCTATGGGCAGCATTGCTCTAGATAATTCATAAGGCACATTGCCATGTTACAGGCTCTGAGAAACCCAGAAGTAAAATAATGTGCTGAAATTTTTAACTGTCTCTTATACTTATTTGGTGCTATCGCCCTGAAACAGTACACAAGGTGACACCTCACACCGCCATATTTTTGCGTGACATGATTCTTAGACGGGAAACTGATCAGTGCCTGGCCATACTGATCCCAGTAAGCTCTTCTTTCTACTGAGCTGACTTCCTATTTGCTCATTTTCTCTGGCTGTCAACTCTGCCACTTGATGAGTGGAATCAAAATCCCAAGAAGTAACTTAAGAGAAAATGCACAAAGATTATATTGGCAAGAGTTCTCATACGGGGGAGGGGGGAAGTAGGGGACAACTGATCTACCCAGAGTAGGGAAAGGAATAATAAAGTCAGTTCTCATACATTCATTGGGTAGAATATTATCCTCTTCCTAAAAATAATGGTTCCAAAGTATGTGTGATGTTGGAAATGTTTACGATCTAATATGAGTGGAAAATGGCACTGAATAGCTCCTATGTTATGATTCTGATTGTGTACAAACCATCTATGCTTGGAACAGAATATGCTAAAATGTGAGCATATCTGTGTTTCAGTGGTGGAATTTGGGGTATTTTTTCTGCTTTCCTTTATTTCTCAAATACCGGTTAAAAGCACCTAGTACTTTCAGGACAACAATAAAAAAAAAAATACTGATGGAAAAACAGCCAAGATATGTGTGTGAGGGTGGGGGAGGGGTGTTGTTGATGATTCACTTTGTCCCCTGAGTTTTCTGAATTGCCTATTCTAATCAAGCAACTTGGAAAGTGTCAGCTCTTGACAGCATGCTGTGAAAATGGAAGCATGGTGGTCTCCCCTTTTGCCCCCATGGCTCCATCATCCATGGCACAGCTGCCAGAGAAGAGTAGCAAGAGACATTTGTCTCCAGGCTTCTCCAAAGGTCATCTCCCTGTGCATTCTCCTTCCCATATGAAAGCCACTACCAGCACGATGGACCCTCTCACCCAGCACAGGGTCCCACACCCTAATCCCCTCTCACACCTATCTCCGATCCCTCCTCACTCAAGAAATCTTTCCCTTCCACCCGTCTAGAGAAAATCTCACTGTGATAGGGACTTTCCTGGTGGTCCACTGGGCAAGACTCCGTGCTCCCAGTGCAGGGGACCCAGGTTTGATCCCTGGTCAGGGAACTAGATCCCGTATGCACAACTAAGAGTCCACATGCCACAACTAAAGAAGATATACAGATTGCCAACAAACACATGAAAGGATGCTCAACATCACTAATCATAAGAGAAATGTAAATCAAAACTACAATGAGGTTATCACCTCACACCAGTCAGAATGTCCATCATCAAAAAATCTACAAACAATAAATGCTGGAGAGGGTGTGGAGATAAGGGAACCCTCTTGCACTGTTGGTGGGAATGTAAATTGATCCAGCCACTATGGAAAACAGTATGGAGGTTCCTTAAAAAACTAAAAATAGAACTACCATACGACCCAGGAATCCCACTACTGGGCATATACCCTGAGAAAACCATAATTCAAAATTTGTCATGTACCACAATGTTCGTTGCAGCTCTATTTACAATAGCCAGGACATGGAAGCAAACTAAGTGTCCATCAACAGACAAATGGATAAAGAAGTTGTGGCACATATATACAATGGAATATTACTCAGTCATAAAGAGAAACAAAATTGAGTTATTTGTAGTGAGGTGGATGGACCTAGAGACTGTCATACAGAGTGAAGTAAGTCAGAAAGAGAAAAACAAATACAGTATGCTAACAAATACGTATGGAATCTAAAAAAAAAAAAAAAAAAAAAAGTTTCTAAAAAAACCTCCCAAGAAAATAGTATTAAAAATAGCGACACAGACGTAGAGAATGGACTTGAGGACACGGGGAGAGGGAAGGGCAAGCTGGGACGAAGTGAGAGAGTGGCATGGACATATATATCCTACCAAATGTAAAACAGCTAGTGGGAAGCGGTCGCATAGCACAGGGAGATAGCTCGGTGCTTTGTGACCACCTAGAGGGGTGGGACAGGGAGGGTGGGAGGGTGATGCAAGAGGGAGGAGATATGGGGACATATGTATACGTATAGCTGATTCACTTTGTTACACAGCAGAAACTAACACACCATCGTAAAGCAATTATACTCCAATAAAGATGTCAAAAAAAAAAAGGATCCCACATGCCACATGAAGACCCGGTGCAGAGATCTTCATTATTATTAATGAGAAGGATCTTCATTATTAAGGTAGCTCCCACTTCCAGGACTTCTCAGGTCACAATTAATATCAAATCATGAAATTAACATCAAAGTATGGGTAAGACACTTGCGAGAAGCAGCTACTGGGGGAAAGTCTGCTGTTGTATTTTTTCCTAGTGCCCTTTGCTCTAATGACGGCCACAAGTGTTATTACATAGTACTTGTGGGATTTTTAGTATTATCCTTCTTTGCCTCTATAGACTACAAATTCCATGAGGGCAGGAATAATGTCTGCCTTTTTAACTTTCACATCTCCTTTGCCTAACACAATGCTTGCCACATGGTAGGCATTCAATGAATATTTCTTGGATGGACAGATATAAGGACGAATGGATAAAAGAAAAGATGAACACATCTCAGGACCAATCTTTGTAGGTTTTACCCTCTAAATGGAGATATCTGTGCATGTACCATAGTGCAACAGTTAAACAATTCTCAGTGCTTAAGGCAGGACACACTGAGGTGTCTTGATCAGTTGTGAGGTAGATTGTAATAGCTCCAAAGTTCGTGTTTGATTTGTAATTTTTCCCAAATTACATCAGATGCAAGATTTTCCTTATAAGAACATCTCCCCTTGGTGCTGGGTATCCACCTCCGGGAGAGTTCATATGGATGAGTACTCCCCAGTGCACTTGCCACCAGCTTTGGTGTCCCCAGGAGGGTGGGTCATGGCTGCCCACACACACACACTGACTCCCCAGGAGGCCCTCTAAGACCAGCAGAATACTGAGTTGTTTTTCAAAGAAAACAGAGCAAATACATAAATCATGCAGCAAGCACACATGCAGAGGAGAAAATTTTGACTCAACACCTGCAACCAAAGTTTCATCTCTCCCATGGAACCAAAGGACCTGAATACGACCAGAACTTGAATGCCAGATCCCTCTCAGAAGCAAAGTGTCCCTTGTACAAGAAGATGCTGTCTTGCAGAAAAACAAATATCATATGATATCGCTTATATGTGGAATCTTTAATAAAAA
The DNA here is from genome assembly GCF_000442215.2 of Lipotes vexillifer. Taxonomy (NCBI): domain Eukaryota; kingdom Metazoa; phylum Chordata; class Mammalia; order Artiodactyla; family Lipotidae; genus Lipotes; species Lipotes vexillifer. Next base: position 912,738 of record NW_006791294.1, read on the forward strand.
TGGGGGTACAGGTGAACTTATTTACAAAACAGAAGTAGAGTCACAGATGTAGAAAACAAACTTATGGTTACCAGGGGATAAGGGTGGGGAGGGATAAATTGGGAGATTGAGACTGACATATACACACTACTATCTATAAAATAGATAACTAATAATAAACTGCTGTATAGCACAGGGAACTCTACTCAATACTCTGTAATGGCCTATATGGGAATAGAATCTAAAAAAAGAGTGGATGTATGTATATGTATAACTGATTCACTTTGCTGTACACCTGAAACTAACACAACATTGTCAATCAACTATACTCCAATAAAATTTTTTTTAATACAGAAGATACTATGTAGAAGCCCCTTTACTACCTTACCATAAACGGCTGGGTTCCAAAGGCGTCCAAACGAAACCTGCACCACCAGCACTTCAGCACAGCAACCCTCCTCCCTAATTCATGAAAGTTTGAACAAACCCTAGATCAGGGAGATGAATTTGAGCCCTGCTTCCTGTCTTCTTTCCTGTCCACCTTGCAATAAAGCTCTTTCTTTTCTAAAAAAAAAAAAAAAAATCTCCCATCCTCACTTGCATTCAAACATGCTTCCTCAGATAGGAAAAGGGGGAATGACATGACAGTGAGAGTCCCTCAAACAAAACATAAACCCTGTGATGGAGCAGAGACCTTCATTCCCCACCGAATATCCACGTCCTTTTCCTTACTTCCCAGGCCCCTCGCAGTAGGTTAGAGCAATGTGACCAGTTCTGGACAACAGACTGGGAGCAGAAGTGGCGTGTGGCACTCCACAACCAAAGCACGTAAGACCCTCCAGATGATGCAGCTACAAGACCATGAAGCCACTCTCAGCCAGAGTCACCAGGCACTACAAGAAGCAAAGGCTCCCCACCAACCCATGTCGGACACGTGGAGCTAGAGAAAAATCAACTTTCACGGTGTTAAGCCATCGAAACAGATAGCTGCTTGTTCCCTCAGCATAGCCTTGCCTATCCCGACTGGTGCCATGATCTGGGGATGCCCTGGAAGACGCTCAGGCACGTGGTTGACGTCACTCCCTAACTATGAATGTTAGGAATTGTTTTGCCAACCATCTTGGGTTTTAGGAAACGTTTCTTTGGAAACATTTTGTAATTATGAGAGATGTGCTACATGAAGAAAATAACATAACAGGGTACCAACGGCAGAAATATGAAAAAATTTCACATTTTGCCATATTAGTTTCAACTCTTTTAATCAGTAAAACATTACAGCTACAGCTAATGCCCCACTCCACACCCATCCCATTTCCCTCCCAGAGATGACCACCAACCTATGTGTCTGTGTGTGTCCTTTGAGGAAAGTTTACTCTGCTCATAAACAGAGTAAACTTGGCATAAACATAGCAATCTGATACCTGAGCTTTCTGCTTCGGGGGAAAAAATGAGAAAACATGACGCTCTTATGGTTTTTCTTTTACAAAAGAAGGATTTGTGACATTAACTACCTTTTCCTCTTTTTCCATGTTTTTCCTTCTCCTGGTTTGCAAAACTACTTTAAGGTAAGAAATATGCGACTGTTGTATTTTTAAACACTGGCCTCTTAAATCAAGGATATTTTATTAGTTTCAGTTTTCTCGAGGAGAAAAAAATACCAGTTTCTGTTTTTGTTTTTGTTTTAGATTTTAGTGAAACCTCTATTTAGCTCTTGAATCAACTGCTTCTGTTCTAATCCCCACATGGCCTCCTATGAGCTGGGTAACCTTGACCAATTTTCCTAACCTTTCTGTGCTTCAGCTCTCTTGTGTATAACTCAAGGTCCAGGATGAAATAAATGGCACACTTGAGAGAGGCCACTGAAGAGAATTTAGTAAAGGATCAACTCACGAAGGTACAGGCCATGACGAAGAGAAATCAGTAAGAAATGGGTAGATCCCCCAGAGCTGGTAATAGCAGAAAGCCATCATTAGCCTGAACAGAGGGGCAAGGGAAAGCAGTGGGGTCCAGGATCTGCTGCGACCCTCCGCTGGAAGAGAGAATAACTTGCCAGGAGCTGTGGCCTTAGGTAAGGAGCTCAGCCTTTGCCCTCTTATGACATTATGACTTAACCTTCAGTCCCCTGAAGGCCGCCATTGGAGAAACACAACTGGAACCTAGAGGACAAAGGAGCATATGACGGATGCTGCCCCACGGGCCATGCTGCCGCAGCACCAAGCATAGTAAGGAAGATCTGAAGGGCACGCAGAAAATCGAGCACAGCCCACCGGTACAATTAGGACAATAACAGCACCGTTGTCATAGAGCTATTCTGATGATTACATGAAAAAACATATAAAGGACAGATTCTGGCACATATAAATGCTCAACAAACGATACCTTATAGCAGAATTATTAACCAGCCCACATAATATATACCTGAAATACTGAATATGCCTCTACTGATATTAAATAACTATCGAAGTGAATTCTTTCTGAAAACCTGGGGGATCTATTTGTTTATTTATACATTTGTAGCAAGAAATTTGCCAAAGAAGTCATTTCCAAGCTGAATGTTTTCACCACACACTCAAAAAGAAAATCTTTATTTACTTTCACTAGGTCTGTACTGTGATCTAATATCCATTGCCCTTTAGGAAAGAAACAGCTCTTACAAAATGGAGATGATTTTTCTTCGAAGAAATGGCCACTCCAGATTTGCTGAAAGTGATTCAATATTTGTCCCCCCCCCATGCCTGTGTCCAAATCTGGTTAAAAGAGAAGTTTTAGGTTTAACTATGGCCTGAGGAATGCAATGCTGGCAGGCGTTTCGGTATAAAGGATTCCTGCAGAAAGTTTCACTTGGTCTTCTCCCCTTGAAAGCAAAGGATGAGTTTTCAAAAAATCTAGAAACAATAAATGCTGGAGAGGGTGTGGAGAAAAGGGAACACTCTTGCACTGCTGGTGGGAATGTGAATTGGTTCAGCCACTATGGAGAACAGTATGGAGGTTCCTTAAAAAACTACAAATAGAACTACCATATGACCCAGCAATCCCACTACTAGGTATATACCCTGAGGAAACCAGAATTCAGAAAGAGTCATGTACCAAAATGTTCATTGCAGCTCTATTTACAATAGCCCGGAGATGGAAACAACCTAAGTGCCCGCCGTCGGATGAATGGATAAAGAAGATGTGGCACATATATACAATGGAATATTACTCAGCCATAAAAAGAAACGAAATTGAGCTATTTGTAATGAGGTGGATAGATCTAGAGTCTGTCATACGGAGTGAAGTAAGTCAGAAAGAGAAGGACAAATACCGTATGCTAACACATATATATGGAATTTAAGAAAAAAAAATGTTATGAAGAACCTAGGGGTAAAACAGGAATAAAGACAGAGACCTACTGGAGAACAGACTTGAGGATATGGGGAGGGGGAAGGGTGAGGTGTGTTAGGGCGAGAGAGAGACATGGACATATATATACTAACAAACGTAAGGTAGATAGCCAGTGGGAAGCAGCCGCATGGCACAGGGAAACCGGCTCGGTTCTTTGTGGCTGTCTGGAGGGGTGGGATAGGGAGGGTGGGAGGGAGGGAGACAAAGAGGGAAGAGATATGGGAACATATATATATGTATAACTGACTCACTCTGTTATAAAGCAGAAACTAACACACCATTGTAAAGCAATTATACCCCAATAAAGATGTTAAAAAAAAAAAAAAAAAGAAATATTTCTAATGAATTGTCAGAAAAGGATTTCCCCCTCCAACCTATTCTAGCCTCCCACCCAAAAGCTGAGGAAAATACAGGCAACTGCCCTTCACTTAGGCCTAAGATTCGTGTCCACTAAGAGATGCCTCAGTGGTCACCACTAGTACTGAGACCAAAATATGTCCCAACCCACATGGGCCCAAGCTGAGTCTCTTCAGAGGAGATTGATTTCAGAGGTTTCGTCCTTCGAGGCATCTGGTTTCTCCCATGCAGAGCCCTTCTCAACTTGTTTCCTAGTTGAGTGACACTGATCACCTCACCTTCAGGGTTGTTATTTCTCCCAGATTCTCTCTGTATCGTCTGACAAAAGAGATACTGGGTTTAGTCACCCAAGGCTTAAATTCCCAGCAAAGAAGGTCGTCTACAAACATACCTCTTTTACTTCCACAAGACCAGAAAGAGTCAGGGCTGAACACAGCTTAGATGCCGTCTTCACTTTGCTATTGTTAACTGCTAAGAGGAAAACCCCAGTTAATAGCTTTATAGGCCAAAGCAGGAAAAATAATAAAGGCTCTCTCCTATTCAGGTCAGCAGGCATTAAAACAACAATAACCTATTCTGTTCAATATATATATATTTTAGTGATAATATTTTAATTGGACAACTCCTTTTGGTTGTTCAAAGTGCTCTTACTGATGCTCTTAAGTGTCATAAAACCGGCTCGGTTCTTTGTGGCTGTCTGGAGGGGTGGGATAGGGAGGGTGGGAGGGAGGGAGACAAAGAGGGAAGAGATATGGGAACATATATATATGTATAACTGACTCACTCTGTTATAAAGCAGAAACTAACACACCATTATAAAGCAATTATACCCCAAAAAAGATGTTAAAAAAAAAAAAAAAACCAAAATACTGATCAAGATCTCAACCCTAAAATGCAAAATGGAAGAGTGCCATCAATATCAATATATAATATATATTATGCTATAGTATCTAGAATATATAATCCAATATTAACTCAACATATAAAATGTATCATCTAATATGTAACGTATGATCCAATATTAAATATTGGAGGGTTGTCATATCTTGTGGCCAATGACTTTGTACCAGGTATAACCAGTGATTTGTGTAAGCCTGTAGCAACTCTAGTTATACAGCTTGAGCAATTCATTCATAGCACTCAAACCCTAGTTGCATAACTTTACTCTCTACTTGTCCTTGGGCAAACCACCTCGATTCTCTCCACCTCCCTCTGGATTGGGGTGGGGGGGGAGGGCAGAGTGCCCACTTCAACCTGTAGCTCTACCACTTATTAACTAAATGACCTTGAGCAAATTATTTAAATTTGAAATGTGACAGAAAGAGGAGTTGGGAGGATTCTGAGGTTTTTGTCTTGAATAAGTATATAGGATGGTGTTTGCCCTTTCCTGTGTCATTGAGTCAGCAGCCTGTTCTTTTTTATTAGTTTATAACGAAAAGTTCCAGGCCTCGATCTGGACTCTCATCTAATGCCAAAGCCCGTGCACTTTGGTCCTTTATACCATATTCCCGCCATGCTTTGCCAAGTAAGCCTGGACACTGAGCCTGAGCTAATAAGTCAGTCAACAGCAAGCTCTGACGACACTCCCCACTCAGCATCAATTTCTGGACTCAGCAAGATTGAAGTGATTTGCCAAGGGTCCCACAGCAAGTCAGAACTGGTGTTTTAGGCTTGTACAAACTTATCCTGCTTGCCCTGGCTGAAGCTTCGTCTCTGAAGCAGCAATTATTAACCTTCTAGAGATCCTGGACCACTCTGAGAATCTGATGAAATGATGGACCCCATCCCCTTAAAAAGCTAGCATACACAGCTACACAGACAATTTCTGGAGGTTCACAGACCCTCCCTTTAAAGCTCATCTGTAAACCCACTCGGGAACCCTGGGCTAAGAATCCCTGCCTTAGAAGCAAAGTTGAATATAAGTAAATTATTACCAAGATACTTTTAATTATTTTGAATAGGTAATAGACACACCTGAGGAAAAATACTAAAATAAAAGAGTACAAATGAGAATTAGATCGTCTCTCTCCTAGTTCTATCTTTTAGCATCTCAATTCCCCTGACCGGATGCATCCACTCCTAACAGATTCTCCTATAGACATCCAGAGATGGAGTGTGCATGTGTGTGTGTGTCACCTTTCTTTTCACCCACAAAGTAGCATACTGTACACATTATTCTGTTTCTTGTTGTCTTACCCTCCTATGCTTGCACAGCTGGCTCTTACTGATGAACACTTAGGGATGTTTTAATCTTTTTCCATAAAGAAAATACTGCCCTGGATAACCTTGAGCATCCCTGTTTGTGCTCATTTCGGAGTATATCTGTAGCAAAAGCTCCCAGAAGTGGGATTGAGGGTCCGAGGACCCGTGCCTTTTACATTTAACAGACTTTCCAAATTGCCCTCCAAAGGGATTCTACCAATTCACACTCTCACCAACAAAATCACCAAGTATTTTAATAACACTGCTACGTTTTCCCCAGGACTGGAAGTATTAATTTTTCAATTTAAAAAAAGAAATCCACTACATGAAATGCTTTCTGGCTTCTCTTGACTAATCCAAGTTATTCCACAAATTATTCTCACAAACAAAAACAAATAATCTAATCCATATGTTCACATTTAGCACAGGCCAAAAAAGGAAAGGCAAGCCACAGACAAGCCTACAGAACCGAACCCTTATCTATCAATGTGGGGCTCTTTCTTGATAATAACCCTTTCATCCCATAATTAATGGATAGACAGACAGATGTCTTATCAGAATCAAAATCTGTTTCAATTCCAAAGGAACCTCATATGAACAACTCAGAACAGAGAGAAAAGTTTAAAAGATCAAAATCCCCAGGGAAATTAAAAATGCCAAGGCCAGAATCCATTCTCATTTCAATTAGTTCCGCAAAGAACTACTGAATCAGAGTTTCCAATGCTGCTAAAGCAATTGCTCATTAAGGCAAATTGAGAGAAGGCTCAACCTTGCCTTTTCCCTTCATGCCGAGCAGAACGTCCCATGCGTTCCGAATTGGACACATGGTACCAAGTACATATAAAAACGAACAAGATATTTTATTAAAGTACAATATGGGGGAGAAAAATAAACTTGAAACTGGATATATGGGCCAAGATTCTGTCCACAAGGTGCAAGGGACTGAAGCTCAAACTGGTTTCAGGAGAAAAAGTTAAAAACTCAGAAAGAGAATGTGCCCCCTCACCCTCTATTAAGACCTCTGACATTGTACCGTTGCCCAATGGGGTTTATGACTTCCTGTCTTGCCCCAGGGTTACTTCTCTGGGATCCCTTGCCCTGGGTGCTGTCTCAACGGGACACACACTCAGCTACCTTCCGCAGCCTCCTCTTGACCCCCGTCAATGTGCATTGAGTCCCCCCAAGCTCAGCAAATATAGTCAGCTTCCTCTGCTGCCCCTGCCGTCAGGCTCCTCCAGGCCAGAGAGGGGCACATGTCCAAATGCCCACATGGCAAGCTCCCCCAAGCCCTCCCTTGTGCTCTGTTGCTGCAGAACACACACACACACACACACACACACACACACACACACACACACACACACACACCATCTTTATCCATTCATCTGTTGATGGACATTTAAGTTGTTTCCATATCCTGGCTATTGTAAATAATGCTGCAATGAACATGGGAGTGCAGACAGTGATTTCATTTCCTTTGGATAAATACCCGTAAGTGGGATGACTGGATCATAGGGTAGTTAATTTCATGAGAACCCCCATACTGTTCTCCATAATAACTCTATCAATTTACATTCCCACCAATAGCACACTAGGGCTCCTTTTTTTCCAAATCCCCATCAATACTTGTTATCTCTTATCTTTTTTGGTAATAGCCATTCTACCAGGTGTGGGGTGATATCTCATTGCGGCTTGGATGTGCATTTACCGGTGATTAGTGGTACTGAGCTCCGCTAAGCTTGTGGCGATCTGTTCCACCGCAATGGAAAGCTAGCCTTTGAGAAGCAGGAGAGGTTGCCTGATGGCTCTGTGCATCTCTGAGCTTCCAGTCAGCTGAGGAGGAGAGGCTACCTGTTGGTTAGGATGAGCCTGGGAGAAAGTGCCTGGGCTCAACGTGTAATGGACGCAAGCTGGAAGGCAGCCACCACCAACAGGATGAAAATGGAGACCACCGAGCCACACAGCTGGTCAGGTGACACAAGGAAAACTGTAAGCTCAGATGAACTGCAGAGGCTGGAATATCCAGATCCTCCCCTGTCCTTCTTTTGCCTCTAGTTTATTCTAAGGCAAGACTCCTTACCATGCCCACAAGCCCCTGCAAGGGCTTACCCTGCTGACCTCCCTGACCTCCATCCTCTCCACACTGCCCCTTCACAGATATATTATTATTTATTTATTTATTTATTTATGCTGCATTGGGTCTTCATTGCTGCGTGCAGGCTTTCTCTAGTTGCGGTGAGCTGGGGCTACTCTTGGTTGCGGCGCGCGGGCTTCTCATTGCCGTGGCTTCTCTTGTTGCAGAGCACGGGCTCTGTAGTTGTGGCACGCAGGCTCAGTAGTTGTGGCTCGAGGGCTCTAGAGCGCAGGCTCAGTAGTTGTGGCACACGGGCTTAGTTGCTCCGCGGCATGTGAGATCTTCCTGGACCAGGGCTCAAACCCATGTCCCCTGTATTGGCAGGCGGATTCTCAGCCATTGCACCACGAGGGAAGTCCCCACAGATACATTCTTATCTCATCAGCTTTATTTCAGCGCCTGGAACATACCAATCTCTTCCCACGTCTAGGCCTTTGCAATGTATGTTCCCTCTGCCTGGAATGCTCTTCTCTTGGCTCTTGCTTTGAGTGGCTCCTTAGTTAGGTCCAGCAGAAATGTCACTTCTTTTATTAGAAGGCTTTCAAGAAGCCTTCTCTAAATGCTCCATCCAAAGGAGGTCCCTCCATCTCATACTCTGTCTCTGCACCCTGTTTCTTTCCACTGCAGCACTCATGAGAATTTGCATTTAGATTATGTATCCGGTTGTTTGCTTTTTCACTGTCTATCTTTATCACTAGGAAGTACGCACCTGTGGCAGCTGGGATTGTGTCTGCCTATTTAATCTCTGCTTCCCCAGGACCTAGCAGGGTGCCAGGCCCTAGAAGACACTCAATCATTTTAAGTGGACAAATGGCCTTCCTACCTGCGCAGAAGTGCTCCCTTGCCATCCTTTTTCCCCTCCTCTCATAAGACCTGCAAGGCCCAGAGCCTTCAAAGTTCTGCTTTCTGAATCCCAGACATGCTCTTCCCAAGTCCTGGTGATCGTTCACCAAGGTAGAACTATTGATTAGCCCCATTTTACAGATGAAGAAAACGAGTCTCAGAGAAATGAAGAGATCACAGAGCACCTGAAATAGCAGACCCAAGACTTGGACCCACTTCCGTCCGACTCCAAAATCCATGTTCCTCCCATGAGCATCTGTCACCTCCAGTTTTCCAGAGAAGGCTTCTCGAGAAATCTTAAAGTCCCGAGTACTCACAGCAGCCAGTCCATGCCAACCCAGGTGGAGGAGAGAAGGGTAAGAGAAATCTGGCTGAAAGGAATTTGAGGCAGGTTCCAAGGCAACAGGCAGAGAGGGAGTCCCCACCAGAGGAAAGTGCTCCCCGGAGACTGTGAGCTCCGTACAGACACTGGCTTGGTCCTGCTCAAGGCTGCACCTTCAGAGGTAAGAATACTGCCTGGTATGTGGTGGGCATTCGGTAAATATGGTTGAAAGAACTTAAAATGCTAATATCAAACTGTTAGGAGTTCATAGGTAGGTACACAGCAAGGGTCTCAACTTGAGTAGAATCCCCACACATACGGGAAGGCTTGCCAAGTGTCTCAGTTACATTGGGGTTTCTCAACCTGGATGCTATGGACATTTGGTGCCAGATCATTCTCGTAATGGGGGCTGCCCTGTGCACCACAGAAGTGAGCAGCATCCCTGGCCTCTACTGTAGAGGCCAGCACACGTCCCCCTCCATGTGGTAACAACTACCAATGTCTCCAGACATTCCCAGAAGTCCCCTCGGAGGGCAAAACCACCTTCCTAACTCATGAGAACCACTGACTTACGTGCAGTGGAGCCTAATCCTTATTGAAACATGGGCTCAGACCCTCCGAGATTTTTGCCAGAACAAGGAAATAAGCTACCAGGATGCTTGGCTTGCCTTCCTTTCTTGTATAAAATTGACAATCTCTGTTTCAGGAGAAAAAGGGGAGGGAATCAAGAAGACTCCACAGGTCACCACGAGGCAACTGACTCAGGACACCGCTGGGGCTAGTGGGGGGCTTGGAGCTGCAGTCATGTCCATTCCTAGAGAAGCTGCCAAGGTAAATTTTCCAAGTGTATGGCTAGGTAACATCTGGACTTAATCTGAAATGAGGTTTCACTGCCTTCTCTCACCTTGGGATAAAAAAAAATTTTTTTTTGTTCAGCCTAAATCGGAGTCTCTAACACGTAAAATGAGAGATTCTTGAACAGAAGGAGTGAGCCATACTACAAACCACAAAAAGATAATGGCGGAAGGATACTTCCTCCATCTGAAATGCTGCCGGATTAAAAAAGAAACAAAGATCAAGGTTTCTCTTACTTTGGGGGTGTGATCTTTGTAGGAACAAGCAGTGCAGAAAACATGGATAAATCAAAAGAATTTTCTAAGTGGCACCGTAAAAGCTCTGTGCACTTAGAATCTCATTCTCCCAAGAGTTTCTTATCTGAATTGTTAGATACGTTAATCAGTCCAGCAGAACTGTTGCCACCTTCCTCTTGAACCTTGAGGAAAAGCACAGACTCTGAGTCCCAAACAGACTTTCACACCTGCCCTTCCTCCACTCTTTCGAATGTAAAGAGGAATGAAATTGTTTCCATCTTAAATGTCAGGCCTGCTCGTGGGGGGGCATCAACTCCGCAGAACATCAGAGGAAACACCAATCACAGGAGGGTTTTCTATTCCAGGTTGTGAAAGAAAAGCTCAGGTTGGAGTTCACGGAGCATTTTGCTTAAACGTGACCTGTTACTTATAGACAAGGGAGCAGGTGGCGGTGAGAGGGCTCTCGAGAGTGATTTTTAAAATAGGATTCTGATATCTGGAACATTTTCTTCTGACAAAATCTTAAGGAGGATCTCAATAAAAAGCAGATACAAGAGGAGCCTCTGGGACTTCCGTGGTGGTCCAGCAGTTAGGACTCTGCACTTCCAATGCAGGGGGCGAGGGTTCTATCCCTGGTTGGGGAGGACGTTCCGCATGCCACACAGTATGACCGAAAAAAAAAAAGAAGGCTTTTTCAGAGAAACGGGAGGTCTAGAAATCCACCCCAGGCAACACTTCGCACCAGCATCTTCCCCAAAACCTCACCATGACCTGCCAAAACAACTTGGAGCTCTGTGCTCTGGGGGACTGGGTTTTCCCTTTGGCACTGGGTTGCTCCATGGATTTCCAATAAACTGTCCTTGCATCGTGAGCTCGTTTCTCTGTCCACCTGCTCCCGCTCGGTGGCCTGGGAGCTGATTCTAGAGACGGGCTTACAAAAGTCCCCCTGTCGCAGCCAATGGGAGGCAACAACAGGAGGTCCAAGGGCAGGAGGATAGAGCAGTCAGGACATTTTTTCCCCACGGGCTCCCAGGATTAGTCAGCTCGGGCTAGTTTTGAACATTGCTATCTAAGCTCAATTTTCTGAGTCTGTTTCCATTTCAAACACCGTGGTTCGGATTTGGGGCTGAGAAATGTGGTCCCTGATATCAATGTGCCTTAAGTTCGATCCTTCCCTGAAGAACAGTCACATTTTTTTACCTGGACGTGGAATCTACTTTGTTGGTTGCCTGAGAGACAAAATGCACTGCTTTGTACCATTTAAATGTTAAGAGGGCTCAGACATTTTTCCGCAGAAAGCCTATTTACCTGGCACTGAGTTCCCCAGTTCTCCCAGTTTCACAGGTTAGGGAGTTCTCTTTCATTAGAAAGTTTTTTAGAAAATGTTAGGGATGGATTTCATTTATATCAATTTCTTGCTGTGCTTTCTACTAAATTCCAAATTAATGCCAGCCCAGGGTTTAATAGATCAGATCCCCGAGGTCACCGTGACTTTATATCTTACATTAAGCCTGACCACTATTAACTGAGCACTAGCTTTGTGCCAAGGCAGGTTCTATTCACTGTCTCTCATGCTCGTAAAACCCCCAAGGTAAGCAGCATTCTTCCCAATGGAAAAACTGAGGCTTCGCAATAAGTGAAGTCACTTAGAAGAGCTAGAATTTGAACTTCCATGGTCCTGAAGCCCGAATCTTTTGTACATATGGGGAATGATAGTTAAGGGGTATGAGGGATCGTTTTAGGGTGATGAAAATGTTCTGAAATTAGACAGTGGTAACAATTGTACAACTTTCTGAACAGAAGAAAACCACTGAATTGTATACTTTAAAAGGGTGAATCTCATGGCATACGAATTATGTCTCAAAAAAAATATTTTGAACAGCACTCAGAACAATGCTTGGCTAAGTGCTAAGGAAGTTTTCATTAAATAAATTAAAATAAATGGCAAAAACAATAAATTATTATTTCAGATTTTAAAATCTTTATTCATCAAATCCTTCAGCCACCCCACCACATGCGATTTTTCGGAATTGTCCTCAATCCTTCAGAGCCTTCACCCTCTTTCCCGCTTTCCCATATTTTCTGCGACCCCTCCCTCCCAGTTGGCTCCCTTCCAACTCCAAATTTCCCTCTTCCTGTTATACGAAGAAATCCTGCTTTATGTAAGTTGGTGCAGCCACTGTGGAAAACAGTATGGAGGATACTCAGAAAACTAAAAATAGAACTACTGTATGATCCAGCAGTCCCACTCCTGGGCATACATCCAGACAAAACTATAATTCAAAAAGATACCTGCAAGAGATGGCGGTGTAGAAGGACGTGCGTTCACTCCTTCTTGCGAGAGCACAGGAATCACAACTAACTGCTGAACAATCATAGACAGGAGGACACTGGAACTCACCAAAAAAGATACCCACATCCAAAGACAAAAGAGAAGCCGCAATGAGATGGTAGGAGGGGCACAATCACAATAAAATCAAATCACATAACTGCTTGGTGGGTGACTCACAAACTGGAGAACACTTATACCACAGAAGTCCACCCACTGGAGTGAAGGTTCTGAGCCCCATGTCAGGCTTCCCAACCTGAGGGTCTGGCAATGGGAGGAGGAATTCCTAGAGAATCAGACTTTGAAGGCTAGTGGGATTTGATTGCAGGACTTCAACAGGACTTGGGGAAACAGAGACTCCACTCTTAGAGGGCACATACAAAGTACTGTGCGCATAAGGACCCAGAGGGAAGGAGCAGTGACCCCATAGGAGACTGAACCAGACCTACCTGCTAGTGTTGGAGGGTCTCCTGCAGAGGCGGGGGGTGGCTGTGTGTCACTGTGAGGACAAGGACACTGTCAGCAGAAGTTCTGGGAAGTACTCCTTGGCGTGAGCCCTCCCAGAGTCCGCCATCAGCCCCACCAAAGAGCCAGGTAGGCTCCAGTGCTGGGTCGCCTCAGGCCAAACAACCAACAGGGAGGGAACCCAGCCCCACCCATCAGCAGACAAACAGATTAAAGTTTTACTGAGCTCTGCCCACCAGAGCAACACTCAGCTCTACCCACCACCGGTCCCTCCCATCAGGAAGCTTGCACAAGCCTCTTAGATAGCCTCATCCACCATAGGGCAGACAGCAGAAGCAAGAACTACAATCCTGCAGCCTGTGGAACGAAAACCACATTCACAGAAAGACAGAATGAAAAGGCAGAGGGCTATGTACCAGATAAAGGGACAAGATAAAACCTCAGGAAAACAATTAAATGAAGTGGAGATAGGAAACCTTCCAGAAAAAGAATTCAGAATAATGATAATGAAGATGATCCAGGACCTCAGAAAAAGAAATGGAGGCAAAGATTGAGAAGATGCAAGAAATGTTTAACAGAGACCTAGAAGAATTAAAGAAAAAACACCTAGAAGAATTAAAGAACAAACAAAAAGAGATGAACAATACAATAACTGAAATGAAAAATACACTAGAAGGAATCAATAGCAGAATAACTGAGGCAGAAGAACTGATAAGTGACCTGGAAGACAGAATGGTGGAACTCACTGTTGCGGAACAGAATAAAGAAAAAAGAATGAAAAGAAATGAAGACAGCCTAAGAGACCTCTGGGACAACATTAAACGCAACAACATTCTCATTATAGGGGTCCCAGCAGGAGGAGAGAGAGAGAAAGGACCCAAGAAAATATCTGAAGAGATTATAGTCGAAAACTTCCCTAACATGGGAAAGGAAATAGCCACCCAAGTCCAGGAAGCGCAGAGAGTCCCATACAGGATAAACTCAAGGAGAAACATGCCAGGACACATAGTAATCAAATTGGCAAAAATTAAAGACAAAGAAAAATTATTGAAAGCAGCAAGGGAAGAACAACAAATAACATACAAGGGAACTTCCATAAGGTTAACAGCTGATTTCTCAGCAGAAACTCTACAAGCCAGAAGGGAGAGGCATGACATATTTAAAGTGATGAAAGGGAAGAACCTACAACCAAGATTACTCTAGCCAGCAAGGATCTCATTCAGATTCGATGCAGAAATCAAAAGCTTTAAAGACAAGCAAAAGCTAAGAGAATTCAGACCACCAGACCAGCTCTACAACAAATGCTAAAGGAACTTCTCTAAGTGGGAAACACAAGAGAAGAAAAGGACCTACAAAAACAAACCCAAAACAATTAAGAAAATGGTAATAGGAACATACATATAGATAATTACCTTAAACGTGAATGGATTAAATGCTCCAACCAAAATACACAGGTTCACTGAACAGATACAAAAACAAGACCCATGCATATGCTCTCTACAAGAGACCCACTTCAGACCTAGGGACACATACACTGAAAGTGAGGGGATGGAAAAAGATATTCAACGCAAATGGAACTCAAAAGAAAGCTAGAGGGGCTTCCCTGGTAGCACAGTGGTTGGGAGTCCGCCTGCCGATGCAGGGGACGCGGGGTTGTCAGACTGAAAGTGAGGGGATGGAAAAAGATATTCCATGCAAATGGAAATCAAAAAAAATTTAGAGTAGCAATACTCATATCAGATACAATAGACTTTAAAATAAAGAATGTTACAAGAGACAAGGAAGGACACTACATAATGATTAAGGGATCAATCCAAGAAGAAGATATAACAATTATAAATATATATGCACCCAACATAGGAGCACCTCAATACATAAGGCAACTGCTAACAGCTATAAAAGAGGAAACTGACAGTAACACAATAATAGTGGGGGACTTTAACACCTCACTTACACCAATAGACAGGTCATCCAAACAGAAAATTAATAAGGAAAAAAAAGCTTTAAATGACACAACAGACTAGATATATTTAATTGATATTTATGGGACATTCCATCCAAAAACAGCAGATTACACTTTCTCTCAAGTGCGAACAGAACATTCTCCAGGACAGATCACATCCTGGGTCACAAATCAAGCCTCAGTAAATTTAAGAAAATTGAAATCATATCAAGCATCTTTTCTGACCACAACGCTATGAGATTAGAAATCAATTACAGGGAAAAAAACATAAAAAACACAAACACGGGCTTACCTGGTGGCGCAGTGGTTGAGAGTTCACCTGCCGACGCAGGGAACACGGGTTCATGCCCCGGTCCGGGAAGATCCCACATGCCACGGAGCAGCTGGGCCCGTGAGCCATGGCCGCTGAGCCTGCGTGTCTGGAGCCTGTGCTCTGCAACGGGAGAGGCCACAACAGTGAGAGGCCTGCGTACTGCAAAAAAAAAAAAAAACACACACACACACAAACACACGGAGGCTGAACAATATGTTACTAAATAACTAAGAGATCACTGAAGAAATCAAAGAGGAAATCAAATAACACCTAGAGACAAATGACAATGAAAACACGACAACCCAAAACCTATGGGATGCAGCAAAAGCAGTTCTAAGAGGGAAGTTCATAGCAAGAAAAACCTACCTCAAGAAACAAGAAAAATCTCAAACAATCTAACCTTACACCTAAAGGAACTAGAGAAAGAAGAGCAAACAAAATCAAAAGTTAGCAGAAGGAAAGAATCATAATGATCAGAGCAGAAATAAATGAAATAGAAACAAAGAAAACAATAGCAAAGATCAATAAAATTAAAAGCTGGTTCTTTGAGAAGATAAACAAAATTGATAAACCATTAGCCAGACTCATCAAGAAAAAGAGGGAGAGGACTCAAATTAGTAAAATTAGAAATGAAAAAGGAGAAGTTACAACAGATACCACAGAAATACAAAGCATCCTAAGAGACTACAACAAGCAACTCTATGCCAATAAAATGGGCAACCAGGAAGAAATAGAAAATATGAACAGACAAATCACAAGTAATGAAATTGAAACTGTGATTAAAAATCTTCCAACAAACAAAAGTCCAGGACCAGATGGCTTCACAGGTGAATTCTATCAAACATTTAAAGAAGAACTAACACCCAACCTTCTTAAACTCTTCCAAACAACTGCAGAGGAAGGAACACTCCCAAACTCATTCTATGAGGCCACCATCACCCTGATACCAACACCAGACAAAGATACTACAAAAAAAGAAAATTAAAGACCAATATCACTGATGAATATAGATGAAAAAATCCTCAACAAAATACTAGCAAACAGAATCCAACAACACATTAAAAGGATCATACACCATGATCAAGTGGGATTTATCCCAGGGTTGCAAGGATTCTTCAATACACGCAAATCAATCAATGTGATACACCATGTTAACAAACTGAAGAATAAAACCCATATGCTCATATCAATAGATGCAGAAAAAGCTTTTGACAAAATTCAACACCCATTTATGATAAAAACTCTCCAGAAAGTGGGCATAGAGGGAACCTACCTCAACATAATAAAGGCCATATACGACAAACCCACAGCCAACATCATTCTCAATGTGAAAAACTGAAAGCATTTCCTCTAAGATCAGAAAGAAGACAAGGATGTCCACTCTCACCACTATTATTCAACATAGTTTAGGAAGTCCTAGCCACGGCAATCAGAGAAGAAAAAGAAATAAAAGGAATCCAAATTGGAAAAGAAGAAGTAAAGCTGTCACTGTTTGCAGATGACTTCTTACTACACATAGAGAATCCTAAAGATGCCACCAGAAAACTACTAGAGCTAATCAATGAATCTGGTAAAGTAGCAGGATAGAAAATTAATGCACAGAAATCTCTTGCATTCCTATACACTAATGATGAAAAATCAGAAAGAGAAATTATGGAAACACTCCCATTTACCATTGCAACAAAAAGAATAAAATACCTAGGGAGACAAAAGACCTGTATGCATAAAACTATAAGACACTGATGAAAGAAATTAAAGATGACACAAACAGATGGAGAGATATACCATGTTCTTGGATTGGAAAAATCAATATTGTGAAAAAGACTATAATACCCAAAGCAATCCACAGATTCAATGCAATCCCTATCAAATTACCAATGGCTTTTTTTTTACAGAACTAGAACAAAAAAACTTAAAATTTGTAGGGAGACACAAAAGACCCTGAATACCCAAAGCAGTCTTGAGGGAAAACACAGAGCTGGAGGAATCCAACTCCCTGACTTCAGACTATACAAGCTACAGTAATCAAGACAATATGGTACTGACACAAAAACAGAAATATAGATCAATGGAACAAGATAGAAAGCCCAGAGATAAACCCACACACCTATGGTCAACTAATCTATGACAAAGGAGGCAAGGGTATACAATGAAGAAGACAGTCTCTTCAATAAGTGGAGCTGGGAAAACTGGACAGCTACATGTAAAAGAATGAAATTAGAACACTCCCTAACACCATACACAAAAATAAACTCAAAATGGATTAAGGACTTAAATGTAAGACCGGACACTATAAAACTCTTAGAGGAAAACATAGGAAGAAAACTCTTTTTTTTTTTTTTTTTTTTTAAATAATACACAATGTATTTATTTATTTATTTATTTATGGCTGTGTTGGGTCTTCATTTCTGTGCATGGGCTTTCTCTAGTTGTGGCAAGTGGGGGTCACTCTTCATCGTGGTGCGCAGGCCTCTCACTATCGCGGCCTCTGTTGTTGCGGAGCACAGGCTCCAGACGCGCAGGCTCAGTAATTGTGGCTCACGGGCCCAGCTGCTCCATGGCATGTGGGATCTTCCCAGACCAGGGCTCGAACCTGTGTCGTCTGCACTGGCAGGCAGATTCTCAACCACTGCGCCACCAGGGAAGCCCCAGGAAGAAAACTCTTTGACATAAATCACAGCAAGATCCTTTTTGACCCACCTCCTAGAGTAATGGAAATAAAAACAAAAATAAACAAATGAAACCTAATGAAACTTAAAAGCTTTTGCACAGCAAAGGAAACCATAAACAAGATGAAAAGACAACCCTCAGAACGGAAGAAAATATTTGCAAATGAATCAAAAGACAAAGGATTAATCTCCAAAATATATAAATAGCTCATGCAGCTCAATATTGAAAACCAAACAACCCAATCAAACAATGGGCACAAGACCTAAATAGCCATTTCTCCAAAGAAGACATACAGATGGCCAAGAGGCACATGAAAGGCTGCTCAACATCACTCATGACTAGAGAGATGCAAATGAAAACTACAATGAGGTATCACCTCACACCAGTTAGAATGGGCATCATCAGAAAATCTACAAACAAAAAATGCTGGAGAGGGTGTGGAGAAAAGGGAAGGCTCTTGCACTATTGGTGGGAATGTAAATTGATACAGCCACTATGCAGAACAGTATGGAGGTTCCTTAAAAAACTAAAAATAGAATTACCATATGACCCAGCAATCCCACTACAGGGCATATACTCAGAGAAAACCATAATTCAAAAAGACACATGAACCCCAATGTTCACTGCAGCACTATTTACAACAGCCAGGTCATGGAAGCAACCTGTCCATCGACAGATGAATGGATAAAGAAGATGTGTTACATGTATACAATGGAATATTACTCAGCCATAAAAAGGAATGAAATTGGGTCATTTGTAGATATGTGGATGGACCTAGAGACTGCCATACAGAGTGAAGTAAGTCAGAAAGGGAAAAACAGATATCATATATTAACACATATATGTGTAATTTAGAAAAATGGTACAAATGAACTGGTTTGCAAGGTAGAAATAGAGACACAGATGTAGAGAAAAAACGTATGGACACCAAGAGGGGAAAGCGGGGGTGGCGGGGATGGGGGGATGAACTGGGAGATTGGGATTGACATGTATACACTGATGTGTATAAAACAGATAGCTAATAAGAACCTGCTGTATAAAAAAATAATATAAAATAAAATTCAAGAAAAAAAAGATACATGCACCCCTATGTTTAGCAGCACTATTTACAATAGCCAGGACATGGAAACAACCCAAATGTCCATCGGCACATGAGTGGATAAAGAAGATATGGTACATATATACAGTGGAATACTACTCAGCCATAAAAAAATGGAATAATGTCATTTGCAGCAACTAGATGGTTATTATACTAAGTGAAGTCAGAAAGAGAAAGACAAATATCATATGATATCACTTATATGTGGAATCTAAAAGATGACACAAATGAAGTTATCTATGAAACAGGAACATAATCACGGACATAGAGAACAGACTGGTAGTTGTGAAGGGGGAGGGGTGGGGGAGGGATGGAGTGGGAGGCTGGGGTCAGCAGATGTAAGCTATTATAGAGAGAATGGATAAACAACAAGGTCCTACTGTATAGCACAGAGAACTATATTCAATATCCTATGATAAACCATAATGAAGAATATTTTTTAAAAGAATGTATATATATATGTGTGTGTGTGTAACTGACTCACTTTGCTGTACAGCAGAAACTAACACAACATTGTAAATAAACTATACTTCAATAAAAAAAATTTTTTAATTAAAAAAAGAAATCCTGCTTTCCCGAGGCCCTTCGCTCCAATCCAGTACCATGCTCATTTTTGTGTATCCAAACCAAGAATCAAAGCACTTTCCATTTAACAAGATTCCACCCTGATTAAAAAGCAATTATGATTTATGTCTTTTCTCTTTTTCTTACGCAAGTTATTGTAATAGAGACAATACATGTCTTCTCTTTTTCTTTTTTTCTTTTTTAAAGAATTCAGAGGATAGAGTGGAAAAGGAAAAAATAAGTCAGTAAGCCAGAGACTGAGGAAGCACAGATGGGACTGAAAAACTACAAACTTTTTTCTTCTCGTTCACCTTTTCTCCCCATCGATGACAAATTTCAGACACCTTTTGGCTTCAGGACCTTGTATTTACTGTTCCCTCTACATAGAATGCTTTTCCCACAGGAAGCCACATGGCTCACTACCATAATCCACGCAGATCTCTGATCAAATGTCCCCACTTTGTGACATTCCCAGGGTTCCCTGATTGCATCTCATCCCTGACACCCACGATCCCTCTCGCCTGCCTTCTTTCCTCTCAATAGCTTGCATTATGATCTGCCATCCTATGTATTTCGGTATTTGCTTGTTTAGGGTCTCTCGCCCCACTAAAATGTCAGCCCTCTCAAGGCAGTCTTCCGTCTTTCTTATTCACAACGGTATCCCCAGCACCGAGAACAGTGTCTGGTACACAGTAAGACGCCCAGTAAATATTATTTGGATGAATGAATGAGTGAACAAATAAATGAATGACACAAGAAGCTCATTTTCAACAGGTGTTCTAGACAAGGGGTCATATTTTGCACAGAAGGCAGGTATTACTCTACGTTGGGTGGTATGCCAGTTCATCTATATTTCCCTGGGTACCATGGAGACCTCTAAGAAGCCATTGTTCTGAAATACAATTACAGGGGAAAATCAGTCACCTAATTCAAAAGTGTTCATGCTTCTGTATAATAATTTGATGTGAAAAGAAAGACGTGGAAAGATATTAGTCTTATTGTCGGCACACTTTTTAAAGTTTTTAAAAATCAAGTCTCCTCTGTGCTTGTCTTGCCATTTCATCCATCACGTTGAGAACTCCCCAAGGGAAGGGCCAGGCGGGAGTGGGTTTCAGGACAGTGCTGAGTGTCTGGGGAGGGGCTGGATGTCAGCTTTTCCCTGTGAGCTGTCCCAGCAAATTATCAAACCCAAGGAGGGGGTCACGGGAACCCTGATTTATAGCCGGTTGGTCAGAAGTACAGCTGACAACCTGGGACTTGCGATTTGGCATCTGAAGTGGGGTCAGTCGTGTGGGACGGAACCCTGAACGTGTGGGATCTGACACTAACCCTAGGTAGACAGAGGCAGAACTGAATTGAGTTCTAGGACATCCAGTTGAGAATTGGTTGGTGTGGTGGGGGGGGCGGGAATACCTACACTTCTGGACCCAGAGGTGAGTAGCAGAAGAAAAACATGATAGTCCTTTTCTCTCAGACCAGCCGGGACTACGGAAGCAGAAACTGGGCATGGGGCCCAGCATTCTTGTTCTCACAAGCCCAACAGGTGACTCTGGTACGAACTCAAGTCTGAGGCCATTGCTTGCTTCCCGCTGGGAAGTCCCCGAGGGTCTAACCCTCCTCCAGGTAGTCTAGTATCCACGACTCTCCCTGGGCAGCATCGTCCCATCTGGGCTCACAGCACCAATCTCCAACAAACCCCAGCGTTCACCTCGAGCTCAAAATAATATGTTGGTACCATTATTCCTGATTTAGGTAACACATATTACCTCCCCACCAAGAGGACTTAGCCCATAACTTCCCCTCTCCATCTCAACTTTTGATATTTATAGTTCTGTGACTCAATAGAATTTTAGATGATATGCTCAATCCTCTATTTCTTGTTCCATCAGCAAGGGGATCCTGGACCCCCTGCTTTATAAGATGCTCATTAGTGCCCATCCCCTCCCTGCCCTTCTCCTCTCTCCAATCCATGTCACAACTTCTGCCCAAGACTCCTTTGCTTTTATGTTTCTAAACAGATCTTATTTACAGTTCATTCCCTCTCAAGGCAGTCTTTTTTTTTTAATTGGAATATAATTGCTTTACAGTGGTGTGTTAGTTTCTGCTTTATAACAAAGTGAATCAGTTATACATATACATATGTTCCCATATCTCTTCCCTCTTGCATCTCCCTCCCTCCCACCCTCCCTATCCCACCCCTCCAGGCAGTCACAAAGCACCGAGCTGATATCCCTGTCAAGGCAGTCTTTTGTCTTTCTTATTCACAGAGTACCCCCAGCACCGAAAACAGTATCTGGTACACAGTAAGATGGCCGGTAAATATTTATTGGGTGAATGAATAAATGTACAAATAAACGAATGACATGAGAAGCTAATTTTCAATAGGTGTTCTAGACAAGGGGTCATATTTTGCATAGATGGCAGGCATTACTCTACGTTGGGTGGTATTCCAACGTAGAGTAACACCTGCCATCAGGTATTACTAAACTTATAAGCTAAGTCTAAATACTGAAAACCAATGAATAGCCTTTATATTATTACGAGAGTATGTGTGTAAAGAGCATGGCACAGTGTTTGGCAAGAGTAAGCCCTCCATCAATGGTAGTTGATTATTATTTTCATGACAAGCTAAATATTGTTCAGGTTGGTAGCCAGACTCCAAAGTGGTCCCCAGTGATGCTCACCTCCTGGTATTCACGGTTGTGTGTAATCTCCTCCTACACTGAATAGGGTTGACCTGTTTGACAAATGGGATGTTGCAGCAGTGACAGTGTGTAATTTCCAAAGCTAGGCTAAAAAGGGCATCGTAACTTCTGCCTTGTTCTCTTGGGATTCCTTGGGCTGGGAAAAGCCAGCCACCATATTGTGAGGACACTCAAGCTGCTCTGTGGAGAGGAACCTCCAGCAGTTGACACCAACCGGCCTGCCATGTGAGTGAGCTACTTTGCAAGGGGATCACCCAGCCCCAATGAAATCTTCACATGATGCTATCCCTGGCCTATGTGTTGACTGCAACCTCATGAAAAATTTTGAATCAGAACTACCCGGTTATGAATTCCTGACCCAAAGAAACTATAAGCGATAATAAATGTTTATTATTGTTTTAAGCCACTAAGCATTGGGGTAACTTGTTACGCAGCAATAGATAACTACTACACTTTACTGTAGTGTCAGCCATCCTATTGAAGGGCCACATATCACAGTACATGACTAATTCCAAACGACATTATTCTAAGTCAGATAAAAAGATGCGTCTCGGGACTTCCGTGGTGGTCCAGTGGTAAAGAATCTGCCTTCCAATGCAGGGGATGTGGGTTCGATCCCTGGTCAGGGAACTAAGACCCCACATGCCATGGGGCAACTAAGCCTGCATGCCGCAAGTACTGAGCTCATGTGCCTCAACTAGAGCCCGTGAGCCACAAACTACAGAGCCCATGCACTCTGGAGCCCACGCACCACAACTACAGAGCCTCCCTGGAGCCTGCGTGCCACAACTAGAGAAAAGAAAACCCACACACCACAACTAGAGAGAAGCCAGCATACCACAACGAAAGATCTAGCATGCCTCAACAGAGACCCTGCGTGCTGCAACTGAGACCCGACGCAGCTGAAAATAAATTAAATAAATACATACATAAACATGGGGGGGAAGAAAAATATATATATGGGTCTCTTTCAACCAAAGTGGTCCTTTCAGCCTGTGCTAAGACATGTTTTTAATTATCTACAAAATTCTTTCTTGATCCTAGTGGCAAAAATCAAAGCCAATTCTCTATTCTAAGTTACAGGTCAGCATCTCACTGAAAGCTTTCAGCTTAGACATTTTAACAAAGGGGAAGGCTTTCCAGAGCTCAGCCTTGCACCACACTGCCTGCTCCCTCCCACCTCTAAAGCACTGCAGAAAATCACCTAAGTATTGATAGCTTGCTAAACTATATAGCCCCAGACCCCATTCCCAAGAGATTCTGAATCAGTGGCTGTAGCCTGGACCCAGGAATCTGCTTTATAAAGAAATAGTCCCCCAGGTGATCCCGATATAGGTAGAGATGCTCTGAGAGAAAAGATGCTCTAAAGGCTGGCGTCTCCTCTCCCCTGATCCATTAGCTGAGCCGTCACAGCTGGTGAGATGGGAATAACACTGAAAGCATTTGCCAGCATGGTTTCGAGCCAGGCCTTCTCCAAGTCTGAAGTCAGGGGACGGCAAGCTGAGCATCACTGCGTAAAAAATATACAGTCACAATCCTTTTATCTGTCTCAGAAAAGATCCACCAGTGAATAACTCAGAGAAAAGTTCCTCTGGAAGAATCAGTAGCCATTCCTACCTTTTGTAGGCTTTTTATTTTCTTTCCCCGTTTTGCAAATCTGAGGGAATTACATCTGTTTCATTATATCAGATGTTCGGGACCAAGATTGTTTTTTAATAGCTCTTTAGAGTCTCATGGACAATGCAGGCAAAACAACACAGAAACCTTGAAAATCTAAAGTGTGAAAAGAAGAGCTGGTTCTTTCCTGCTACCTCGCTTACCTCTCTCAGGGACGCTGATTCAAAATAATCATTTCCTGGCCCTAGTCAATACCCATTGATTATTCACCACTGCAGTTATTAAAGCAGGTTGATGTGAGAAAGCTAGAGCTCGGCTGGTGCAAAGCATAAAGATTCTATTTTCAAACAAGACCAGAGATAATCTTGATCAAAGAAACTCATGGATGCAAAACTGAAAGTCCGCACCCCAAGAGGCAAGCCCGCATAGATGCAGGCCCTTTGAGAGTAGTCACAATAAATCATTCTCTACACTCACATTCAGTCAGTATCTATAAATTCTCTAAGATTTACATGTGCCAAGATTGCTGCAAGCAGAAAACCAAGATTTGTTTCTATTCCATAATCTTTATCGCATTGTTTGCAAACTGGTGATTCCTGGGGCCCCATCCGGAGCTCAGAAATATTTGGTTACACCTGTAGCGGTTCTTTGTTTGAATTCATTGCCAACGTTTTAAAATCAGGAGATTTACACTCAATGCAGATGGCCAGCCTGGGTCAGTTAGCATTTTCTGTGTAATAACCATTTATTGTCCCATGATTCTGGCGTTCAGGAATTTGGGCTGGGCTCAGCCAGGCAGCTCTGCTGGTCTGGGCTGGCTTGACTGATCTCTGCCAGCCATGGTCATGTGTTTGTGGTCAGCTGCCGGATCAGATGGGGGCTGACTGGTCTAGGGTGGCCTCAGCTGGGACAACTGGCTCTGTTCCACCTTGGTCTCTTCCTCCATCAGGCTAGCCCAGGCTTGTTCACAAGGCAATCACGGGTTCCAAGAGTAAGAGCAGGTGTGCGAGGTCTCGATGCCTGGGCTCAAAACTCACACACCATTACTTGAGCTGAATTCTATTGCCCAAAGCAAGTCACAGGCCAGCCTAGATTCAAAGGGTGGAAAAACAGACTCCACCTCTGGATAGGAGGGAAAGAAGTTGAGGCCCATTTTGCAATTTTACACACAGCTTATCTTAAGAAATCAACAGATGGAACCACACAGTGTGCTAGAGTATAGAGGCACCTGCCCCCTTAAGGGCTATGTCAGCGCCCTTCTGCACAAGCCTTGCCCTTGTGATTCATTTACACAATGGTGTGGCCCTGAGGGCATGGCAGGGTTTGCCGTTCCTGATCCCAGAAGAAGCTCCCACCTTGTGTATCCCAAAAATCCGTCCCCAGACATGCACGCACTGTCAGTTCCCTGGAATCACTTTTCACTTCTCAGAAAACATCTTTCTGTTTACCCTGTCTCCCTTCCCCCAATAAATATCCCATTTTCTGCTGGGAGAATTAATGGGGGAAGGGGATGTGAAAGGGGGAAGGAGGGTGACTCTTCGGTAGTTGGAAGACTCAGGAAAAGAGCAGCTTTGAGGCAACAGACTTGAGTTCTCCTTGTAGCTCCAAGACCCCATGAACATAGTGTCTCTAAGCCTGTTTCTCATCTGTAAAACCGTCCCTGCTACGTCTGCTTACTTCTTCTTGAAAATGCATTATGTTCGTTGATCCATACATTTTGCATAAATATGGACCCTTTTTTTTTTTTTTGCGGTACGCGGGCCTCTCACTGTTGTGGCCTCTTCCCGTTGCGGAGCACAGGATCCGGATGCGCAGGCTTAGCGGCCATGGCTCATGGGCCCAGCCGCTCCGCGGCATGTGGGATCTTCCCAGACCGGGGCACGAACCCATGTCCCCTGCATCAGCGGGCGGACTCTCAACCACTGTGCCACCAGGGCAGCCCTGGGCCCATTTTTGACGTAACAAAGTTAGGCAAAAAAAAACAAAAACAAAAAGGAAACAAAAGCAACGACAACCCAGAAAAACACTCAGAAATGAGTGGTTAAGGTTATTTCCCGGCTCAGCTGTGAGTTTGCACCAGGCTTCCTACAAAAACCAATTCAGGACTCATGTGCAGAAGCGATTTGCTGAAAGATCCAGAGACTTAATGGCCCAGGGAGCTGTTTTATGTCCTTGCATTTACAAACCGTAACTTGCCTCAAAGCTCAGAATCCCTGGCAATGCCTGCCTCTCCTTGGTGGGAGCCTTGGGAGGGCCTGCAGCGCCCCCTGCTGGGTGAGGGCACCTGGGACAGGGTCACCCGGGGCTCAGAGCAGGGTTATTGAGGTAAGACCAGGACATATCCTCACCCTAAGGGACCTACAAGCATCACTCAGCTGCAAGCCGGTGAAGCCGGGGTCCCCTAACACCCACTTCCGAGGCCCAGCCCTGCAGCTCCTGCCACCTTCAGAGCCCCAGACCACCTTCCCCTTAACCTCCCTAAGCCTCAATTCCCTCATTTGCAAAATGGAAATGATGAGAATGCTGACCTCATGATGTGCAAATGTGACAATCCAGAGGAAGCCCTCAAAGCCTGGAAGCAGAGTGCACAACAAGTAGCAGCTATTAAGGTTAGGCGTGAATCTCCTCTGAATAAGAGTAACATAACAAGAATAATCTATAGCGGTCCCCTTCCCCACCCACCAGGAGTGTGGTAACAAGTACCGGGGATTTACCGTCTGCCAGGCTCTGAGACCCTTAGGTGTATTGAACGTTTTTAAGCCTCAAGCATTTCCATAAAGTCCATAACATTATTATCCCCATTTCACAGATAAGGAAAACTCAGGTTAGGTAACTTGGCCAAACTCAGCTAGAAGCAAGTAGCAGGACTAAAATTCAAAAGCCAGCAACCTGTGTCTAGAAGTAATAAAAACTTTTCTTCCTAGATAGATATTAGCAAGTCAAAACTCTCCCCACCTCCCCCCTTTTTTCCTTGATAATCTATTGAAAAAGGGAAACTAAGTGAATCAAATGGCTTTGTTTTCCCCCAAAGACCCTCCCTGGCGCTTTTACTACCTGCAGAGCTCCTCACTGGCCTGGCGGCCTTGGGTATTTGTCCTCATCTTACAGGAAGAAAATGGAGAAGCCAGGTCAGGCTAAGCAGTTCCAATCACTTGCTTGTCACTCCCAGAAGCCAGTGGCAGGTGCCCAGGCCAGAACCCCGCGGTCTAGGCCGCACTGACCTGGTTCAAGACCCCAGTCACGATGCACAAAGCTTGCCAGGGCGTTAGCTTTCATAGCCTTATTGAAGCCAAGTGAGGGAGGCTGAGGAGAAATGCCTCCAAATTGCCGGGAGACCGATGAGAGACTGGTGAGCGCACACACACACAGACACACACACCTCACACCACACACACACACCACATACACACCACACATACCTCACACTCACAACACATACACCACACACACACATCTCACACACACACCACACACACCTCACACTAACAACGCACACACCACACACAATTCTCACAGCTCACACACACCTCTCACACACACACACACCTGGTCAACCAAGAATAAACATCACTTTTCAACGCCCCAGCGTGCTGAGACAACGGAGGCTCTGAGTTCCCAGGAGGTCTCAGGCAGAAGCTTGACTCACCCTGTACGTGGGCGCTTCCCCAGCTCGCCCGGCTCGGCAGAGGCCTGTAGGTCTGTCCGTCCATCCGCCCTGAGCGTCAGGACCGGCACGAGGCCCTGGGTTCGCAAGCACGAGAGTTTCGGGGTGAAATCCAAATCCGACCCCAGTGGACCGAGGGCCAGGGCAGGCCCAAGAAAGGGGCGGACCCTCCAGATGGGTGGGTGGTGCTTTCAACACGCAGGGAACTTACACATGAGGCTTGAAAGTTGTAACGGGCAGTTCTCCGCCCCACGCCCGAGAATCTTAAAAGTTTATGTCGAGGCCTTAGCGACAACAACACGTGACTCTCAGGCTGCGTCCTCTAAATGGTTCCCACTGTGGGATGGTGGGTGGAAGGTACATTTCAAGGCCGTGGGAGGAGCCTCCAATCGTCTGGGCTTAGTTCAAGGGTCCAGCGGAGGTCACGTCTTCTCGGTGACCTCCTCCTACAACCCCAAGCCCTCCCTCTCTTCACCCCACTTCCAGGCTTCGCTCGTGTCTCCCAAGTCCTCCCACGAGGCGCCCAGAGCTCTGCAGACGCCGCCCGAGGGGTCTCCGTCTTCCATCTTCCTCCCCCACCCCGACCTCCAGGCGCCAAGCAGAGGGGCCTGTTTAACGTGGTCATCAGATTATGTGGCTCCCCTGATTAAGATCCTTCAATGTAGGGCTTCCCTGGTGGCGCAGTGGTTGAGAGTCCGCCTGCCGATGCAGGGGACGCGGGTTCGTGCCCCGGTGTGGGAAGATCCCACATGCCGCGGAGCGGCTGGGCCCGTGAGCCATGGCTGCTGGGCCTGCGCTTCCGGAGCCTGTGCTCCGCAACGGGAGAGGCCACAACAGTGAGAGGCCCACGTGCCACAAAAAAAAAAAAAGATCCTTCAATGCTTACCCACCGCAGCTAGAATAAAATCGGCTGATCTGGCCCCTGGCAACTTTTCCCAAACCCCTCAAGCCCCCCACTCCTTGCACACCGGCCACTCAGGCCTCCTCTGACACTCCTGCCCCCAACCTGCCACTCACATCGCTTTCTTCCTCCTTTGGACCTGCACCCAGTTGTCCCTCTGCTTGACCCCTCTTCCCCATGGAAGCTCCATGTCTGTGCCTGGGCACCTTCCAGATGTCCAATGCCTCCTTCTCTGGGAAGCCTTTCTGATCACCCCTCGCCCAACACAATTCATGATGCTGTCCTCCCCTGGCTATCTGTTCTCTGCCCATCAGGCCCATCCAACTTGAAGCTCCCTAAGAGCAGGGACCATTTCCAAGCCACCCACCTGCATAACCTGGCAGAGTAGAGGGCAGATCGTAGATGTTCAAAAAATATTTGAGGGAGGGAGGAAGGAAGGGAGGGAGAAAGGGAAGGAATGAGAAGACAGACATGGGAGAACAATCAGTAATTATTAACATAATTTGTGATGATAATAGCCAACATCAGGATGGGCCTGCTCTGAGCCTGGCGCTATTCCATGCACTTCACATATGTTAATGCATTTGATCCTCACTGCGAGTCCCCATCTTACATGTGCAGAGGCTGAGGCTCAAGTGAAGTAACTTGACCAGTGTCCACAGAAAGCAAGTGGTATGGCTCAAGCCTGAACCTGGGCTTCACTCCAGAGTTCATGCTCTCAGCCTCTAGGAAGGAGGCCCTAGATGTCCATCGCATAGGGGAAAGGACACCCCCTCTGCAGGGAATACAAGGCAGCTGCTTAAAGAAGGATTTCTGTATTTACTGACATGGACAGGTGTCCTTGATGGGACACTGGGTGAAAAAAAAGCAAATGAAGGACACATGTTATAATCCCATTTTTTTGGAAAACATCAGAGAAAACAACAGCCAGATGTGATTGTTCACACACAGAAACGTGGCTGGAAGGACACACAAACCTGGCTGATGCTGGCTACTGCTGGGAGGGCTTCCCGGGTCTCGCTCCAGGCTCTAGGCACATGGAACACTCCCTCGAGACCTAGCAGGCTGCCCCATCCACAGTCACAGAGTCCCAACTCCCCAGCCCCTTACTCGGCTTCCACGCTGCATTTGCTGCTGCCTGACACCAGAGGGCACACTTATTTGTTTGATGCCTGTCTCTGTAAGGGTAAGAATAAATTGAAAAAGAAAAAAGTTGATTTTCCCTGGTGCAAAAAAAGAGAAGAACCTTTGCACTCCCGCTCTCCTTTTCTTCAAGCATGTGATTCTTTCTCTGCCCCTTTGAGATGTATGTAAATCTTTTTGAAGGCGAAATAAGCCGCTTGCAGGTTTTTAAAACCCAGGAATGTGTTAAGAGTCTGAGAGCTGTCTCCTTGAAAAGTAAACATCAAGGGAGATAGCAGCCTATCTCCTAGGCCAGGTGAGGGTTTAACTTCGGTGACTAGCTCTGTGCTATAATTACATGTTTGTCACAGAGGCACGGGAAGTGTATTATTCCTTTGGATAAAGACAATTAGCAAGTACAAACGAGGGTGAACTATGTGTGACAAACGGTGCTGTCAAGTCCTCTTACCTGAGAACTAGTTATTTTTTGTCTTTGGATGAAGCATCTGCTTAGCTGCATAAAACAAGGCACTTTCTTCCTGTCTTTGAGATCTCTTTAGTGAATTGCCCGTGATCTGCATCACGTTCTAGCTTAATGTTGACTCAATAATAAAACTCTTTTCTTTCTCTTCTCCTTTTGTGGAAAGGTTTTCTGTCAGCAGATTTTGTTTTGAATTCTCCCCACCACCCCACCCCACTGGCTTGTCTTCCCCAGTAGAACATAAGCTCTGGGATACCTTGGCTTCCTACTCCACGGCTGTGTGCCCGGCACTGAGGAGGTGCTTAAAACCTGTTTATTGAATGAATAAAAGAAGTTTCTGGCTGTGTCCTTTGAGTTTTCATTTTTTACAATGATCAAATGTTACCTATGACAATAATTTTGTTAAAAAACAAACTTTTAAAGACTCCACAGTTGTGCATACAAAAGGCAGCTGCTGGTTTGCTTAACAGATATTGATTTTATTTCCTGTTAATCCCCATGCTTCTCAGGCATGAGTCAGTAGTCTTTAAATCGTTATTACTTAAGACATTCTTATTAGCAACATATTGAGACATCGAACGAACGAGAAAATCCTCAAACATCATAGTTCCAGCTAATCCAGATCCTTCCCGAGTACCGAGAAGTGATCGTTTCTATCTCCAAGGCAGTCGAGAGGAGATTCTTGGAAAACCATATCAGCACGCTCATCCTCAACAAGCTACCGCTTTTCTTGGTGGTGGTTTTACAAGTAGCATCTCTCTCCCTGAGTGGCCTCACTGGACCGCACAGCTCGGGTTCTACGCCCTGTGCCCCCCACCCCGAAGCTTTTATTTGTGTCCAGTCCACACCATTCATACTCTTCTAGGAACGAATGAATGAAAAGGAACAATAATGGCCACTGTGCTCACCACGATCAGCTTTCGGGAAGGCACTGTATGTGCTGGTCCCTGTGCCGAGCATACACGTGCATGAAATTTCTCTTATTCTTCACAGCAACCTTGTCATATGGTGATATTATTATTCCCATCCTACAGATGAGAAAATTGAGGTCCCAAGATGCTGAGTGACTTGACCCGGCACACGGTCAGTGCACCATAATGGGGGGACACACCCCCAGGCAATCTGACCCCAAAGCCCCAGCTCTTGGCCCTAAGCCATAAAACACCATTTGTTTCAAAGCGTTGGACTAATCTTCTACCTTATTTGTGGAAACAAGAGAAAACCCAGCCAGGCAGTAACCTGGGGCAGGAGGAACCCGAATTCCTCTTAATAACTCACATTTTCTGAGCTCCTGCCATCAGCCAGGCACTAGGCACAGCACTCAAAAGGTGTCATCCCGGGCTTCCCTGGTGGCACAGTGGTTGAGAGTCCGCCTGCCGATGCAGGGGACACGGGTCCATGCCCCGGTCCGGGAAGATCCCACATGCCGCGGAGCGGCTGGGCCCGTGAGCCATGGCCGCTGAGCCTGCGTGTCCGGAGCCTGTGCTCCGCAACGGGAGAGGCCACAACAGTGAGAGGCCCGCGTACTGCAAAAAAAAAAAAAAAAAAAGGTGTCATCCCACTTAAGCCTCACACCAAACTAAGGGGGGTTCACTCACTGTCCACATCCCAGAGGTGAAGGCTGAGAAACACAGAGAGGTGTTGTGATTTGCTAAGGTGCCACAGTCAGTCAGTGGCTGAGTTGGAATCATATCCAGGTCTCTCCGCCTCCACGGACCATGTTCTTACTGACGATTTTTCCCCAAAATGATGAAGAAAAGCAGAGATGATGATCCAATGTCAGCCCAAGTTCAGACAAGGACAGAGCTCCCACAGGGTGGGCCACGAGGAGGAAGAGGTCGCTCAGAAGTGGGTGGTGGCAGCTACCACCGGTGACATTCTCCACACCCCCCTTGGTGCCTAGCAGAGCCCCGAGCATGACGCAGATGCTGAATTAAATAGTGACTGAACAACTGAGAGCGAATGCACCTCTTCCTACAGAGACCTACAGTGCGTGCCTCCATGGTTCCCAGTTCAGACGTGGTCTGTGGGGTGTGGAAGCCCATTTTCTCCTCAGCCCTCCTCCTCCCTTCATTGTGCCCCACAGACCATCTGTGTCATGATGGAGGGAAGGGGCGTGGGGAGTGAAGCCTTTGTGGGGACTGATACCATGTCCGTCGTGCACACATGGGATTGCTCTTCATTTTTTCAGGAAGTCACAGACACATGTGTCGTTATTCCCATATCACAGGAAAAGAAAGCTGAGGTTAAAGCAGGTTACATACTTTCCTTGGGGCCGCAAGGCTAGTGTCACGAGCTCCCAAACTCCACCCTGACCCGTTTGCCTCCGAAGACCCTGCCTCACAGAGCGAGAAGAATCAGTAGGTGCCACACGACGGAAGAAAATGTGCACACGTGGTCGGCACCCAGTAAGTGCGTGTTGATAAGTGAATGGGTGAGACTCTTTCAAGGAGAGGGTTACTAACAGGATCTACTGCAACAAGATGTCACTAACGATAGTTCAAGTTATAATAGAGAAAACACTGGAAATCACGTATATATTTATTATAACCTATATTAGTCAGCTCGGGCTCCCATAACAAAATACCACAAACCGGGTGGCTTAAACAACAGAAATTTATTTTCTCACAGTTCTGGAGGCTGGAAGTCCAAGATCAGGGTGCCAATGTGGTCCAGTTCTTGTGAGCATCCTCTTCCTGGTTTGCTGATTGCTTCTTGCTATGTCCTCACGTGGCAGAGAGAAAGAGTTCTGGTGTCTCTTCCACTTCCGATAAGGGCACTAATCCCATCATGAGGAACCCACCCTTATGACCTAATCTAACCGTATTTACCTCCCAACGGGCCCGTCTCCAAACACTATCATACTGAGAATTAGTGCTTTAACATATGAATTTGGGGGGAGACACAAACATTCAGTCCATAACACCCATTACCAGGACACTGGATTAAACAAATCATGGAGCACCTATACTATAGAATGCTCTGCAGCTTTTAAATAATAATGCTGCACAATTATGGTTTCAACAGGAAAGACATTAGTGACAGATGAAGTGAAAAAGTCACATTATGATGCATATATACAACTTGACCCCATTTCTACCAATACTAGGGGTGTGGGGTACTTTGGCAAGATCTGGATCTCACACCCATACCCTGACCAGATGGCCACCAACCATTGAGATTGGACAGCTTCATACAAACTACAATAGGGAGGGAGGGGCATCTCCGATAGAAAGAGGGAGCTCGGCAGACAAAAAAGACAGAAACGCCAGCCACACTGCCATGTCTTGAGTCCTCACTGTGCCACGCCCGGTTCTACAGGGACTGAAATATATTATCTCCTTTAACTTTCACAGTAACCCTTTGAGATGGGTATTATTACTCTCACTTCTTGCAAGTGAGGAAACAAGAGACTTAGATCGTTGGAGTCACTGAACAAAGATTCTAAACAGGGCCTGCACCACACCAAAGCTGTGATGTTAACTAACAAATCATGAAACCACAAAGCCTTATTTTTATTGCATCGCCCACTGCTGGCACACAGCAGGTGTTCAGAATAATGAATGCTGATTGGAAACGAACGGAGAGCAGGCAAGAAGTGATGTATGGGCACAGGTAGTTGGATTTGCTTTGGGAAAAGGGACAGAAGCAGGAGGTGGGGAATGGTGGAGGGAAACAGGGACGTGGGCTGGAGCCATCAGTTAAGACTCAGGCTTCCCCTGAGAAGAGGCCAGGGTATGTGCCAGAAGAGAAGGCATCAGGGCAGGAAGGAGGACTCCAGGGGGGGCAGAAACTGTTTAGAGCAGGGCACTGCAGAATCTGACAGAGAAAGAGAACTGGAAGAGAACTGTTCTCGTCCTCAGGGAGACTCAGGTACAACCAGAGAATATGTAATGGGAGAAAACGTGGCAATGTGTCCCAAACACCGTTCACTTTCTATTTTATCACAGTTTATCTGCTTGTGCTCCAGAATCTACCTTCCCACATTCTTATAGAAAGGAGCCACAGAGAGTAACCCCGAGGCCCTGGACCCCTGAGCAGATTAACCATGGTTCCCTTGGAAACTGGGAAGAAGTATCTCCTCCTCCACCAGACGGGAAAAAACTCCTTTTTCTTCCTCCAGCACCCCAGCCCCCTTTAGGTTTCGGCCCCCTCACACACACACACACACACACACACACACACACACACACACACTGATGCATGCCCCTCCCCCCGGTACACGTGCACTTCCTGTGTGACTCTCACCGCAGCGCATGGGCACACAGTCCTGTCGCACTGCCTGGAGTTACCACCCCCGTCCCCCGGCAGCCACCCCCTCTACCTCCCTGCCAACAGAACCCTGATTGTGTTCAGGAGGACGATGTGCCTACTCTGACCTAAGCCAGGCCTATTTCTTTTGCCGGATCCTCAAATTCCAGACTCCCTTGTAGCTAAGAGTGTCCTGTGACTCAGCTGTAGCCAGTGAGACAGAAGGGGCTTCTCAAGGTGGGGGGAGGGTCCTGAGGTATTGAACTTGGGCACATGGATTCCCATCTCTTTCCAGTGTAGACCGGCTGAACGGCTGGCAGAATGGCTATAATTTCCCTTTGCACCTAGGTTTCTGGATACGAACTCATTTCTGCCAATTGAATGCACTCGCAGAATATTTCGAAGGCAGAAAGGAGGCGGAGGCATCCTCCTGCGGTTTGGGCTGTTTGCGGCTGGTAAACAAGTGTGCAGAGACGTGGGGTTTTCTGCAGCAGAATTCAGGTGTGCAGTCGCCAGCGCATGGGTGTGGACCGTTAGTTGTGGCCGAGGCAGCCGCCTGACCCTGCTTTCCGGTGTCCAGTGATCTGTTCTGTAGAAGCTGGAAAGCAGCTGCAGTGGCAGTTTCCTGATCCTGGGGTCACGGCTGTGGCAGTGTGCTCTAGAATTCATTCATTCCACTGGCCGACCGCTGACACCCCCCTAACGGCTTGTGGCTTGCGTCCCCCCTCTTGCCGGCCCATGTTGCTCTGTCCAGAGAGCCTTTCCTGGGGGGCCAGCCTAATGTCCACTCCTCCAGCTTTTCCAATGGTTTTCCAAGCAACCGTTCCCTGTGGTAAAAAAAAAAAAATTTTTTTTTCTGCTTAAAATAGCAAAGATCTAGAAACATTCTGGACCCTCTAGTTTGAACCAAAAAATGCTACCGGGGAGTCAGGCATGACAAAAGGATGAGGATAAGAGGCCTCAGGGAAGGTTTCATTTCTGTGAGCCTCAGTTTCTTCTTCTGCAGAATGGAGACCAAAGATTATTATCTTTATTACAGTTAATAGTTGACTACCGTGGTAGATTGCATCTCCCAAACATGGTCACGACAACATTTCCCTTTCCACAAGCCCTTCCACACGTGACCTTGTCACTTCCCGTCAACTCGGAGGAATCTGACCCCCTCACTCCTGAATCAGGGATGGGCTGGCCTCTGACTCGCTTGTAACCAACACGATGAGTCAGGACCCGCCGACTAGAATTCACAGGCTGTCGGAAGGGGTGCACGTCTCCAGCCCCGCCCATTTCTCGCGGGGCTTCAGCTCCGGCTCCGCTCAGGCGGCGGAGGGGCGGGGGGAGGTGGGCGGGGCCAAGGACGGCGCGCGGCCCCGGCCCCACCCCGCCGCTCCGGGCTCGGGCTCCCGCGGGCCCCGCCCACCGCGCTGCTCCCTCTGCTGTCCGCTGTGCTGGCGGCGGCGCAGGGCTGAGTACCATGGCCGGGCTGCTGGCGCTGCTGTGCCCCACGGGCAGGGTGGGCGCCCGGGTCCGGTCTCGCGCCACCTGGCTCCTGGGCGCTGCCACCCCCCGCGCCCCACCGCCCGTGTTTCTGCCGCTGCTCGGGACCGGGCTGGACGCCCCGCTGCTGCGCGCGGCCCGCGGGAACTGCCACGGCCGCCAGGTAAGCCTCCCCGCCCCCACCCCGAACCCCGCGCGCCCCGATCGTCGGCCCATCTCCGCCGAAGGAGAGCCTGACTCGCGCAGCTGCCCGAGACCGAGCACCGCCAGGGTCCCCAGGCCTCAGATCTCTACAAGTCAAAGAAGCGAGTTCCCAGTTTACAGCCGGGGAAACTGAGGCTCAGGGAGGTGTGGTGACTGCCCAAGGTCACAACCTTCAGGTGATCCCAGGATCCCAAAGCGTCAGGCTGTACTGTGGTGGTGGACGGGAGGATTGGAGATGGGGCCTGGGCTTGGTATCGACGTTCTCACTGGGCGGTAGAGTTGTTCCCTTTGAAGTCGCGCCGGGGCTTCCTCCCTGGGCCGAGGAGAAAGGCTTGGTGGGTGCTGCGGTTTCTAACACCCCCCCAACACTTGCTGCCACTCCCTTTTTATCTAACCTAGAGGGCAGGCCTCCCTGTCAGACTGCAGGCAGTACGCGCGCAAGAAACCCAGTGTTACCTCGTTGCATCAGTATTTCACTTCGGTTGCTTCTGTGTATGCTAACTGAAAACAGGTTTCCATTCAGAATGGTAATGCAGACTATCCCTTTTTGAAAGTTTTGAAGTGGGTCTCCTTAAAGAAAAAAGGTGGTAAGCAGTGAAGTCTGGAGATCCAGAGCTAACAAGTTGGGACAAGCAGTGCCTGGAGCTTTGTACCTTTGGTCCCTTTGCGTGCCTGCATCCGCTCACCAGCGGTGCAGCCCTACCCCAAGTGCTGAAGGCCTCTGAGCCTGTTTGCTGACCTTGCAGGCGTTTAAAATAGCACCTTCCCAACAATAGTTTGGGGAACAGTCCCATGAGCTGATGTGGGCCTCAACATGGTGCCACCGGGAGCCAGTGCTTCCTGAATGTTGCCTAGGCATTTGACCCATGACCTTCCCATGCCTCTGCCACAGGCGGAGAAACTTTCTTCCCTGCCTTCTGCTCCCCCATCGGACAGGAGGTAGATCTTGTCTCTGCCTCCTGAGCCCAGTTAGGGGATCTTCATGTGTTGGGCACCCTCCGCGCACACCCAGCTGTTTCCTGGTGATTCTTTGTGGATCAGCCCAACTGTCCCTTCCTCCCAGAAGCCTTCCCTGACCACCAGTGATACCTTGGGTGCCTCCACTGGCCCCCTCCTCAGCCCCATGGGTGTGCATCTTCTATGCACTCATCATATGGAATGTCCTCCTGACTTGCTGGTCTTTCTTGTGAGCCTGGCACTGGCAGGTGTGTGTGTGTGTGTGTGTGTGTGTGTGTATGTGTGTGTGTACTGCTCCCCCACCCCATATTTATTAAAGTAAAAAGGCTGTATTAGGAGGGTCAGGAAGGTTTGAGGAATGAGCCAAAAATCTTGCTCACAAGTTCAGATTGTTTAGAGTGACACCTGTTTTCATTCATGCAATAAGTAATATTAATAATAAACACTATATTGTGTTTACTTTGTACCAGGCACTGTTCTGAGTACTTTGAAAATATTAATTCATGTAATCCTCACAACAACACTGTGACGTAAGCAATACTGTCATCCCCCCCTTAAGCCCAGAGAGGTTGAGTAACTTTCTGAGAATCACACAGAGGTTACCTGTCAGAACTGGGATCCAAACCAGTCTCGTTCCAAGGCTTCTGCCCTCAACAGTTGTGCTGTGTCCCTCACTTATTCGTGAGTGTCTGCACTGTGCTAGGCACTGCTCTAAGGCAGGGCGGGGTGGGGGGGGCGGATAGAGCAATGAACAAAACAGACATAACCCACCCTCAGGGAGCCTGACGTCTAGTGGGAGGGGAGGGACAATAAACAGAAAAGGAAAATATCAGGCTTGTTGATGTGAGAGGTGCTACTGAGAAATGCCAAGGGGGGGAGGGAGGGTGCAGGTGGGCAGGGCTGCAGGGAGGGATGCTGCCAGTTTAACAAATAAGGTCATCAGGGAAGGGCTCCCTGAAAAGGCAGAGTGAGGGAGAACTGGGAGGTGAGGACACTGGGGCTCAGAGAGCCATCTGCAGGTATATGAAAGCACTTATCTAAGAACAGACACGGGGGAGGTACGATGTTGTCTGCATCCAGGGCAGCGACTAAGGATACATCACAGGTTCTTAAGGTGATATTTCACGAAGAAATGAATGTCTGAAAAGTTTCCATTCCTTGCAGGTCATCGCCTCAAAAATTCCTTTATTTCAGTCTCTTTATTCTTCTCCAGGGTTAGGAAGAAAACTGCATGACCCACATGATTAAAGAGATTTCCAGGATAAAAGGAAGAAAATTGTCCATATAAGCTTCTAATTCTAGAAAGTTAAAAACTAACTGCAGCACCGGCTAACAGGAAATTGTCTGTTGTGTCTGAATATTTTGTCCCTCCCATTGTCTTGCAGTAGATACTGGTTATTCTGTAGCTGGAAGTCTGGCTGCCTTTTTTTTTTTTTTAAGGAATAACTTTTTAAAAAATATTTATTTATTTATTAATTTATTTATTTTTGGGTGTGTTGGGTCTTCGTTTCTGTGCGAGGGCTTTCTCTAGTTGCGGCGAGCGGGGGCCACTCTTCATCACGGCGCGCAGGCCTCTCACTATTGCGGCCTCTCTTGTTGCGGAGCACAGGCTCGAGACGCGCAGGCTCAGTAGTTGTGGCTCACGGGCCCAGTTGCTCCGCAGCATGCGGGATCTTCCCAGACCAGGGCTCAAACCCGTGTCCCCTGCATTGGCAGGCAGATTCTCAACCACTGCGCCACCAGGGAAGCCCTGGCTGCCTTTTTTTCTTTTCTGGCCAAAAGGCCTTTTGCCAAAATAGAGGTCGTACAGAAAAGGGCTCTCAAGAGAGAGAGACAGTTCCACCCGGTCCTGGCAAGTAGACAGAGGGGACATAATGAAGTCTGGTTGGGCCAGATGTCCAGGGTGGGAAGTGAAAGGGGCTTTCACCCGTCATCAGCCTCAGGACGTTGTTTGGCTCTTGGAACCGGGGGTTGTCCACTGCTCCTCCTATCAGGGTCTGGCAGATCTCCCATCCGGGGCACTTCATCCGCAGCCAAAAGGCAGGTAGGGAGCTGTTTATCAGAAGGAGCCTGAGCTCCCAGCGGCCGTTCCGGCTGCTGGGCGTCAGAGAACAGGGAGGGCGCGGTGCTGGCCCAACCGAAGGGTACTGGTGACAGTTTTCCTTCTCCCCTCCAGAGCCTTGACGTTCTGGAACAGGCTCTTCCTTGAGGCATGTTTAGCTCTTGGGGGACATGAAGGGGAGCCTGCAGCACAGAACTCAGTCTGGGCGCCGCCAGCCAGCTCATAGCTTTGCTCCAAACCTTGGTCTCCCATCTGTCAAACTGGGAGCGACAGAGGTGCCCACGTCGTGGGGTTGTGAGGGTTTTTATGGGATGGCGCCTTTAAAGTGCTAAGCCCGGTACCTGGCTCAATAGAAGGGGCCTCTCTTGAGGACACTGGTAGTCTTCCTAAAACCTTTCAAAAAACGTTATGCTTGGGACTTCCCTGGTGGCGCAGTGGTTAAGAATCCGCCTGTCAATGCAGGGGACACGGGTTCGAGCCCTGGTCCGGGAAGATCCCACATACCGCGGAGCAACTAACTCATGTGCCATACTACTGAGAGCCACAACTACTGAGCCTGCGTGCCACAACTACTGAAGCCCACGTGCCTAGAGCCCGTGCACCGCAACAAAGAGTAGCCCCTGCTCACCGCAACTCGAGAAAGCCCGCGTGCAGCAATGAAGACCCAACACAGACAAAAATAAAAAATAAATAAATTAAAAAAAAAAAAACGTTATGCTTTCCTGCCTATCAGAACCAGTCTCTGGGACCCCATAAATGGATACTGGATTTTAGTAGCCACTCCCCTTTTTTTAAGTGTTTGTTTTCTTAAGTCTGAAAAAAGCCCACAGAAGTCAAGGCAGAGAGGAAATACAGTTCGTCTCCCGCCTTAGGGCCTTAACACTTAATTCCCAGGGACTGAGCAGCCTTTAATGAAACAGACTTAATTTTAATTGAAGCTTTAATTTAAAGCTTCCAGGTGTTTTGGGGTTTTGTTTGTTTGGTTTTTTTTTTTCAGTCCCAACTGCAGTTTGGGAACAAAAGAGATGCTCTTTCAGTTGGGAGGTAATGAAAAGACTCTTTCAGTTAATAAATCTGAGTTTTGTACCAACTGTTTTGGGAGCAGGGGCAAATGAGTAGCTGCTGTGTATAATTAAAAATCACGGATGATTCTGGGAAAGGTTTTTTTTTTTTTTTTTT
>NW_006791294.1:953187-974305 GCF_000442215.2 Lipotes vexillifer
CTGGCAGGTGTGTGTGTGTGTGTGTGTGTGTGTGTGTATGTGTGTGTGTACTGCTCCCCCACCCCATATTTATTAAAGTAAAAAGGCTGTATTAGGAGGGTCAGGAAGGTTTGAGGAATGAGCCAAAAATCTTGCTCACAAGTTCAGATTGTTTAGAGTGACACCTGTTTTCATTCATGCAATAAGTAATATTAATAATAAACACTATATTGTGTTTACTTTGTACCAGGCACTGTTCTGAGTACTTTGAAAATATTAATTCATGTAATCCTCACAACAACACTGTGACGTAAGCAATACTGTCATCCCCCCCTTAAGCCCAGAGAGGTTGAGTAACTTTCTGAGAATCACACAGAGGTTACCTGTCAGAACTGGGATCCAAACCAGTCTCGTTCCAAGGCTTCTGCCCTCAACAGTTGTGCTGTGTCCCTCACTTATTCGTGAGTGTCTGCACTGTGCTAGGCACTGCTCTAAGGCAGGGCGGGGTGGGGGGGGCGGATAGAGCAATGAACAAAACAGACATAACCCACCCTCAGGGAGCCTGACGTCTAGTGGGAGGGGAGGGACAATAAACAGAAAAGGAAAATATCAGGCTTGTTGATGTGAGAGGTGCTACTGAGAAATGCCAAGGGGGGGAGGGAGGGTGCAGGTGGGCAGGGCTGCAGGGAGGGATGCTGCCAGTTTAACAAATAAGGTCATCAGGGAAGGGCTCCCTGAAAAGGCAGAGTGAGGGAGAACTGGGAGGTGAGGACACTGGGGCTCAGAGAGCCATCTGCAGGTATATGAAAGCACTTATCTAAGAACAGACACGGGGGAGGTACGATGTTGTCTGCATCCAGGGCAGCGACTAAGGATACATCACAGGTTCTTAAGGTGATATTTCACGAAGAAATGAATGTCTGAAAAGTTTCCATTCCTTGCAGGTCATCGCCTCAAAAATTCCTTTATTTCAGTCTCTTTATTCTTCTCCAGGGTTAGGAAGAAAACTGCATGACCCACATGATTAAAGAGATTTCCAGGATAAAAGGAAGAAAATTGTCCATATAAGCTTCTAATTCTAGAAAGTTAAAAACTAACTGCAGCACCGGCTAACAGGAAATTGTCTGTTGTGTCTGAATATTTTGTCCCTCCCATTGTCTTGCAGTAGATACTGGTTATTCTGTAGCTGGAAGTCTGGCTGCCTTTTTTTTTTTTTTAAGGAATAACTTTTTAAAAAATATTTATTTATTTATTAATTTATTTATTTTTGGGTGTGTTGGGTCTTCGTTTCTGTGCGAGGGCTTTCTCTAGTTGCGGCGAGCGGGGGCCACTCTTCATCACGGCGCGCAGGCCTCTCACTATTGCGGCCTCTCTTGTTGCGGAGCACAGGCTCGAGACGCGCAGGCTCAGTAGTTGTGGCTCACGGGCCCAGTTGCTCCGCAGCATGCGGGATCTTCCCAGACCAGGGCTCAAACCCGTGTCCCCTGCATTGGCAGGCAGATTCTCAACCACTGCGCCACCAGGGAAGCCCTGGCTGCCTTTTTTTCTTTTCTGGCCAAAAGGCCTTTTGCCAAAATAGAGGTCGTACAGAAAAGGGCTCTCAAGAGAGAGAGACAGTTCCACCCGGTCCTGGCAAGTAGACAGAGGGGACATAATGAAGTCTGGTTGGGCCAGATGTCCAGGGTGGGAAGTGAAAGGGGCTTTCACCCGTCATCAGCCTCAGGACGTTGTTTGGCTCTTGGAACCGGGGGTTGTCCACTGCTCCTCCTATCAGGGTCTGGCAGATCTCCCATCCGGGGCACTT
Organism: Lipotes vexillifer; assembly: GCF_000442215.2. Taxonomy (NCBI): domain Eukaryota; kingdom Metazoa; phylum Chordata; class Mammalia; order Artiodactyla; family Lipotidae; genus Lipotes; species Lipotes vexillifer. The sequence continues at coordinate 954,971 of NW_006791294.1, forward strand.
CATCCGCAGCCAAAAGGCAGGTAGGGAGCTGTTTATCAGAAGGAGCCTGAGCTCCCAGCGGCCGTTCCGGCTGCTGGGCGTCAGAGAACAGGGAGGGCGCGGTGCTGGCCCAACCGAAGGGTACTGGTGACAGTTTTCCTTCTCCCCTCCAGAGCCTTGACGTTCTGGAACAGGCTCTTCCTTGAGGCATGTTTAGCTCTTGGGGGACATGAAGGGGAGCCTGCAGCACAGAACTCAGTCTGGGCGCCGCCAGCCAGCTCATAGCTTTGCTCCAAACCTTGGTCTCCCATCTGTCAAACTGGGAGCGACAGAGGTGCCCACGTCGTGGGGTTGTGAGGGTTTTTATGGGATGGCGCCTTTAAAGTGCTAAGCCCGGTACCTGGCTCAATAGAAGGGGCCTCTCTTGAGGACACTGGTAGTCTTCCTAAAACCTTTCAAAAAACGTTATGCTTGGGACTTCCCTGGTGGCGCAGTGGTTAAGAATCCGCCTGTCAATGCAGGGGACACGGGTTCGAGCCCTGGTCCGGGAAGATCCCACATACCGCGGAGCAACTAACTCATGTGCCATACTACTGAGAGCCACAACTACTGAGCCTGCGTGCCACAACTACTGAAGCCCACGTGCCTAGAGCCCGTGCACCGCAACAAAGAGTAGCCCCTGCTCACCGCAACTCGAGAAAGCCCGCGTGCAGCAATGAAGACCCAACACAGACAAAAATAAAAAATAAATAAATTAAAAAAAAAAAAACGTTATGCTTTCCTGCCTATCAGAACCAGTCTCTGGGACCCCATAAATGGATACTGGATTTTAGTAGCCACTCCCCTTTTTTTAAGTGTTTGTTTTCTTAAGTCTGAAAAAAGCCCACAGAAGTCAAGGCAGAGAGGAAATACAGTTCGTCTCCCGCCTTAGGGCCTTAACACTTAATTCCCAGGGACTGAGCAGCCTTTAATGAAACAGACTTAATTTTAATTGAAGCTTTAATTTAAAGCTTCCAGGTGTTTTGGGGTTTTGTTTGTTTGGTTTTTTTTTTTCAGTCCCAACTGCAGTTTGGGAACAAAAGAGATGCTCTTTCAGTTGGGAGGTAATGAAAAGACTCTTTCAGTTAATAAATCTGAGTTTTGTACCAACTGTTTTGGGAGCAGGGGCAAATGAGTAGCTGCTGTGTATAATTAAAAATCACGGATGATTCTGGGAAAGGTTTTTTTTTTTTTTTTTTTTTTTGCGCTGCACGGCTTGTGAGATCTTAGTTCACTGACCAGGGATTGAACTCGTGCCCTCGGCAGTGAAAACGCAGGGTCCTAACTACTAGACCACCAGGGAATTCCCAATTCTGGGCAAGTTTTAATCCAAGACTTTTTTTTTTTTTTTTTTTTTGGCCACGCTGCACGGCTTGTGAGATCTTAGTTCACTGACCAGGGATTGAACTCGTGCCCTCGGCAGTGAAAACGCAGGGTCCTAACTACTAGACCACCAGGGAATTCCCAATTCTGGGCAAGTTTTAATCCAAGACTGAATTCCACCCCCTCCTTGCCTTGCGTGGAATGTGGCCCTTCACTGAGCCTTACTTAGTTCTTTTGGGGACAGCAGGAGAGTCTGCTTTTGTGCCTTCTTATCTTCTACTTACATGCAGCAGTCACAGTTTATCTTCCATTCTGGCGGCTGGTCCAGAGCCAAGCCCTCCTGTCCAGCATGAAACCAAGCTGAGAGGCTGCCCCAGGGGTTACCAGACACAACAGGGCTCCAGACACTGCAGACATTCTTTGTAGGGCAAAATGTACTGTGGCTCCCAGCTTGCCCTGAAGAGTAAATTTTAGAATCTGTGCTTTGTATTTCAGTTGAATCAAATTCTGCTTCATAAAAAGGAATGAAGTTTGATACCTGCTACAACGTGGATGAACCTTGAAAACATGATGATAAGTGAAAAAAGCTGCCGTAGTCTGTTCGGGCTGCTATAACACCATAGACTGGGCAGTTTAAATGGCAGACATTCATTTCTCACAGTCCTGGAATCAAGAAGTCCAAGGTCAAGACACGGGCAGATTCAGTGTCTGGTGTGGGCCTGCTTCCGAGTTCATAGCCAGCTGTCTTCTGTCTTCTTGCCATGTCCTCACATGGTAGAAGGTTCAAGGGAGCGCTCTGGGGTCTCTTTTACAAGGGCCCTGATCCCATTCCTGAGGGCTCCACCCTCAGGACCTAGTCAGCTCCCACCTCCAAATACCATCCTGGTGGGGATTTGGTTTCAACATACGAATTTGGGGCGGGGGAGGGTTTCCACCAACATTCAGTCTGTAGCAGAAGCCGGTCACAAAAGGCCCCATGCTGTATGGCCCCGTTTACATGAAACGTCCAGAAAGGGCAAATCCATAGACAGAAAGGAGTTTCGTGTTTGCCTTTCCCCATCAGGATAGGGGAGAGAGGAATGGGGAGTGACTGCTAATTGGGTGACAAAAATGTTCCAAAATTAGATCCTTGTGATGGTTGCACAACTGCAAACACACATAAACTATTTGACTGTACGTTTTAAACCTTAAGATGGACTTTATGGCCTGTAATCTATATACCAGCAAAACTGTTACCAAAGTGGATGGGCCTCCCTGGGGAGGAGGAAGAAACGCACGTGGGGCGATAGGTGGTGACGGCCTGATGGAGGGAACTGCACAGGAGCAGCTGTGTGAGGGTCTCGGTTTTAAAGAGGGTGCTCCAGGAAGGCCTCCCTAAGGTGATGTCGGAATAAAGACCTGGAGGCGGGGCTATGAGGACTTCTGGGGAAAAGCATTCAGACAGAGGGAGCAGCAGATGCCAAGGCCAGGAACGGTCCTGGCCTGGCCTGGCCTGCTTAAAGCAGCAAGAAGGCCACATGGCCCAAATGGGTAGCAGGAAGGAGAATGGGGGTGGGGGGGCGGCGGGCCTGGAGGGCTGAGGGGCTGGTGCTTCCAGGAGGCCTCTGACGGGGATGGTGCTGTAATCCCACCTCGGGTTTTTACAGGCTCCCTCCGGCCACTGTGTTGAGTGGTCAAGGGTGGGATTGGGGGACCAGCTGGGAGGGAGGCCATCACAGTAACCCAGGGGAGAGATGAGGGGCCTGGGCCAGGTGGTCCTGAAGCAACGTTCCCTAAACCCACCTAGGCTGGCACCGCTCAGCACCCCTCCGGTCAGTAGCCCTGTCTGCTGCTCTGTAGGGTCAGCCCCTCATGGGAGACCTGCGAGGTCAGGCCCCGAGCCCCTGGGTGGCCCCTGGTCTCACATGTTCCTGCCTACAGCCCGGGCAAGAGTAGCTCGGGAGGTCTGGTCCGAGTGACATCAAAGAAAGAAAACAGCCTAGGAGGCCGACTGCAGTGGGCCCAGTGGAGGGCGGGGCAGTGGATTCTGATGGGCAGACACCGTCACATCCTGAGGATGGAAGGGCAGGGGTGGGCCACCAGGGCTGCTGGCTTAGGGGACAGCATGGATGAGCACAAGGGATGGAGGACGCAATGCGGGCCTGGCGTGCGATGCGGGGACGAGGCTTGGGTGGGCAAGCCTCCGGAGGTATCTGAGGAGGAAGGGGACCTGCTGCACTTAAAACTCTTTATCAGGGACTTCCCTGGCAGTCCAGTGGTTAGGACTCCGTGCTTTCAGTGCCAAGGGCATGGGTTTAATCCCTGGACGGGGAACTAAGATCCCAAGGCACAGCTGTGTGGTGTGGCCAAAAAAATTAAAAAGTAAAAACTCTTGATCCCATCCTAGTACCTGTGCATGGATTCCAGCTCGACCCCTAATACACCGGGCAGAGATGGTCCCTTCACCCTCCCAGCGCTAGGAGCCGGGCAAGATGACCAGGTCCCTGTTACCTGGAACCACACATTCCAGGCCTCTGGCCAACAGCAAACAAGCAAAGAACGGAATGCTTACATACATGTATTTGTTATATTTGTTACATTATAAGCAGGACAACTCCTGGAGATGGAAATCTCAGAGAGGGAAGTAGAGATGTGATAGCATGGCTGCCACTGAGGGCAGGCAGCTGAGGTGGTCAAGGAGGGCCTCTTGGAGGAGGTGACGTTTGTTTCCAGCTTAGGAAGTGGCTCACTCCAGTCTGTCGAAAGGCAGGTACATCTGAGAAGCAACGGCCACGTGGAGAGTCTGCTGAGGGTGGGCAGGAGCAGGGCAAGGGGAGGCGAGAGTGCTGAGCAGGCGCTTACCTGGCAACGCTGGCTGATCACTTAGAAGCACCAGGGGAACTGATATCTAATCGCAGTGCCCAGGCCTCACCCCACATCTATGAAATCAGAGGCTGGGCGCCTGGGCACAGACAGATGGATCAGCAGCATCCGGGTACCCTGGGAGCTCTTGAGAGAGGCAGCGTCTGCGGGGAGGCCCCAGACGTGCTTGGTCAAAGTTCCCACCTGCCCGCCATCAGGGGCTCCAAAGCAGGGCAGGGCCAGGAGGAGGACCTGTGCCTCGTTGCGGTTGGAGGCTGCTGCCCTGGGCACCTGTGTCATTTCACTTTTGTCCCTGGGGATGCCACGCTGCATGTCATGTTTCCCCACCCCCCCCACCCCCCACCGCAGCCTTTGAAGCATGGCTCCACTGCAGCATGTTCTAAAAATACAAGAAAGCAGCCGTCCCGCTGCAAAGTCAGTAGCCGGAGCTGACTGACCCAGATGCTGCCTGTGAGAAGAGGTCTGAGGTCTGTCTTAGAGCTGAAGAAATCCTTTGATGAAAAAGGCACTCTCCATATTGAGGAGTTTTGTCTTTTTAATCCAAGGTTGTTGTTTTTATTTCTCCCAAACATTCCAGGCCCTGTAGATGCTCAGTAATTGTTAACAAACACCCCACGCAATCTTTCTGTACTAACTCGGCCGCTGCATTTATGGCCCGAGAACTAGCCCTCCCTTTCTCCGTTCAGATGTCAGGGGTAAATCTTGATTCCAGAAGTAAGTACATCACGGCTTCTGCTCCGTTTTATCTCGTACCCACTGTCTTGTAGAGTCTAGCATGGTTGTCACATCACCACAAACCTGGTGGCATGAAACGACACACATTTATTCTTTTACAGCCCTGGAGGTCAGAAGCCCAAATGGGGTCTCACAGGGCTAAAGCCAGTGTGTGGGCAGGGCTGGTTCCTTCCAGTGGCTCTACGGGAGAATCCATTTCCTGCCTTTTCCAGCTTCTGGAGGTGCTGCATTCCTTGGCTCGTGGCCTTTTCCTCTGTCTTCAGAGCCAGCAGCACAAATCTCTGCAAATCTGACTCTGCTTCTGTCCTCTCATCTGCTTCTCTGACCCTCCTGCCCCCCTGTGTCCACTCACAGGACCCTTATGATTAAGGTCCCACTGGTCCCACTCAGAAAATCCCGGATGATTTGCCCATCGCAGATCCTTAACTTAATCCCACCTGCAAAATCCTTCTGCCACGTAAGGTAACCTATTCACAGGTTCTGGGGACTAGGACCTAGACATCTTAGGGGCCATCGTTCTGCCCATCGTACCGCCCATCGTACCTGGTACGCAGCCCTTCACTGCACTCAGTGGCTTAGTGGGCATTAGCCTCAGCTGACAAAGAAAGATAGTAACTCATCTCTCACTGGACAGGAAAGAGCAGAACGCTGCCTGAGTCTGAAGCTGTTGATGACCACTAACATCCTTGCTCCTGCCCCAAAGCGTCTCCCTTTCTTTGGCTTGTGCGCAGGACACCAGCAAAATCACTGTGACAACAGGCAGCAACATAAGCGGTACAGAGGAGAAAAAGCAAAGCAAGTCGCAGCAGCTGAAAAAGATCTTTCAAGAATATGGTGCCGTTGGCGTGTCACTGCACATTGGAATCTCATTAGTCTCTTTGGGCATGTTTTACATGGTTGTTTCAAGGTAAGATTTTGACAGTAATAGATATTTGTTTTTCGCTGTCATCCAAGGAATAAGAACTTTTGTCCTAAGACTTTATATTCATCTAGCTACTTTCATCACATTTTTTAAAATACTGTAAATGTCATAGCCAAATTGATTGGTTAACTCTATCCCTTTTGTGTTTGTCTGTTTGCCTCTCTCCCCTCCAGTGGTGTGGACATGTCAGCCATCCTGCTTAAACTCGGGTTTAAAGAGTCACTGGTACAGTCGAAAATGGCAGCAGGCACAAGTACTTTCGTGGTGGCCTATGCCATCCACAAGCTGTTTGCACCCGTGAGGATAAGCATTACCTTAGTTTCCGTGCCCCTGATTGTCAGATATTTTCGGAAAGTGGGAATTTTTAAACCTCCAGCTGCAAAGCCTTGATGAACTCTTCAACTGTGGGCCTGAAAACCTATTTCCTTGAAATGATACATTTTGGACTGGTTTTATAATGTAGGGTTTATGGTGGGGGTGAGGCAGGGGCTAGCTGCTGTCTTGTTGTGAACAGCATTTACTTTTGCCAGCAAAAATTCAGGGTTTCAAATCACTGGAATTTTTTTGCTTTATAAGTTTTGGTAATGCTATTCATCGTAGGGCTTGTCTGCATCATCTAAAATGTCAGCAAAGCATCACCACTGAGTTATCATCTGAAACAAAACTGTCAGCCAGGAAATGTTCCTTCTGGAGGATCATTGGTGAGGGTCTGCGTGCAGAAGCCTCGGGTTAATCTTTGCTCAGGTTCTTAAAGGGCAGCGATTCATTAAGCTGGTTTTTAAAGTTCCCCTTCCTCCAATATTTGCTGTCAGGCTGCCTTCGTTTTAATATGCAGTAATGTGCAAAACAGCTGCCAGTGCTACAATTAATGAAGCAGAGTTTAAGACTTCACAATATGGAATCAGGATCTTAATTAGCATCAACACTTTGACATTCACTACACTTGTTTGGGGGGAAAGAAAAACAAGTATTTCTCGTACGTTTCACTGATCCCAAGCCACCTTCAAATCTGGACATGATGGGGCCTGCCTCAGCTGATTTTTCCCAAACTTCATTAAAGTAGGTCAGAATCATTTGTCTCTGTTTCGGTAAAATACGGAAACTTCATCCAATAGTAACGGCATCAGTTGGCCCCGGATGCCTGTGTCCTCAGAGGAATCCGGATACTGCACATATACGCAAAGCTGAGACAATCTTGGCCTGACTAGCTCTGTCTCAGACTTCAGACATTCCAGAACTAGTGTCACAGTGTTTACATTGTGTTGCTACTTATATTTTTTAATTGAGTTAAAATTATGTATGCAAAAAAAGACTTTGTATCACTCTCTAAAAAAGTAAAATTACTAGCACTTGCTGTAAATGGGAGACAACCGCAAAATAATAATACAGGCCGGGCAGGGACTGAGCTAGTTTACCAGATAAAGGGCGTGTGACTTTAGGCCCCTCGTTCTCTATTTGGGACATTGGTTAAGAACAGAAATGCAAGCACACAGATCTCAGTTGAGACTTTCTCCTTGAGACAGTCAGGAGCAAGCAACGGAGAAGGAATATATTCCTTCAGCGTGTGGGCTTCAGCATCACTGACGGGACACTGGCTGCACACCCCAGGAACCCCAGTGTAACTGCCCTGCCACCATGGTTCAGGGGTTGCATTTATCCTTCTGGCTCCCAGATTTATTTTTTATTTTAGTTTTTTGGTTTAACTACATTTGTGACAATCAGAAAACTCAAGGAACTATAAACTGATCATCCTGGTTTTACTGATATCTGACTATTGACAGTTTTTCCTCGTTAGCCCGTAGTAACCCATGTCAATCAGTTATTTCAGTTAACTTTTATGAGAATCTTTGTGAGCCAGATTCTCCACTTGCAAGATCTTTAAAGTGGATCCGTTATTCCACCCCCCACCCCTTTTAAAGCAGTTAGCCCACTGCCAAAAGGTTTTAGCAATTTAAAGTTGGAATTAGACTGCCTTTCTGGGGTCTAATTCCCAGGACACATCCACAGCAGAGAGAGATGGCACCAGTGCTAGGTAATTCCTCATGAGGACAGGACCAGCACTTCTGTGTCGCTGTCTGTGTGTGAACAGTTGGCTTTGGGCTCCTAACCACCTTCCTCACCGGCCTCCCAACCATTCAGATCATGAGTAATGCCTATGCAAAAAAGCTGATAGGGATTCCTACAGGTTTAAGGGCTTGAATGGGAGTGGACTGAAAGGGCAAGCAATAAAACAAATTATCATACCAAATAGCCATAGCGTTCTCTTGTAAGCCCCAACTCCACTCCACTCCAGTGGCCAGTTGTCAGAACAGAACAGAGTAACTAGAGAGGAGAGGCAATCAAAGGACCAGGCAGTTACAGCATTATGTGAATTCACCAGCAAGATGTACAAATCACTTGTATTTACATTGTTTTTATGGAACTAGGGGAATAAAACTGATGATCTATTTTAAACACGTAAGCCATTGTTCACCTCTAATTTTTTATCTGACAAAGTGAGCAGCTTAAATTCCGTGAAACAAATAAACATCTTTGTAAAGTTTATGAAGAACTTTTTATTCTTAAAAAGCCATCACTGCTGCTGATTATGAGGCAGCAGTGCGTGTGACTAGTTTATTAATGCTGTGCTGCTACAGTGAGCCCTTTTCTGTGCTTGTGTGGGACTGTTTGGGGAAATGACAGCTTAGCTAGTGTCACTGGTGGGGTTAGTCATGTTGTGTTGACTACAGCCAGGGTGGATGGATGAACTACTACTCTGGGATGTAAAAGCTCAAGACTGTGGGAACCAAAAGCTCCTTTGTCCCAACGGGGCTAACTGGACACAGCAGTTTTACTCAGTTCTTAAGTTTCCACAACTACTTTGGCAACTCTGATGTGGAAGTGTATAGCCACGTCCTTCTGTGTAGACATTTCTGATCTCTGCAGGCCTCGTGCACTGAAAGTCGGCCATGAAAGCATGCTTCCTCTCCTAGTTCCCAGTAAGTTCAACACTTCCACTTTTGCCTTCCTCATGGTCAAGTTCATCATCTTTGGTTGATGCACAGGTGTCGGCAGCTAGAAATACGTCATTTTACGTGATAGGAACACATAGAACGTGAGACCAGCTCCTCTCATGGCACCTCCTCATTTCTAGGCCAAGAGTGAACAGGTGGTGAAAAGAATTACCCATGTACTGCAGACAGGTGTACTTGTGGACTCAGGTTTCAAGTTCACACAGATGCCACAACTCCAGTGTGTCCCGTGGGAACCAGGTGACAAGGGGAAGGGAAGCCTGTGCCAGCTGTACTGAAGGGGCAGCAGGCGTCCACTTTATAAGCCACGATGAACACTGACAGCGCCCAGATCCAAGTACGGCTGGGGAGGAGGGATGCCGTTTAGGCAAACACTCCTTCACCAGAGAATCAAAACAAAAGCCACACTTGTTAAATCCGTTTGCCAAGAACTGGTTCACCCCACGTGTGAAGCTCTTTGCCATCCTCTTGAGAACACAGTCAGAGGCCAGGGATGGGCAGGTGTGGATGTGCAGGACTCCACCCCTCTGTCCTGACCACCTGCAGCTCTGGTGGTCCCCCAGAGGCCCCTGCTCAGTCTCACCAGGAGGTAAGTGGCTGAGGACCACAAGCAGGCTCGGCGGGGGTACTGGACAGACACTGAGAGCGGTCCTAAAGGAATGCCATGGAGGTAAAAATACAAGTCTATACAAAAGTCTTTATTTTAACATTTAAAAGAAAGAATCACATGTTCATTCCGACAGCTTTACCAGACTGGGCCACCCGATAAGTTACACGCACACAGGGACTTGGAAAGTTATTGCACAGATTTTCAATGGATCGAGTCAGGACCAAGCAGCTGCCCTCCCCCACAGCCAGGCTGCGAGTCCATCTTCCACAAGGACACCTTACTCAAAACAGGCTGCGGGGTGGCTGCACTTGAACCTTGCCTCCAGATTGATTATATAACCACAGCTGCTCCCACTGCAGAGGGTCGTGTCTGCGGAGGTGGAGCTCTGAACTGGGAGGCCGAGCACTGCCTGCTCATGAACAGTATTTCCTGCAGCATCTCGACGGCGGGCAGGCAGCAGGGAGATACGCCAGCAGCCTGTTCCAGGCAGATTATCAGCAGCCCTGTCTCGAGGATTTCTGCCCCCAAAGATTCTTAAGATGGTTTGCTAGCTGATTCTCTTTTCTGACTGCTCGATGGTTTTGAATTTGCCGTGATCCAGGGGTGTCCAAGTACTTCTTGGAGGGTGGGCCGCTGGCTGGGATTATGCTTCAGCAGTCTGCAAATGAGGTCCCTGGCTCCCTCTGGCACAAAGTCAGGGAATGTGAACTCCACCTGGGTAAGTGTACAGTAAGTGACAGGGTCACAAACGTGGCTAAGAGAGAACAGGATAAATATTCAGATCGTAGCCTAAAGTCAAGGCTGATAAGGAAGGAATTCTAAGAGAATGATGGGTCCTTTCTAGTGATGTCTTACCCGTGATATTCTTTTGTAGGTCTCTTGGTATGTGTTTGCCTCAAAAGGAGGCTTCCCAACTAGAAATTCATAGCAAAGCACCCCAAGGCTCCAGAGATCCACCTTCTCGTCATGCATCCGGCCTTCAATCATCTCAGGCGGCAAGTAGTCCAGGGTACCGCAGAGGGTGGTTCTCCTAAAAACGGAGGCAGGTTCAGGTTGACGTGCTTCTGTTTCTGACGCACAACAGCTGCTCAAAATCACCATTACACTAACGTTGAGCGCTTTTCCTAGGCTAGATCCTGTGCTACGAAGCAGGTACTGTTATAAATCCCCACTTTTAGACAGGGAGATGTACAAGATCTCACAGCTAGCAATCAAGCTGCACTCCAAATCTGTCCAACTCCAGAACTTCCTTAAATGATATAAAATATAGGATTTAAAGCATCACCACTATAAAATTTTGGGGACAACTAGGGAAATTTGAACATGGACTAAATAGCAGATATTAATAAGGCTGTTAATTTTCTTAGGCGTGATAATGGTTTTGATTATACAGGACAATGTCATTTTTAGGAGATGCACACTGAAGCACTCAAAGGACAAAGCACACTGTCTGCAACTTATAAGTAGACGACACACCCAACATGGCAAAATGTTAACAACTGTTTGAGTGTAGGCACTGGATAGACAGGTGACCAATTCAGCACGTCTGCATGTTGTTTTTGTAATAGAGGTTGGAAACATCAAAACAGGAGCAAAGACCATGCAGGTTTTGCTGGTTTATATCAGTTATTCTTTCCCATTGTGTGGGAAAATTCTTTCCCATATTGTGCCCAGTGAGCGCACAAATGCTCGCTCGACTGCATGGTGACCCAGGATTAAGGAGCTACCTCTCCAGATATCTAGCCTCTCACCACCACCAAGATTCAGGAGACGGCCCGAATCGGGGGGTTCTCAAATGACAGCACAATATCGAAGGAGCTCTTACAGTTACCAAGGTACGGGAGGCGAGAAGTGACCAACATTTACACAGTGTCCTCTTAAGAATCAGCTACCTTTCCTGTCACGATGACACCACTGGGAGGGTTAAGGTACAGTTTAGCCCTGTGATGCCATGAAGCCAGGTGCCAACAGCTCCCACCCGTGGCAGACCACGAGACTTTTTTTTTAAACAGAGACTGCAGCAGCAGATTCAGTGCCTTGCTGGAAACAATTAGGAATGGTCTGTAACAAAAACAAAGCTCCCCACACCCAATGGCATCTATTTTAGACTACACAGTTCTTTTTCAACTGGCTTCAAGGTAATCTGGCTAAAACTTTTTAAAGACCTACCCCAAAGTTGACAGACTCTTATTGGTGGATGTATGCTTTTAAATGCCTCACTTCACATGTGGTTCCAAAAGCTCACTTAAACTCCACTTCAATTTTAAAACGGAGAAAATGTTTTAGCTCTGTTTGCAAAGTTCACTTAAATTGTTTCATTAGGTTGATCTCTCCACTTTAAGAGGAGACAGGAAAGGACTGTTCTGTTGACAAACAGAGGACAAAAGAATCTTTGCCCCCCCACCCTGAAAGCTCCATCCAAACCAGTTTGGTTCCTTTAAGTTCCCTGAAGAACCGTGCTCTTGGTTCTAGATCTTTGCAAGCAATGCCCTCAGAAACTTCTGTCTCCTGGTCCGGGAAGCAGTGGAGTCTCCCTCACACCAGTCAGTCAGGTGTTACTGGCCCTGTACACATGCTGCACTTCACCTGTCATACACTTGTCGTATCTTTTACTTATTTGTCCCCTTCATTAGTCTCTAAGGACATTACACATCTTTTAACCCCAGGCTTAGGACAGGATAAACAGCCCAAAATGGCTGCAGAATAAAAATGTTCTTGAAGACACTAGTTTACTATCAGGCCTAAATTACACCAAAGTACATGTGTCAGTTACCTGCCCCAACTCAGCACACATCTGTACTTTACATATTTTACTATTTAGCTCATGATTAGCCCCTGGGCTTTTGCTAAACCAAACAAGTTCCACGTCTGAAGTTACATACCTGGAGGATGGGGCATGTACTGACCACCCAAAATCTGCAATCTTAAGCTCTCCAGATGATCCAAGGAGCAGGTTCTCTGGCTTAATGTCTCTATGAATAACTCTCTTTGAATGACAGTAAGACAGGGCATTTGCCAATTCTGTGATATACTATTCAAAACAAAAAAAAGTATTGAAAGTCTGTGTTTTAGGTTTATATAACACAATTTTAGACATCTCTTCTGAAAGGAAACCCAACATAGATTTTAACATGTTTTGTAGATTTTTAAAGCCAAAACTAGAGACAATGGATGACTCTACAAGAAAACAAACCAATTTAGTGTGCAGTATTAAGTACAAGTGATTCTGTGCTACGTTATTTGCTAACACAGCAGGTGTGATATTGAAAGACAGGAAAATACCAACACAGCACTACATCCCCACATGGCAATACATGGCCCAGCAGCAGTGAATTAAGACAATATTGAAAAACTGGTATAAATTAGGGAGTCAGATGTGTAAACGGTTTTTAACATTTAAAACAAGAACGCTTGAGTACAGACCATTCCAATTTTTAAACCAAGGCCAATTTACAACAAAAGGATTTGTCTGAAGCTAAAACTTTAAGAGCACCGGAGGAAAAAAATCCTGAACAATAAACTAAGAGCAGTTGTCCTGGCATGTTAAGTAGCGAGCTGAATTTGGGGACACACTACATAGTAATTCATTAGTCAGCTTCAAAGTACACAAGCAAGTCAGTCCTTTCGTTCGTTTTGTTTCCATTTCAACTAAAAGATCTAGCAAGCAGGTCCAGAATTTGCTTTAACATATAAATAAGAATGGTTTTATAATATACTGAAAGAATATATTTAGCTCTGACTTAAGTTAGAGAAGTGTTTGTTTCCCAAAAGTAATTCTAGACAGGACTGAACATTATTTTATACCAAAAAAAGGTGTACTAAACAAATGGGTAGAAACCAGATGTTATCGTCAGAAAGGACATTTTTCATATTTTTCAGCCAAAGCCAGAGACCAAAATTTAGGCCATAATAAACTGAAAGTGAAGGCAAAGAAAGCTCGTCTCCTGCACCAAAGTTGGGTTGATGATGCCCTAGGAGCACACGTTACTATTCCGGAGGGCAACAGGCTGTCCCTGCTCAAACCTCGACAAGAACCAGAGCTCTCTGGCACCCAACTCCCTCCACACCTCCCACATTAGATTGTGGGTACACGTAAAGGTCCCTAACACTTCTCTAGAATTAGTCTTATTTTAATTAATCAGAAAAGAAAAACAGATGCGTGTATATATCTCCAAACTACTAAGGAATCTAGAAAGAACCAATCTTTCTAGATAGTTATCTGTTTACACCAAAGTAAACTCCATCTGGACTGAGGAAAACTGAGTACTACAAATATTAATTGCCAATTAAATAAGAAACTAGTTTGGTTAACTAATATTTAAAAAGCAAATAAAATAGATTTCTACTTATCCAAAGGGCAAATATTTAAGTTTAAAATAGTACGTCCTCGTTGCACAGACAGGACCAGAGGGTCATTCACCAATAGTGCTGTGATTTCATCAGAAGATAAAAGTAAAACCACCTGAACTTAATGCCATTTACATCAATGCCAAAAAAGAAAATGAGTGTACATACTACGCAGAGACCTCCACCAAGAAACAGAACAAAGTAACCACCATTCAACAGGCCCATCATCGGCTAATTCAACAAAAAACAGCCCAAATTAAGACTCAGCTTCTTCAAACAATTTTCACACAATAAAGGAGAGCAGAATTCGTGGGGGGGGGGCGGGCGGACAAAAACCTGATAATGTTGAACTTTATTAAGATTAAAAATGTCTGCCCCTGAAAAACACAGTTAAGAAAATGAAAACACGAGCCACAGACGGGGAGAAAACGTGACAAAGGACATGTATCACAAATACACACGAACCCTTCAAACTAAGTAAGACAACAACAAAAATTTTTAATGGGCAGAAGATCTGAAGAAACACCTCAAAGATGATATACAGATGACAAATAAACACATGAAAAGATGCTCAACACTGTACGTTATTAGAGAACTGCAAATTAAAACTGAGGCACCACTGTACACCTACTGGAATGACTGAAATCCAAAAGGCTCAACACCACCAGCTGCTGGTGAGGAGCAACAGGAACTCTCATTCGTGGGTGGGAAGGCCAAGATGGTATATCCATTTTGGAAGGCGGTTTAACAGTTTCTTAAAAGCTAAATGTAGTCTTACCATACAAGCCAGCAATCGCACCCCTAAGTATTTACCCAGCCAGTTTGAAAACCTATGTCCCACAAAAACCTGCATGCAATTGTTTATAGCAGCTTTACTCGTAATCACCGAAAACTGGAAGAAACCAAGATGCCCTTCAGTAGGTGAAGAGATAATAATGGAATAGTATTCACCAATAAAAAGAAATGAGCTATCGAACCCTAAAAAGATACAGATGAATCTCAAATGCATACAGTTGTTTCCCACAGGGTAACTGGCTAACAGTGCTACCACTACACATGAACACTGGAATTGAACAGATAAATGGATGGCGGAGGGTGGAACCCAAGTTTCTCAATGTTGGGGTGGAGGTTACAGATAAGCAAGGGAGGAGGGTAAAATGATCCATGTGATAATGGACTCACGTTTTGCTTAATATAGATACGGATGGATAAATATAGAAATACTTTTAGATACATGCATTTACATGGATTACTATACACATATTTCCTTGCTCTCTGTCAGCTGAAAGCCTAGAAGTAATAACACTCAGTAGCAATGATCATATCTAGCGCCCAGATCTTGGTTTCTAATAACACTTTCCAATAAAAGGAACCAAAGCTCCTGGAGAAATAACGAATTCTAAGACTGGGATAGGAAATGTACAAGATGAAGCTGGAACATCTTATAGCACCAGAAAACAAGAAAGTGCTTTTACGTGCACACACACACACAATAGGGACATATCCAAAGGACACAGGAACCACGAGAGAGCTCCCAGTGGCCAAAGCTGGAACAATGAGAGCAAAGTGGTATTCGATTATACTCAAAGTATAAAATAATCCATGAGTCCATGTTAATAAATGATTGACTACATTTTCTGACTATTTTAACATCATTTTGCCTTTGGTGTGGATATTTGTTGTTGTTATATGTCTTTTATGTCTATGGATTAATTTTGTCTGGTGAATCAAAGGATTTATATCATTTATCAAATTTGGAAAATTCCCAGCCATTATCACTTCAAACATTACCTTCTGCCCAATCTCTCTATTATTTTTTCCTTCAGGATTACAAAATTTATTACTAAATTTATATAAGAAGTAAACATTACTTCCAAATGTCAAAAATAAATAAATAAAAATGAGTGAGTAAATAAATAATGGAGAATAGAGAAATATCTGGTACAGAATTCCAAATACCTTATGTCGATACCCTGCCCTATAGGAGATGAAACATAACCCCCCATGGGCTGTTCCTCTGAAAGGACAGAGCATGCAAAGGGAGAAAAAGAGTAACTTTACAGTGGAGAAACCTGACAAACACTACCTCAGCCAGGTGGTCAAGGCCGACACTCAGGGATGAGTCAGGTTAATAGCATGTATCCTTGATACGAGAATGCATTTTACCTCTGATCTTCCTCTCAAAAACCCATGACCCTAATCTAATCATGAGAAACTAAAGAAATCTGAATGAAGTATGGATTTCAGTCAATAGTTATGTACCAATATTGGTTCATTAGTTATGACAACTGTACCACACTGATAAAATATAAATAGGAAAATTAGGTGTGTATTAATAGGAGAAAGTAAGTCTGTACTATCTTCAGTTATTCTATAAGTCTAAAACTAATCTAAAACAAATTTTTGTTTTTGTTTTTTTTTAAAGAGAGCAAATATACATTTCCACAGAAACAGCTGTGGAAACCAACCACAATATTCCATTTGGTACCTGATTTTATCTGTATATAAAAGGTACACCTAAGCTATTTTGATTTTTCTATTTCAAATATTTGATCTGATTAAGCTATCTTTCCATGAGACAAAACCCCCTCTATTATATAATGAAAGGTACACTGCTAGGTAGGACAGGTATAGAGGAAACAGAATTAGTCTGAACAAATGAAAACTTACAGTAGCAGTTCTCTGCTCATCAAACTTAGACAGTTTCTGAAGTTCTCTATAGACAGCTCCGAGGGGTGCATATTCCAGAATTAGGTAGACTCTGGTAGCATCATGGAAATAACCATACAGCCTGAGAATATTTGGATGCCTGCAACGAAGGACGAACACTCTAACACCTGGTTTTGGAGCTGATATGTACGGAGTATCAAACAAATCCTCATGTGAAACCAGTGGTGAAAACTGCTGTTGGCCACAGATCCCACTTCAACCCCCCTTGAGAATTTGAAACTACAGACCCACTGTAAGAAAAAGATATACACTGCTATCAATTTACATGCATTTCAAGGTATTAATGGACCTTGGGTTTAGTTAAGACTGTTGTCTTCCTTTAGGCCATCTATAGTCTTAGGTGGGGAAAGAATTCAGATAAATATTAAGTCTCTGCAAATTGGAAAAAAAAAAAGACATGGCATTCCCACAGTAGTTGAAACCCAAACACCATGAGATAGACAACACAGGCAGCATTCACGAATGGCATGGGATGTGCTGCTGACAACTTTGGACAGCTGAGCACAGGCTATCTGTTTTTTTGTTTTGCCTTTTTTTTTTTTTTTTTAAATTCACTGAAAGCAAAAAGAAAAAGATCCACTGGCCAAAGTCAACCTGTAGGCTGCCAGTTTGCAACCTGAACTCAAAATAAAAGGTATCATTCCCTTCAATTATCCACCAAAACAAAACAAAACAAGAACACCTCCAGTAAATTACTCCATCAACAAAACAAACCTTCAAGCAATTTTTCAGGACCACGGCACTTAAGTCTAGTGAATTTAGTCACTCTCTGCAGTACTACGGAGCCAGCCTTCTACAAAGAAGTTTACAATCATTTAACTCTTAAATTTCTGTATGCCACTCTTCCTGGACATCAATCTGAAAACTTACCTAAGGTGGGACTGTATTTCTACTTCCCTCCTCAGCTGATGCTCAACTCCTGCTTTCTCCAACTGAGCTTTAAATAATACCTTAAGAGCCAGGATAAACTTGCTTTGTTTTTCTCTTGCCAAATAAACATTACCAAACTTTCCTTTACCCAGCGGGCGACCAATTTCAAAATCTTCCAAAGCCCACTGCCTTCTAGGAAAGAATTGAACATTTTAAAATGTGAAGAAAACACATCTTTTCTAACAATGTATATTAGTGAGTAGTAGACATCCTATAAATTTTATATTCAAAGTTGTATTCAGTATGTACCCTCTGCAAGAACCAAACCAATAACCAAAATTAATGAGTCACCACAGACATTAAGCCCCCCATGCCCCCACCCGCCATCAGCTGAGTGACTCTGTGACGAGGAACAACCTGGACTGTTAGAGCTGAAGCACTCACTGGGAAGTGTCCCAGGGCAGTACTATGCTCTGGAGCACAGACCTATTAACAACACTTAGGACCATAAGAAGGATTAGATGAGTAACTGGAGAGGGAAAAATGCTGCAGAACCACCTGTGAGCCTCTTTCAAACCAAGCACAGCCCCCACCACTCTGGTTAATCGAGTGGGATGGAGCCCGCAGGGCAGTGGGGTGAGAACCATTGGATGTAGATTCTCAGAAAGCCTCCGGTAGGTGCTAGAGCAAAAAAGGCTGTGGGTTCATTCCTGGCTCCTATCACATTCTAGAATCTAGACAGTTCAGAGACTGAGAGCAGGGGAAAATACAGCCAAGCTTTATTATGAGGAACAAGTGTAATAATTCTGTCAATACTTTCAAAATACCCAGACAGTCATGTATTAGTCCATAGCTCTGGAATAGGACCACATTTTGTTGTTGTTGTTTTAACTTCC
This sequence comes from Lipotes vexillifer, assembly GCF_000442215.2. Taxonomy (NCBI): domain Eukaryota; kingdom Metazoa; phylum Chordata; class Mammalia; order Artiodactyla; family Lipotidae; genus Lipotes; species Lipotes vexillifer. The sequence continues at coordinate 973,295 of NW_006791294.1, forward strand.
ACCTCTTTACTAGAATAGAAAAAAGTATAGAAGCATACATAAACCATATATAGTAGTTACTTCTGAAGGCAGAGAGGAACTTTTACTTCACACATTTCTGTAGCAGATTCATACAAGTCATTTCTAAATTTGGAAAGCAATAGAAAAACTCGAGTCCCTAATAAACATCCATCATTAAAATTCCTTCTCCCTTTCTTTAAAGATTAGAAATTTGAAACATCTATATTTTCTAAGTGAAAATACAGTATAAAGACCTATTTTAAAAGTGTTCCCATAACTAAATTTGCAATTAAATGGTGTATTCTAGTAGAATGATGGCACAGAACTCTGTAAACAAGATAAAACTTTACCTTTTTGATTCTTCATTTTTCTGTTTTGATGCCGCTTCCTTTTCAGGATTATTTCCTAGATAGAGTAAGTTAAAAACCTGTTTTTAGAATAACTATACAGAATAAGTTAGAAATCTTTGATTAGAGATGAATCAAAGAATAGCCACCAAAATATTAGTGTATGTCCAGAATGATAGATCTATTTCTAGTTTTATTTTTATTTTTATTTTTTTTAAAAAAAGGGACTTCCCTGGTGGTCCAGTGGTAAAGAATTCGCCTTACAGTGCAGGGGTTGCAAGTTCTATCCCTGGTTGGGGAACTAAGATCCCACATGCCGAGGGGCAACTAAGCCCATGCGCCACAACTACTGAGGCTCACGTGCCTCAACTACAGAGCCCATGCGACCTGGAGCCCATTCACCACTACTAGAGAAGAGAAAACCAGCGTGCTGCAACGAGAAGATCCCGCATGCCAAAACTAAGACCCAACGCAGCCAAAATAAATAAATAATAAATAAAATATTTTTTTAAAAGACTACTTACTACACTGTAACCTCACTCCTGCCACTTGAAGTGTTTATAGAACTTCGAGAGTAAAGACAAGCAGATACATATAGCTAGGCCCTTAGATAATCTCCTTGAAGCCTCAGTTTTTTTTCTTTTTCTTTTTTTTTTTTTTTTTT
>NW_006791294.1:974534-979441 GCF_000442215.2 Lipotes vexillifer
GTTGCAGAGCACAGGCTCCGGACGCGCAGGCTCAGCGGCCATGGCTCACGGGCCCAGCCGCTGCGCGGCATGTGGGATCCTCCCGGACCGGGGCACGAACCCGTGTCCCCTGCATCGGCAGGCGGACTCTCAACCACTGTGCCACCAGGGAAGCCCCCTGAAGCCTCAGTTTCTAAATGAAGAGATTCTAAAGCAGAATTACCAATCTTTCCATCCATTACAAGCTCCCACCTCATCACCTCTTCCCCAGGAGGTGGGCCAGCCAGCTGTCCATTTGCTACAGACAACGTGCAACAAAACATAAGCCAACCACCACCCTCCCTCCACTGTCTGGGTGGCCACGGGGAAATTACATGGGACGTTTCCACTTGTCTATTTCCAGCACTTCAAAGTCTCAACAGCAGCACATTTTGCTCTGGTCAGGTATTTGAATTGAGGCCTCAACTGGACTCTTCCCCTCCCTGGTTCACAATCTCAGTTAAGGCCACCAGTATAACCACCATCCCCATGTCCAGTTTATTGCCCAGTTCTGTCAAGTCTGCATCCTAAGTGAGCTCTCGGATTTCTCTGCACCACTCCATCCTGGCTGTCTTCGAATAAGTTAACACTTCGAAATCTTAGCTTCCTCCTCCACAAAACCAAGTTAAAAACTGTGGCTGCCTTTGTAGAGTGGTTACAAGGACAGAATGACACAACGCGGATGAAGGATGCCTGCTGTGTGAGCGCTCACACCTGGTAAATGCTAACTATTAGCACCGACCCTGCTCTGCCTAGGTCAGGCCGCTGCCATATCGGCCCCAAACCACAATGGCTTCCCTCCTATCTGGTACCCCTGGGTCCAGCAATGCTACGCTCCAATTCATGCCCCACATTCAGATGAGCTTTCTATAAAGGCAAGTCAGCCCGTCCTCCGCTCAAAAACCTTTCAGCAGCTTCCCAGTGCACACGGGATAAAGCCCCACTCACCGCGGCCAGCAGTGCCCACCTCGACCTGACCTGGCCCGCCTCAGTCCACCCACTCCCCACGCCGGGCACTTCCCTCCACGCCCCAGAACCCTGAAGTTGTTCAGCTCCAAGAGTACCTGCTACAAGAACCCCCATCCCTCCCCTCCGCCCCTACTATGCAATCAAAGAACACGGCACTGGTGCTGTGTCCTCCCTGGCTGCCAACTCTTCCTTGAGGGTGGGAGTCCGGCCTGGCCCACAGGAGACACTGACACTTCACCCGGACACCAGATTTTCTCCCCATCCTCAGCAGAAAATGACGTAAAAGCTAGGGTTCCAAACAAACACACGTCTGCACACTTGCTTTTTAGCAACTAAAAAGAACGACTCTCCAATGAGCCTCAGAGCGCGGATTACCAGGTGCTGGGAGCTGGGGCTGCTCGCTCTTTTGGGTATTACTCAGCGGCCTGGAGACAGAACGAGGGGCGCTGGCTGCCTGCGTTGGCTTCTGCTTCAGGGGCTGTACGGGTTTTTGGCTGGAGACAAGCTTTTGCACTTGTGAAGGAACACGCTGCAAGGAATTTGAAGGACACAAGACCCGCTGAGCCTGGCCACTGTTCGCAGACACCGGATTCTGAGAAGGAAATTGCTGAGTCACCGGAACACGTTTTGGGCCATCACCAAGTGGAACTGTAGTCTAGATTGGGGAGGAAAAAGGAACTTTATGGTCTCCATGAACGAAAGCTGAATATCATGAGAATATTCCACAAGTTTGTTTTCCAATATAAGAAAATGAGTGTCACTCACTGATAACAGACGTTAGGGGAAAGCGATTTTAATCAGCACTTCCAGAGCAGTCAGTATATGGCTGCAATACCTGAATGACACCGCCTCCCCTTCCCCAACACCCACCCCTAAAAAACACGCCCCCATAAACAAATGTTCATGAACAAACTTTCATCGAAAAAAGGAGGCATTAAACACTAAGAATTCACAATGACTTGGGAATTATTATTTAGCAAGAAGCTGCAATTTGGAAACTTTATACCAAAATCCCAATTCCAATGACATTTCTTTGACAATACCTATGTTTAGAAAAAAGACGGAAAGAAATACATCAAAATATTCAACAGTGATTTTTTTAATTAATTATTTATTTATTTATTTATTTTTGGCTGTGTTGGGTCTTCGTTTCTGTGCGAGGGCTTTCTCTAGTTGCAGCGAGCAGGGGCCACTTTTCATCGCGGTGCGCGGGCCTCTCTTGTTGCGGAGCACAGGCTCAGTAGTTGTGGCACACAGGCCTAGTTGCCTCGCGGCATGTGGAATCTTCCCAGACCAGGGCTCGAACCCGTGTCGCCTGCATTGGCAGGCGGATTCTCAACCACTGCGCCACCAGGGGAGCCCTCAACAGTGATTATCTTTGAGTAAAGAAGTTTTGGAGAATTTCTGTACTTGCCAGATTTTCCACAAAAGCTAATTACTTTTTTTTTTTTTACAATAATGACCACAGTTTTAATAGTCCAAAAAGCTAATTACTACTGATTTAGTAGTGTTTCAGTTTCCAAGTGTTCAATACTGACAAAATGCATCTGAGGCAAAAGACAAAATAAACATAGGCTCTTCAAAAAGTTACCACCAGGGCTTCCCTGGGGGCACAGTGGTTGAGAGTCCGCCTGCCGATGCAGGGGACACGGGTTCGTGCCCCAGTCCGAGAAGATCCCACATGCAGCGGAGCGACTGGGCCCGTAAGCCATGGACGCTGAGCCTGCGTGTCCGGAGCCTGTGCTCCACAACGGGAGAGACCACAACAGTGAGAGGCCCGTGTACCGCAAAAAAAAAAAAAAAGTTACTACCAAAATATATTATTTACATGCCTGTAAGTTGGATGTCACGAGTTTTTAAAATACTTAAATTCTAAGGCCCTGAGCTAATCAAACACAGGGCAGGGGGCACTTCCTCTAGCTTCAATGGAGGAAATTTCCTCATAAACGAGGAAACAGTGCCAGAAGAGAAGCCTCAGAATCCATCACCAGCCTGCTAGTACAAGTGCTTTCCAAGAGAGGGTTTCCAACTTACAGGAAAAAGAGATTGCTTCTGAAATTAGCAGCATCCACAACACAGCAGACATTCAGGCAGCAAAAAACATTTTAAACATCAAGCAATTTTCTTTTTATATAAATTTATTTTTTTTGGCTATGTTGGGTCTTCATTGCTGCGCACGGCCTTTCTCTAGTTGCGGTGCACGGGCTTCTTATTGCGGTGGATTCTCTTGTTGCAGAGCACGGGCTCTAGAGCACAGGCTCAGTAGTTGTGGCGCACGGGCTCAGTTGCTCTGCGGCATGTGGGATCTTCCCAGACCAGGGCTCAAACCCGTGTCCCCTGCATTGGCAGGCGGATTCTTAACCACTGTGCCACCAGGGAAGTCCCTAGAGCAATTTTTTAAAATGATTTTTATCATCAGAATTGAGAATCAAATACAGTGAACCAATTTAGCCTTTTTCTGGTTGGTCATCTTTACACTTTCAGCCAGTAAAAAAGGCTAAGTATCCATTTTTCAAAGATGAAGACTTCTAAAAACAAACCCCTCCCCTCAAAAAAAAAAAAAAAAACAAGCAGTATTTATATTCTTCTAATTTCCTAGAAGGAAAAAAAACCTGGGGATTACTTATATTAAAAGGATCTTTCTGTGAGAGACCCATTCACCTAACTGCTCCACAAATATTCATCAAATGCTAAGTAAGGGCCAGGGGGTCTCTCCTCCTGGATTCCAGTCTACCCCAAGCTGAACTGAGCACCCCTCCTAGGAATTACTCAGGTTATATGTATATATAGTATGGTACTGGCTCACACACCTACCCAGAAGGGCTCTAAGTTCTTTAAAGTCAAAGACCACATGCTTTTCACCGCTGTGATCCCTGCACCTGACACAGAACCTGGCTGCAATGCCCAGGAAATGCCCACTGAATTGCTGCTCGATATTCCTCTAAAGCGTGAGCAGAACCAACTATGGCAAAGAAATTAATTTCTGGAAAGCAGGGAAGTATGGGCAATTATTAAGCACCTACTACGTACATCATTATCCTGCATGCAATGGAGCAATACAGATACTTAAACAGCTAACTGTAAGACAAAGCAGAGGAAATAAAAGTTACGGTGAAAGAAGCAACGAAGTGTTATTGAATGAGTAGAAAAATGACTAATTCCCACCCAGGAACGTGGTAGAGGGATCTGAAGTTACAACCCAGAGTAAAGGTAAAAAGAATTCTAGATTTAAAACCCAATCTCAAACAACTACACCCCAATAAAAAATAATAATAATATAAATAAATAAATAATAAAATAAAACCCAATCTCCCTTTGGGTTTTATAAATGTGACTTGAGATTACAGATTATTCGATTTACCTTAGGCCCCGAGATGCTGTTTTCTTTACATTTGTCCATGATGCCTGAAAAGAAAAAAGAACTACCTTTAATTTGTAAAAATCCACCTGCTTCCAAGTGTTATGCTGGATGAGGGTTATAAATCCTGATGAAAAAGCCTCAACATCACACAGAATTTTACATGTTTTGTCATCCAAATGAGGCTGATAAGGGAGCAGTGTTTTCTTGCCTGATACCACGTGCAGGCATGGGGCCTTCCCCCCACCTCACACACTGCAGCCCGCCCCTCCCCCGATACTCAGACTTCACTCCTGAACCACCCTGTCCTGACCCATCGTCTCTCTAACGGACCACTTCCATCACTGTACAAGCCAGCTTCCACACCTGCTGCCTTCAGAATAAAAAAGGTCCTCTTTACCCCAAAACTGACTCAAGCTATGACCACATCTCTGGCCTCCCCTTTCAACAGCAAAGCTCTGCAAGTCTCTACCACTTCCCTCACCCTGCCACTAGCTCCCCTCCCACAGGGCTTTTATCCCCACCGCCAGCCCAGCTCCAGACTGACCCCTGCTGTTGCTGA
>NW_006791294.1:979472-982549 GCF_000442215.2 Lipotes vexillifer
ACCGAAAGGTCAATTCTCGGCCTTCCTCTAACGTGCATTCCCTGCATTCCAGGGGATCCTGCACTCTTTTTCCACTCCTTTCTTCGCTTAGCTCGCAGATCTGTCTTCACCTTACCGCTGTCCCATCGCAACCGCCTTTGCTGATCAGCCTCACGCGTACCACCAATCTCAGTGTCTGGGGTGACTCCGGAATGGACTCCGCAGGTCTCCATCTACACCTGCCTATGGCCCCAGGACTCTGAACATCTTTAACAAGAGAACTCGAATTTGCGTCTCCTGCCCTACCCTCTCCTGCGACTGCCAGGCTCTCTAACAACCTGCTCAGGATCCCCCAGGAAGGTCTGTCTGCCAGGCGTCTCAACCCAACACACCAAAGGAAACCTCTCCGGCACACTTCTTTTCCCCTTTGCCATGGGGGGTGCCCAGAAACACTTCTTTCCCAACTACACTCACTCCTTCGGTGAGCTCATCCCGTCTCCTGGCTTTCAGTACCATCCACAGGCTGAGGATCCCCAAATTTCCATCAGAACTCTGACCACCTGGTAATCTGAGAGCATCTCAATCTTAAACTGTCCCCAACTGAAGTCCTGCTCCCTTCCCCACCCCCATCTCCAGCGACCCGCTCTCTCGGACGGCGGACTGGGCTGCCCCCATCTCAGTAGACAGCAAATCCATCCTGCCAGTTGCTCAAGTCTAAAGTCTTCGCACAATCTTTTACACGGTTCTCCCTCAAACCCCTTATCTGATCCATCAGCATATCTTACAGGCTCTATCTTCAAAATCACTGCTCACAGCCTTTACTACTCCCACCTCGTCAAACCACAATTTTCTCTCCCCGCAATTATTTGCAAAAGGCTCCCAACGGTCACTCTGCTTCCACCCTTCTCCCATTAAGTCCATTTGCAACACTGTGCCCAGTGATCCCATTAACAAGTCAGATATATGGTCCTTGGTTCAGAGGCCCCTCATGGTTCCTCAACTCAAATTCAAAATCTTACTTGCACATATAGGCCTATAAAGTCTCACAGAATGTGGGTCTTGACCACCTCTGTGACCGGATCTCCTCCTCTGGTCTATTGCACACCAGCCATTCAGGGCCCCTCCCTTTCCCTGGCAGAGAAGTCCCCTGCCGCAGGGCCTTTGCACTTCCTGTTCCCTCTACCTATGAGGCTCCTCCCTAAAACAGAAGTATGGCTGCTCCTTCATTTCATTCATGCTGAGATGCCCCTTTCAGATCATCTCTCTTTTACTTAACACCTTACATAACATTATTTGTACTTGTTTACCTTCTGAGTCCCCAGACTCAGATACCCAGCTATCTGCTCAGTATCTCTAAAGAAACTAAGCTCCACAGGAGGAAGAGCTTAGTCCCATTTTGTTCACTGTTACCTCCCCAGAACATGCCTGGCACACAGTATGTACGCTCATCTTTTGGGAATAAATCAATCCATTAACAAAGCAGATCAGTAATAAAAAATAGTTTCTAACACTTAGGAAGTGTTAGAATCACTTCCTGTGAGTCAGGCACAACAACCTATCGAGTAAGTAGAACATAAACTCCAAGAAAGCAGAAACCTTTCTCTATTTCTCTTACTCAGATGCTCCTTATACTCTAGAATCCAAACAGAAAGCACTCTTCAGCCCCACGCTTTCACATCCACTTTATAAGTAATCAAATAACTCCACCTCGAAGACGGGACCAGGCTAAACAGCCTGGAGTCCTTATATCAAACAGCCATTTAGACATAATAGACAAAAAAGAAAAGGAAATACATTCTCCTTGAATTTCACACACGCTCTGATGCTTTTCTTCACTCTCCCTAACAGTTACAAGCAGCAGACTCATGAGAGCACACAGACCAATGAACACTGATTCAACTGTCTTCAACAGAAGCTACAGACATTCACTCCAATGTAATGCACTTTCCTTCTCAGGAAGAACAATAACAGAATGGAACATGATTCTGATCCAGAAATTCTGGAGAAAGCCGCAAGAAGACTGCTTCTCAGGTGATTCTGGCCTGCAGCCGAGTTCAGGAGTCACATGTCCAGACGACCTGCACAAGATCCCAGCAGTTCAAACCAAAGATCCCACTAGTCTAAACAGCAAAACAGATTTAATAGCACTGTGGCTTGAGACTTTTCCTTCCTTCGTTAAACCTGCAAATGTCTGCACAGATGCAAGAGAGTGGAGAGGAAATGAGTATGTTGCTGAGAAGCACTTAATTCAAACAACTAGGAAGGTTAAGGATGAGAAGGAAACAGTATAAGTCAAGGGTGATGGCTACATCTACATCAGGAGGACATTTGCTGGAAATGGAGACTTTCATGCCCAACCCCAGACCTAACAACTAGATCCTGCATTTCAAAGACACCCCCAGATGACCAGTATGTGGCTGGGCTAGACCACTAGTTCTCAACGAAACGTCAGAATCACCTGCAGAGCTTGATAAAAATACAGACACCTGAGTCCTACACCCAAGCGCTTCTGATCCCTTAGGTCGGTTCACATTTTTAACAAGGACGCTCAAGTAATCCCGATAAGGGTAGTCCAAGGTCTACGGTTTGAAAAGTACTGGCCCAGGAAGGCCTCTTTGAGGAAGTTAGTTATTTATTCACCCACTCATCCGTCCCGCCCGGACAAGGGCCTTTTCCGGCTAGTCTACCCAAAGCAGCCCCCGGTTCCCAGCGCTCTTCCTTAGTGGAAGTTATTCTGCTAGTTCATCGTCTGTCTCTCCACCCCCCAGAACGTAAACTCCAAGACAGCAAAAACCTTCTGTACTTCCTTACCCAGGTGTTCACTGAACACGAGAATCCCATCAGAAAGCACCCCCCAGAGCCCCCCACCCACCCACGCCACACAACCCAACGCACTCCAGGTGTTTAATAAACACCAGGCGGCATGTTACAGGGCGTCTGGGGACCCAGGAGCTGATGGGAGGGCGCTGGAAAAGCACGGGGGGACGCAGGGAGGAATGGGGGGGGACGCAGGGAGGAACTGAGGGACCAAGGGAGGCTTTCTCGCCCCGACCCTCCCGTCGCCGGCCCAGCGGCCCCAAAGACCGCTTCCCTCCCAC
>NW_006791294.1:983303-993310 GCF_000442215.2 Lipotes vexillifer
CCCTCCCCCCCGCCCCCAAAGGCCACCCAGGGTCCTCCCGCCCGCCTCACAGAGATGCCCCCCCCAGGTCTACCTACGGCCTCCCACCTCCGACCTGAAGGCTCAAAGTCCTCCCGAGAGCTCGGCCGTTAGGAGTCACAGTCTTCATTTTAAATAGGAGTTAAACCCTCGAACCCGAAAGCTGATTGGTCGGGGCTAGAGAGGCGCTGCCTTTTCATTGGCTCAAAACCAACTCGACGGCTCGAGTCACGGCCCGGCGGAGACGGCGCGCAGGCGCACTTGCTTCGCAAGCCCCGGAAGTGATGGAGGCAACGGCCCGCCACATCTGCGGCCGTTCTAGCGCCCGCGGTGCTCTCCGGGTCTGACATTTGTCCGTGAGACAGCAGCCCCTTGGCGTCAGGGTTGTCGCGTCGGAGATAAAGTCGGAGGAAGTGAACGAATCTCTAGGACGCGCCAGTAAGATGGCGAAAAGGGCAGGAGCGAGTGCGGTCAATCGATAGCGCAGCGCTCGGCGCGATGCCCTTTGTACGTGCGCAGTGAAGGTGCGCCCGGAGCGATCGATTGGTCAGGATTCGCGTCTCCATTTTTCTAGGAGAGAGCGCGGGAGACCGAGAGAGCAGGACGATCCGGTATGGGGGAGCCCGGGGTGCGTGGGATGGCGGGTGCGGTCGGCTAGCGCCTTTGGGGCACCACAGGAAAGACGCGGGCGAGGCGGGAAGAGTCAATAGTGAGCGGGGCGGCATGCGCCCTGAGTTGCCAGGCTGGGCCCGCACTGTCCCTCTTTCTCAAAGGCCTCTCTTTCACCCTCCATTCTTCGCTGGCCTCTAGCTCGGGGTCATAGCGGAGCGTACGGTGAGGGGGCGTTTGTGTTCTCTCCCTGGTCTTCCTTCCAACTACGGGTACAACCAGTCCTGGACTGGTTTCTTCCTGTCTTCGGGCCGCAGACCCTTCACCTGCAAATTGGGGACGGTAACTAGGCGCTTTCTAGCCCAGCGAACGGACGTTCTATGGGAGTTGAGAAGCAGGGCTCGTCCTCTCTTTTCCTATTTTAATCTTTTGGTAGCCCTATGATGCGCCTGGCACGAGTGAAGGATGGAATAGTGGTTAAGCTCTGGGCTCTGGGGTGGGAAATCCTGGTGGCCACTTTATAACCTTGGACGAGTTACGCAGCCACGTTTTACTTGCAGTATTTCCTAACCTCTTTGAGCCGGTTTCATCATCTCTGTTGTGTCCTAATGTTGCCTACACAAGCATGGATTTATATATATTTGCTTAATACCCATCAGTAGAGCACAGTAAGAGCTCAGGGTTAGGATCCAGGCTCCGCCATTTACAGATTGTTGGATCCTGGGTGAGTTAACCTTCCTGTGCCTCCGGTTGCCCACCTCTAAAATGAGATAAGCTGAAGATTGAATGAGGTAATGCATATTAGTTGCTTACACCATGTGTGTTATATGCGGAATGTCTAATGAATTTTAGCTAGTTTATCATTACGTTTTTAAGGAGCAGCACACGCAGCAATTAGAACAACACCATCTCTGGAGTCAAACCGCCTGCGTTCTAATGCTGGTTCCTCCAGGCACTAATTCTGAGACCTTGGGCAAGTAATTTCCCTTCCTCACCTGTAAACAAGATTACTGGACCTCCTTTATACGATGTTGTTGAGGATTGAGATGAAACATGGTAAACACATTGGCTATTATCAACAGTAGCCTCAGTAATTCTCCAGAGGGCCTTGGGTAGTTAAAAACACTGTTCCCGCCCCTTTCCTACAGCACCTCCCACTTTCAGAATCACCCCTGTGAAGTGGTGTTAACTGCCCACTCCCCGCCCATCTTTTATTCTCTCTCTCCTATGCTCTGCCTTCCAATTTTCTTCTGTGCTACAGCTACCTGTCTGCCTGTGACTTTTATTCTTTATCGCTGTTCCCCAGCTCCTGCAGCCTTCCGATACCTGTACAGATGTACACGTGTACAGACATTGATTTTTATAATCAGATTATCTAATCACGTCAACCAGTTGGAGGTTTTATTTTTGCATAAACTGGAAACCATCTGTAATTTTCTCTTTTGCTTTCTGAGCCTGAGAGAGAACTTAAACACTTGTAAATCAATCTAAATGCACAGTCCTTCCAATTTTTCCATTTTTTATAGTTATTTTGGCCATATCCTATTTGCCAATATTTTATTCAGCAATGCTTTCCAAAGTATTCTGTAATTAAATTATGTAATGTAACAAGCTTGGTTGCCTTGAAACATGTTTTAAGAATGACCATAACTGACATTAGTAAACATATCAGCTTAGCTGGTGGAAACAGTAGTGTCTAGACGTCCAACAGTAGCAGCTGTTGTACCTATTGCAAACATTAGCCAGGGTTTCATTAACAGAAGAAGTGGAAGATTCTGGGATAGCAGTAAAGAATAAAAATTGCAGGTGGGTAATTTAGCAGAGAAAAAATGTTCATGAAGAGAGGTTCTACTATAAATATTGGCTAACATGATTTGAACCATTTCTGTGTGCTGCTGTGCTCAATGCTCTACATGTATCATCTTGTTTAGCCTTCACTGACTTATTTAACAGCTGAGGACCCTGATCTCAGAGAAACATAGTTGCTGACCAAAGATAATGCTGATAGAGCTGGGATTTAAGCCCTGGAAAGGCTGACCAGATTCCTGTGTTGCTTCTGTGGTTTGCTAGTGCCTCTGCCCCTCATCATCACCTGTTTTCTCTCTTGCAGCTGGCAGGGAAACTACCTTCCTCTTCTCCAAGATGTACAGAACCAAAGTGGGCTTGAAGGATCGCCAGCAGCTCTACAAGCTGATCATTAGCCAGCTGCTCTATGATGGCTACATCAGCATTGCTAATGGCCTCATCAATGAAATCAAGCCTCAGTCTGTGTGTGCGCCCTCGGAGCAGCTCCTGCACCTCATTAAACTAGGTGACTTGTGAACGCACATTCAGTGAGCCCGTGACAAGCTTTCAGATGTTTGTCAAGATTGCTGCCCTTTAGTTTTAGTGCCGAGTATGTGTCGAGCACAGTGCTAGATAATGAAGGAGAAAGCAAAGTCCAGATTGTGAAGGTTTTGAGCAGGTTCTGGCCTCAGGGTCTTTCTGTGAATTTTCTGGAGCTTTCTGCCGCTGTATTATTGACTTCAAGTCTCAGCTCAGATGTCATGTCAGAGTCCTCCTCATTTCTTCTAAAATAACCTGAACATCTTCCCCGTACCTCCGCAAGTGCTCTAAAACAACAATCCCATTTCCTTCGTAACAGAATCACTGTCTGAAATTTTCTATATTGTTTTGAGTTTCCCACACAATCCATACCACCTGCCAGAAGACTGCGAGTTGTTTTGGTTTGGGTTTGGGTTTTATTTTTTTGGCTGCGTCAGGTCTTAGTTGTGGCACGCAGGCTCTTTGTTGTGATGTGCAGGCTTCTCTCTAGTTGTAGCATGCGGGTTTTCTCTCTCTAGTTGTGGCGTGAGGGCTCTGTAGTTTGCAGCACATGGGCTGTCTCGTTGCAGCATATGAGCTCAGTAGTTGTGGTGCCCGGGCTTAGTTGCCTCACGGCATGTGGGATCTTAGTTCTCCAACCAGGGATAGAGCCTTCATCCCCTGCATTGGAAGGCGGATTCTTTATGACTGGACCCCTGGGGAAGTCCCAGACTGCAAGTTTAATAAAGATATTGAACCTTGTCTTGTTCAACAGTGTGTCCAGGTGCTTGCCTGTGTCATAGAAAGCACTCAGTAAAATACAGAATTGCCAAACATATTTATACTCTTTGACTTGCCAGTGTAAACTGTTCGTATTGGCCTGAGGAAATAAAATGAATTCCACTGAAATGCCCAACAATATGGAATTTGTTGTACATGTTCTTATATTCATAAAGTTGGATCCAACAACATGATGTGGGTAAACATTTATTACGCTGGCCAGGTGTTTATTCCATATGAGTAAATGACCGAGTATGTCACACCACGTTACATATTGTGATTTTGTTTTTTAAGAAATGAAACAACTGTGTGCATGGAGAAAGGTCCAGAAGAATTCATACCACCATGTTAACAGTAATTATCTCTGGGTGATATAATACAAGGTTATGTTTGTCTTTTGTTTATCCGCATTTCTGATTTTTCCTATACTAATAAAAATTGTTTATATGATATGTCAAGTTATTTTTCAATTTAAAATGGATTTTCTGGGCTTCCCTGGTGGCGCAGTGGTTGAGAGTCCGCCTGCCGATGCAGGGGACACGGGTTCGTGCCCCAGTCCGGGAGGATCCCCCATGCCGCAGAGCGGCTGGGCCCATGAGCCATGGCCACTGAGCCTGTGCGTCCAGAGCCTGTGCTCTGCAACGGGAGAGGCCACAACAATGAGAGGCCCACCTACTGCAAAAAAAAAAAAAAAAAAAGGATTTTCTTGTTAAACTTCAGTTTGTTTAAACCTCAACATTCTTTCAAAGATGTTTCACTAATGTTATTACTAACAATATATCTGACTTAATGAGCTTCAGAGCTGCTACTAACAGATCTCAACACTAAAAATATTAAAATTCGGAATCAGGAAAAATGGACAATTTAACTACAGAACTGCTGTTTTTCAGTTTCTGTAGTTGTGGTTAAAGTAGAAACTTTTGGAGGCAAGTATCTGGGGAGGTGACTTTACCTGTTGGAGCCTAACCTGCCACAATGCCTATTGCCTTACAGCGTTGTCACTGTGTGTGCACCCAGGTCACAATACATAACTTTGTACAGTATTAAGTACCATGCAGCTCCAAGAAAGAGTAAGTTGACATCAGCAAACACCTTTCCCAGTTTGGATCCAGAACTTTGTCCTTTTTAAAATAACGTTTTTTCATGCCCTTAATTTTTATTCCTTTCAGGAATGGAAAACGATGATACTGCAGTTCAGTATGCAATTGGTCGGTCAGATACAGTTGCCCCTGGCACAGGAATTGACCTGGAGTTTGATGCAGATGTCCAGACTATGTCCCCAGAGGCTTCAGAGTATGAAACATGCTATGTCACATCCCATAAAGGACCATGTCGTGTAGCTACCTATAGTAGAGATGGGCAGTTAATAGCTACTGGATCTGCTGATGCTTCCATAAAAATACTTGACACAGAAAGAATGTTGGCCAAAAGTGCCATGCCAATAGAGGTAAAAATCCTGGTAATATACTTACCATTTGCCTTTTGTTGTTCATTCTTGGGAGAATGAGAGCATAGTTTAAACCAGTTTTAACTTAGCATAGCTGTAGAATGTATACTTTGAGCCAGACAGATTTAACACTTCAAGATTCTCTTCTCTTCTTGCTGGCCTAGGTCATGATGAATGAGACTGCACAGCAGAACATGGAAAACCACCCAGTGATTCGAACTCTTTACGACCATGTGGATGAAGTCACGTGTCTCGCTTTCCACCCAACAGAACAGATCCTTGCCTCTGGTTCAAGGGACTATACTCTTAAATTATTTGATTATTCCAAACCATCTGCAAAAAGAGCCTTCAAATACATTCAGGTTAGGAATGTTTGGAAAGGAGCTGTATGCATTTTTTTCCCTAAATACAATGAGCTGTTGTGTGGCTCTTCTCTTTTTAAAAGTCGTCTCAGTGGTCATCCTGTAAATAGGATGGCAGCAAGGACGCAGCGCCCACTGCAAATGGCACGGCTCTCATGCTGTCACGCGCCCACCTCCTCTGGCCAGTGAGGATGGCTGCCAGTCACAGATACAGTTCAGAATCCACATCACACTTTAAAGGTTGCTGATTCCTGTTTAAAGACAAAACACAACGAACTTCTCTAACTTAGGGGAATTAAAAAATTATTCAGTTGAAATTCTCAGGTGTTTGCTGGAAAAGCGACATTTGGTGCTCTGTTTTGAATATGCGGTTCAGAAATACTAATGTTTTAGTAGTGGCTTCCACCTCAATATTTGGAGCCCTGGGACAAATTAAAGAAACTCTTTTTATAGTTTATTTTTATTCATTAGCCGTATGTGAATGTGTCATAGATTGATAGTATTCCCTTCTGAGTTCACCCACTGTTTATGTGCAAATGATGAAGCTCACCTGTGATCTTCGAAATACTCTCACCAGTAGATAATTTCGGAAATCTGTGTTCAGATGGTCCTTTTGTGTATTCCAGAAAGTTCTTTGTTCTTCTCTTACCTGTGTAATAGCTAGTCACTGTTTTATGGATTCTTTGCATCAGCCAAATGTTTTCCCCCGCTTCCTGTGGGTTTAATTGTTCACCACTTGGTCTCTTTCCCAACAGGAGGCTGAAATGTTACGCTCCATCTCTTTTCATCCTTCTGGAGACTTTATACTTGTTGGAACTCAGCATCCTACTCTTCGGCTTTATGATATCAACACATTTCAGTGCTTTGTCTCTTGCAATCCTCAAGATCAACACACTGATGCCATATGTTCCGTTAATTACAATCCTAGCGCCAATATGTATGTGACTGGCAGCAAGGACGGCTGCATCAAATTGTGGGATGGTGTTTCCAATCGATGCATCACAACTTTTGAGAAAGCACACGACGGTGCTGAAGTTTGTTCTGCCATTTTTTCCAAAAATTCAAAATACATTCTGTCAAGTGGAAAAGACTCTGTAGCTAAACTTTGGGAAATATCAACAGGACGAACCCTGGTGAGGTACACAGGTATGTGAGAAGTTGATATTACTTCACATTTCTGAGGCATTTTAGTTTCCAGAACTCTCTTTTAGATCCTCGAACTAGATCCACACAGTAAATCTGTGTGAATCAAACAAGAGGCAGAGCTGGAAATAGAATCACAGTTCTTGCCCTTCTCAAATGTTAACAGCTAAAATTAGATCTGATTCCATGCAAGTAACACTTGAGAGTTAGGTGGTCCGTTTGTAGACCCATGGCCTGCCCACTTCCCACAAAAACATGAAAGCAGTCCAGAGAAGAGACTCAGTAAGTGAGAGGAAAGATCTTGGCTCATGCCTGAGAGAGAAGGAGCCCCCAAAAGAGACCCCAAGTGTTCTGAACCTACATATAAAGTGGGCCCTTCAGACAGAAACACAAAATTGTTAGTCTGATTGTCTAATTTATGTTGGTCTCTAATTGTAACAGTTGTGCGTGTGAGCTCTTTTTATGAGATCTGTTTAAATTTATCCTATCACTAGTAGTCGGTGTTTGTCTAATTATTTGATAGTAAGTATTAAAACACTGTTTCATTTTTCTGTTCCTTGTAGCAGCAAAGGCTTTTTGGTAGAAAACTTCAGCTAGTTTCCTCTGTTGTGAGATGTTTGTGTCATACACTGAAATTGCCATGACCACAGCTTTAAAACTCAAAATAAAACAACACTATTGTAAGGGACTGCTGGGATGTTAATAAGTGAAGAAAATTGAAGAGTTGGTGACATCTGAACCACTAGGGTGCAGCATAACCTACCGTAGATTTATCTCATTGTAACCAGAGTTTGCTTCCTGCCATCTCTCTGGCTTCTCGTGTAGATGGTATAGCTAGCAAGTCTTGGGAAGAGTCATTTTTGTTTTACGAATGTTTGGGATGTTTTATGGTTATATGTGGCTGATTGGTTTGTTTTTCTGGAGAATTGGGATTTAATTTTAAAATGAGATTATAATGAATTTATACACAAATTCCCTCTTTTTCTAATTCACAGTTTAAGACCCCTTCATGTCAGCACTTTTGGATCTGCTTTTCCAGTTTTAATCTTTAGTTAGAATTCAGAGGGCTCTTGAAATAATGAAGGAAAAGGAAAAACTATCAAGTAAACATTAGAAATTTTGATGTTAAAAGTTAATTTAGGGCTTCTCTGGTGGCGCAGTGGTTGAGAGTCCGCCTGCTGATGCAGGGGACACGGGTTCGTGCCCCAGTCCGGGAAGATCCCACATGCCGCAGAGCGGCTGGGCCCGTGAGCCGTGGCCGCTGAGCCTGCGCGTCCGGAGCCTGTGCTCCCCAACGGGAGAGGCCACAACAGTGAGAGGCCCGCGTACCGCAAAAAAAAAAAAAGTTAATTTAAAACGCTATAGACAAAATTAAATGCTGGCTAGGGAAAAAAAAATATTCATAGCATAGGTAATAAACATAGGTCGTATGCTGCTCAGTAAACCCAAGAAAAGATGACCAACTTCACTATAAACCTAAGAAATGAATATGGAAGTATCTTTTTGCTCATCAGATTTCAGGAATTTAAAAGATTGGTATTATATAGTATTGATAAACGTTTCAGGGAATCACATATTGTTAGGAGTATGATTGGTAAAATATTTCTGAAGGGCAGCTTGGTGTCATCAAAATTATAAATATATATTTTTTTGACTTGCTATATCCACTGTTAGAAATTTAACCTAAATAGATTCTTGGGAGGCATGCACGTGCACACATAAAAAGATATTCATCCCAGCATTATCTGGAGTAGTGGAAAGTTAGATAGAATATAAATGTCCAGAAGAAGCATTGAGTAAATTGTTACATAGCCTTTCACAGCATGCAGCCTTTAAAAATAAATACTCATAGTAATGTTTGTTGAACACTTATACTGCAAAGCTGAATGGGCATTACACCTCATTTTAATCCCTGCAACATCTTGTGGGCAGATGCTGTAATTATCCCTGCAGAGCAGAGGAGACAGTTAAGGCCCAGGGATGTTAAGTCATTTGTTCAAAGTCACATTGCTAATAAGTACTGAGTCCAGATCCAGCACCAAATTGTGTATTTTTTTCCGTTAAGCTATATTCCCTCTTTGTAGGTCTCCACCACAAACTGTTGAATAAAAACTACATGCCGTATGCCCTGATTTATATAAATTACAAATGAGTATACAAGGCACATAGATATTTGGAAAAGATATTCATCAAAATGTTGACTTTGTAAAATTATCAGGCAGATTTTTTTAATAGTTCATATAATACTTGAAACATAAAATATGCTTTTTTTAATTCTTGGTTAAAAACAAGAGTTTCCTCTTAGAGAGTGGCTGTTCATCCATCCCAGTGATTCTTGTCCTAGGAATTTAGTCCTAAAGAAGTAAGGTGTTCTATACAAAGAATGTTTGTCACAATATTACAGTTGGATACAAATTAACTGCCTAGCAGGAAAAGAATCATTACCTAATGGTGCTTCCAAACAATGGGATACTTTGCAGCCAGTAAAAACAACACAACGTATCCAACATGAAGTTAGATAACGTGGCACCACTTTTGTATTTTTTAAGGTGTTTTTATGCCTAAAAATACATCAGAACATTAATAGAGTCACATTAGGTGGTGGGCCCAAAGGTGATTTTCTTTTTCATAAATTTTTTAGAGTTACCAGAATTGCACAATAAATGTCTATTACTTCAACAATTGTAAAATGCAGTTTTTACGTCAACAGAGCTAATAACAAAAGTAGAACAGTCTGGGCTCTAAGATGTGAACTGGAAAGCTAGCCCTGGCGCCCAGGCCTTAACCTCTTGGTCTCTGCGCAGGTGCTGGCTTGAGCGGACGGCAGGTGCACCGGACACAGGCCGTTTTCAACCACACGGAGGACTACGTGCTGCTGCCCGACGAGAGGACCATCAGCCTCTGCTGCTGGGACTCGAGGACGGCCGAGCGCCGGAACCTGCTCTCGCTGGGCCACAACAACATCGTGCGCTGTATCGTGCACTCGCCCACCAACCCCGGCTTCATGACCTGCAGTGATGACTTCAGGGCACGCTTTTGGTACCGGAGGTCAACCACGGACTAGAGCCGCCAGCGTTAAATAGGGTTCTTTTCTCGAGGACTCTGCCCCTCCTTCCCCTTGTGTCCCGCCATCAGCTTCAGTAGTAAGTCATTGTACCATCTTTGGCAGTTGTGCTGCCACCTCTGCATCCTTCTGGGATTTGTATGAAAGAATCTTTTTTTACCTTGATGGAGAATCATGGTGGAAAATGTTGGAAACACAGATCTGTGCAGTTGTTCTGCAGTCACTGGTTACTACAGTGTGATTTTCATCAGTTTTGTAAATACAGGACTTGCTCTTTCCC
>NW_006791294.1:993323-1014596 GCF_000442215.2 Lipotes vexillifer
TCTTTCCCTCGATCACCTGAAGAAGGATATTCAGGTGCTTCCTGGCTCTCAGTGGGTCTGTCATGGGGGATGTTCATTTGGATATTCTGTCAACTTTTGTGCCTGTTTTACATCCCCTTTGTACCTTTCCTTTCAAAATACGTTTTGGCAGATATGGGGGCATATGGCTCTGAGAATCAAGAGTTTTACGCCACATTAAAACCATTTTAGAACATCGATAGTATCATTTCTATCCTAAAGTGACATCATTCTGATAATAAAGTTCAGATCTGCAACGTTACTGTTAACACATTTTTCACTTCAGTGAAACTAATGGCCAGCTTTTCCTGAAGATTTATAGGAGGTATATCTCCCATCACACGTCCCACATTATCCTTTCACAACCTAAAATGCTTGTCTTCAGTAAATGTGTTTCTGATGAGATTATTACCATTTGATAGGAAACATTGAAAATACATCCAGTGTAATCAAAACTAGGTGAGCCCACTATTGCTCTCAGGTGTTGCTCATCTTCAGGAATGATTACTATCAATTGACTTTGTTCTTATGTACTTTTAAATCTTACTTTTCAGTTCCCTTCAGCATGAGCCATAACTACTCATCGTGGATACACCCAGCAGCTGCATTCTCAGAAGATTTTTTGGAATTAACAAACTAATACAGGTTTTCTGGTTCTTGAAACTTTTAGGCAGTGACAGTGGTTCTCTGGATTCAACTCTAGCTAGGTCAGAGAGCCCTGAGCTCCCCTTACAGAGAGAAACTGGTTTATCATTATCTCCCAATACAAAAATACCTCATGGTCTGGGTAGGAGTACCTAGAAATACAGTCTGGGATCATTTGATAAAGCTATTAAATATATTAAAGTAATTGTTGTATGTTACAGGAATTTTATAGTCTTCTGAAGTTTATTGTATAAAAATTCTGCTTTAGACATCATCCTTAAGGATCATTTTAACTCTTTGGTCTATAAAACCATTTTCAGCATTCTTAACATGTTAAGTCACAGGTTTTAGTTAAGATTTCCAAAGAGCTATATTTTTTGGTCTGTAGTGAGTTTAAATTTATTTTGTGTTCTCATTCTGTGGTATTTGAGCTTGGCCATCTGTGGGTGCTTTTCTTGTACAACCAAAAGAAACCTATCGGGTAGAAACAAGGATGACCAGTTCTACCCCAAAATTACCAACCAAAACTACCCACGTTTTCCATCTTTCAGCCTATGAAACTGTAAAGCAAAGGTTCAACTTTTCTGCTTATTCTCTCTGGCATATGCACTGGGATGACCACACTGTACTCCTGATACAAGTTCCATTGGACCTTTTTAACTGTTCATGAATTTAAATGATACTGCCTACTTTTTCCTGCTTTTGGAATGGTCTCAGCAATAGATCTGTAGTTTCAGGACTTCTCTTTACAAGATCAAGATGCCTTTGTGTGTTTCCAAAATAGATTTCTTTTTAAATTTTTTTTCTTTTAAAAATCACATTAATGTTTGAAACTGGTGTAAATGCCAGGTATATTACATGGACTTGGTTTCATCACATCACTAATTGTACCACTTAATTTTACCACATAACACCCTGACATTCAGATGGTGAGTAATATCCAGTTAAGAACTTATAACTTCTATGTTATTTTTTAAAGACATGTGATTTCTAAAATAAACTTTTTGTATATAATGATAATTTAAAGCTGGTGTTTGTGGGTTTTTTTTTTTTTTTTTTGGAGCTTGCCTTGAATGTTTCTGTATTTGAACGTAAGCTCTCGAACAGCAGTTGTGACTTTGGACTGACACTTTTCACAGTGTTTCTTCAGTGCTTTGTTCCAGAAGGCAGGTTTTCATAGCTTAATCACCTTTAGCTGTGTATCTTTGCTCTTCTATGAATGTACAATTTTTAGTATAATCTGTTCCTTTAGATCATTCAGAGAAATCTGGCTTTTGCCTTAAGCTTTGGTTTCTCTTAGGAAAGGAGATGTCAGGGGCATCTAAGTCTCAGCTCTGTTGAGGCAAGTCATTTCCAGGCGATAGCTTCCTTTTCTGTGATTGAAGAGCTTTATCAAAATCATCCCCAACATGCACTTCAATCACTGAACCTCCTTTTTTAAAAAAACATGATATAAACAATTGGGAGAGGGGAAAAACATTTACTTCTTGGGGGACACTTCTACTGAAAAAAACAGCAGGCCAGACAGAACCCTTTCAGTACGAACCTGGATAGAATTTGTTTTTAATCACTAAGTAGATAGCTGAGGTAGCAAGAAAGTGAGGGGCTTTCTGAGGCAGACCCCACACAAAGCACAAATCCAGAGGATTAACAGTGACAGAGCTGCCGGTTGCACCAAGGACATTTGTCAGTCCCTTGTAGCCTAAAGATTTCTGGGCTCTGAGTCTTCACGGGGTTAGGAACTTTGATCAAGACCCAGAAAGAAAACCCAGAACCCAAAAGTGGCCCCCTCAGCAAAAGGGTGAATTGGATAAAATCCCCACCTCAGAGAAAGAGGAATCTGGCCCGACACTGCTGGCTCAGGTTTGCAGAGAAGGGTCTGGGGCGTTGGCACAGGGGAGGGTCTCCGAGAATCTCATCCACAAGCAAGGTTGAACCAATCCACACTACCTATGTGGTTTGGAGAAAAGCAAGCTGAGAATTTCAAGCAACTCCAGCTGGTAGTGGCCATGAGTGCCAGACAGGCCAGCACCAGTTCTCTATGGATGAGCACATCTTAACACCAGGCCTCAGTTATTCCTTCTCCCAGAGAAAGCGCTAGGAATCACGTGTTCACAAGTGAACATAGGAAACAGCCACTGTGATGAGAATCAGAAACGAGTCAGACTTAGTGGAATTAGCAGATGCACAATATATATGTTGAATATGTTTGAAGAACTAAAACAATAAAATGAGGCCAAGGATTGAGAGACGCCAAAAGTAACCAAGTGGGTTTGAACAACAAGAATATAAAACATTCAACACGGCCGTAGCTTTCCTACCTCATGTTTTTGCCCTTTTTCTGGAGCCTTTGCCTTTGCCTTGCTACTCCCTTAGTTGGTGTTTTCATCTATGAAGCCTCTTTCCCAGTCATTTTCTGGCCAATTTTCTCTTCCTGGCTGCTCGCCTGCAATGAGTACTGGCCTGTGGTGTCATTTTCCGCCCCGGTTTTTCTTGATCTCCGAGTCTGCGTTCAGCCTTTTCCTCCAGCTTTACGCCCCCCCTCCACCTGCAGTGTTTCCTTTGCAACCTTTTATTCAAGTCTTGCTCTCATTCTTTTTCTCTCTCAACCTTGGGATCAAAATTCAGGCTCTTAAGCTGGGCTCTCACTAATAATTATAGTAGCTGTAGAATGCCAGTCCTCCCTGTATTATCCCTATACTAGGGTATTTAGATGAATTTGTTGGCAATTTATGAAATCCTACTTTGACCAAAGGAGCTGTTTTGAGCTACGTTCATGAGGTTAAAATCTGCCAGATAATCAGGTGATTTTAAAGCAGCAGAGTCTGAAATGTCCTGCCGGGCCTTTAAGGCTTTGGACATTCTGAGTGGTGTTTGGCTGGACCTTAATAAAAAAGTCAGGTATTGAACTACCACTCATGGAGCTGAATGGCTGAAAGACCACACAAAAACAGTATAAAAGCATATATAAAGAGCAGTACGCAAAAGCCATCTGCCTTCTTGCACATTTATTTATTTTTAATTTATTTATTTGGCAGTGCTGGGTCTTAGTTGAGGCAAGCGGGATCTTTAGTTGCAGCACATGGGATCTAATTCCCTGACCAGGTATCAAACCCGGGCCCCCTGCACTGGGAGCATGGCGTCTTAGCCACTGGACCACCAGGGAAGTCCCTGCCTTCTTGCGCATTTGTTGGGAGCTATGAAGGTGATCTGACTCCCTAGGTTCTGAAAAGAAAATCAATTCAAAATACCGTTCTCGGGAATTCCCTGGCGGTCCAGTAGTTAAGACAGAACTCTGCATTTTCACTGCCGAGGACCTAAGTTCAATCCCTGGTTGGGGAACTAAGATCCTGCATAACATGCAGCCAAAAAAAAAAAATTAAAAAAATGCTGTTCGCAGTGGTACATTAGTTAAGAGAGGAGGGGTGGGAATTACCTTATTAGAAGCTCTCTCATTTGGTTCTTTTGAATTCTGTTTCAAACTTCTGCCTGCAGTATATTGCGAAAACCACCCAATTTTCTAGAATGATCAACTCTCGCAATATTTGTGCACGTAAGAGACTTATTTGCCTTAAGATGAAAATATGAACGGATTAGAGCAAAATGTCTACAGCCTTTCATTCAGAAAAATCTTAGCAGGGTCAAATAGGAGTCTGAGAACTCAAGCCCCTTGTTCACAAGGTACTGCACTAAATATCTATGTAGGGGTGAGTATTTAATTTCTGGGCCAAATCCTATTACATTTGTGTCTTGGATTTTGGTTCTGATTGTTTTTCCTTAAAAAGGCATGCAGGGACTTCCCTGGTGGTTCAGTGATCAAGAATCCGCCTGCTAACGCAGGGGACACGGGTTCCATCCCTGGTCTGGGAAGATCCCACATGCCGCAGAGCAGCTAAGCCTGTGCGCCACACTACTAAGCCTGTGCCACAATTACTGAAGCCCGCGTGCCTAGAGCCCGTGCTGCAAAACAAAGCCACCGCAATGAGAAGCCCACGCACCGCACTAGAGAAAGCCCATGCACAGCAACGAAGACCCAACACAGCCAAAAATAAATAAATAAATGAAATAAATTTTTTAATAAGACACGCAAATTACAGCATTCTAATCTGTATAGGGACCTTTCAGGTCAGCCCTTCAGTACAGGGAAGAATTACTGTCTGGAGTTTGAGAAGGTGATAGGAACCGTCCAAATTTGAATTGGTGTGAAATCTGTTGTCTTTTTTTGTGTGTGTGTGGTACGCAGGCCTCTCACTGCTGTGGCTTCTCCCGTTGCGGAGCACAGGCTCCAGACGCGCAGGCTCGGTGGCCATGGCTCATGGGCCCAGCCGCTCCGCGGCACGTGGGATCCTCCCGGACCGGGGCACGAACCCGCGTCCCCTGCATCGGCAGGCGGACTCTCAACCACTGCGCCACCAGGGAAGCCCTGTTGTCTTTTTTTGTTCATCACTGTGTGACCTTGAGTGAGTATGTCCTTCCTTTCTTTTTACTTTTTTTCAAATATATACGAAAGTCAATAATGCAGTAGAAACAACGGTTGCCAGGGGCGGGGGGAGAGCAGAACAAGGAATGGCAGCTGATGGGTTCGGGCTTTCTCATTGGGGTGATGAAAACGTTCTGGAATTAGCGGCGATGGTTGCACAACTCTGAATATACTAAAAAACACTGAATTGTACTTTTGTGGTATGTGAATTATATCTTAATAAAACTTATTTTTTTAAATTCAGTATCAGCAGTACAATACAATGAACCCCCATGGACTCATCACTCAGACTCCCCAATTTTCAACTCATGCCCAGTATTGTTCTACCTATACCTCTGTCTACTTTCCCCTTGAATTATTTTGAATTTTCAAATTTTATCTGTAAATATTTCAGTATATATCTCTGAGAGATAAGGACTTTTTAAAATGCAATCATAACATTTTTCTGTCTCAATATCTATGTGGAAACATTGAATCTTGGTTTAATAAATTCCCACTCTGGAAACATGAACCTCAGCCTTAGCTGGACAGTGCTTGCCTCTTCCTCATCTGAGGTGCTACATGGCCCATGGCCGCCGACACAGAGGAGCTGCTAGAGCCAGAAGGAAAAGCAGGAGGGAAGAGGTGCACCCAAGAGAAACACCCAGATTCACATTTAACAACATGGAAGTCACCTGCTATTTTGCAGCGGCCTTTACCTCACAAATATCACCTGTTATATGCATTGCAGTGGTACTACTTTAATGATTTGTCTCATCTGTAAAGACTAACAGGATAAAATACTTCTGTTAGTCCAGGCTCTATACGGCTCTGCCCCGGCTTCTCGTACCTTGCCTTCCTCCTGAAGCCTTCCCTAAATTACTCCCCCACTCTCCCATCTCTGTCCTCCTCTCTATGGATCTCCACCTTGAACTTGTTGCCAAGTCAGTTTGTGATCGTTCTGTGCCATCACCATTCCCTCCCTGTTATCTGCTCCCATCAACAGCATGTCAGTTACTTGGCACTGCAAGTTAACTTCCAACACTGGTAACAATTTAAAATATAGGTCCTGGGGACTTCCCTAGTGGTCAGGTGGCTAAGACTCTACACTCCCAATGCAGGGGGCCCAGGTTCAATCCCTGGTCAGGGAACTAGATCCCACATGCCCCAACTAAGTGTTCGCATGCTGCAACTAAAAGATCCTGCATGCTGCAACTAAGACCTGACACAGCTAAATAAATATTTTTAAAAAGAAATAAATAAAATAAAATATAGATTGTCTCAGCCAGAAGTCAGTCAGCTATTTCCACCTGTAAATCCTTCCTGGTGCTCAGACCTGTAGGGGCTACATGCGGGACAGCCAGCAGACAAGAGTGCTGTAATCACAGGAGAACGATGAGACAGACAGCCCATTGGAGGTGGAAGCTGAGCCCCGCTGGGAAGGATGGGTACCAGTTTGTTAATGTGAAATAAAAGTGTGAACATGCCTAGCAAGGAATCTGCTCTCCTGTAGGTCCTCTCTGGATGTTTAGTCTGAACTTAAGGAAAGTGGAAAGACTTAGCAAGTCGTCCCAAACTGTGTGAACTAGTGTGGCATCAAGTGGGTGGGTCGGTGAGATTTGAGAGATAATGTATTGATAAGTGCTCAGCATAACCCTGCTGCAGAGCCAGGGGGTGAGTATGGGGGTCAGAGCAGGGGGAAGCAGAAGAGTGCACCTGATGGGGAAAGATGTGGGACGAGGTCCCTTGGGCACGCCCCCCGCCCCCACTGGACTCGTTTTCTCCTGCTGTTGCAGGGTAAGTTTTAGGGGGCAGGAAGGAAGAAACACTGACGGTTATCACAAATTTGTCCTGGCGACCTCTAATCAGAGAAATATGCTTGGTCTGTCCAGGGAGAGTTGTTCCACAACGTTCAAGGGATGAGAATGCCGTGTGTTCATAAGTAGGAACTTCACCCTATAAAGCAGAAGACTTTTTTTTTTTTCCTTTTGCGGTTTCTCGTAGCAAATGTGTGACAATTTATACTTACAGACATCACACGTTGAGGAGTGAGTGTGACCTGGATTTCTGGTCTCCCTTCCTTCACCTCTTTTCTTCTCGTCCTTTCCAGAAAGTTTGCCTGCTGGGAGAATCATTCTGACAATTTCCTGTGCTGTCAGTTCCATAGAATTCAGTTTCTGAGAACCAGCCAGAGGCATGCAGTGACATTGCGTAACCACCTCTGAAGTCGGAGATATCAGCCGTGGAGCTCAAAGGAGCTGTTTCACACCAGCAACATGAAAGGAGCTAGCATCACGGACGGGGCGCCCAAGGTGAGTGGCGGGGCTGTGTGCAGAGGCAGACGGAGCAGCCTGTTTGGGTTATAAGGACAGCAGCCGATTTCAGGGCTGAGTTTCTGCTGAAGTCAAAGATGAATGCCAGTAACATCTAAGTTTGAGAGGAGTAAGTTTCACGTGAGTTTAAGTATAGAAACTATATGTACTGTAAATCTCCTGACCAGTCTGACTCAGAGATGGTTGCAAATTACTTTCTAGCAAAACCCAGTTTATGCGGTTGATAATACAACCCATCCCTTTGTGTCCATTCACCTTCCAACAAACTTCTGAGCGAGACATGGGTCTCTGCCCTAGCCCTGAGTCCTCAGCGGGCCTTCCTTGTGCTGTTTTCACGTTACCTTCTGTACTGACATGCATGAGTGGAGCTCAAGTCTGTGACAGGAATCAAAAAGGATTTGCTGTTTGGAATGTTGAAATGGCTGCTAAAAGAAAACTGCTTGGACACAAGGAAAAGTGAAGGTCAGGGTTATTTTGCTACATCTTTTTAAAATTTTAAGTAGAACAGGAAAACAAAATGAAACAATTATGAAATGGGGAGCTTGCTTATATGATTAAATAGGTGTTATTTATTATTATAATAATAATAGGTGTCACTGGTGGAATGTACAGCTGAATAACCCATGACAGTCTCTCTTATGTAGATTGCTACCCTAGAATTTTGTACCTGACTATTTTCTTTGAAAAATTTTAAACCATTGGGAAAATAGAAAAAAAAAATTCAGTAAACCTGTGTATATCCTTTACCTAGATTCACCGATTCCTGGCACTTTGTCACATTTGTGTGCATCTATTTGTATATATTTAGACATAAGCTACATTCACATTTTCCAAAAATCCAAAAACATCCTTTCTAGCTTTTTTGGCTGTTATTATTTCTTTGCATGTTTATTTGTTTTTTTTTCCAACCCAGGACTCATTCCAGGATCACACATTTTGTTTGTTAGGTCTCTGTCATCCTTAATCTAGAACAGTCCACTACTTTTTTTTTTTTTTTTACATCTTTATTGGAGTATAATTGCTTTACAATGGTGTGTTAGTTTCTGCTTTATAACAAAGTGAATCAGCTATACCTATACATATATCCCCACGTCCCCTCCCTCTTGCGGCTCCCTCCCCCCCTCCCTATCCCACCGCTCTAAGTGGTCACAAAGCACTGAGCTGATCTCCCTGTGCTATGCGGCTGCTTCCCACTAGCTATCTGTTTTACGTGGTAGTGTATATATGTCCATGCCACTCACTCACTTTGTCCCAGCTTACCCTTCCCCCTCCCCACATCCTCAAGTCCATTCTCTAGTGGGTCTGTGTCTTTATTCCTGTCTTACCCCTAGGTTCTTCATCAGTCCACTACATTTTTATTTCTTTCATAATACTGACATTCTCTACGAATATCCAGATTTTTTTATGATTTATACCTTTTTTTAATGGGCCCCTTATTCTGCCCAATTTCGATAGCACTTTACAATGTGTAATGGTAACATGTATCTGTGTAATTAACATGTATATATACATATAGCATATATTTGATAGTCCCAGCATCCCCATGAATTTCTCTTTTTTTTGCGGTACGCGGGCCTCTCACTGTTGTGGCCTCTCCCGTTGCAGAGCACAGGCTCCGGACGCGCAGGCCCAGTGGCCATGGCTCACGGGCCCAGCCGCTCCGCGGCATGTGGGATCCTCCCGGACCGGGGCACGAACCCATGTCCCCTGCATCGGCAGGTGGACTCTCAACCACTGCGCCACCAGGGAAGCCCTCCCCATGAATTTCTATTATCGATATTATACAGATAATAACAGCTGACCCTTACTGACTGTCCATCTGTCAGGCCTGATGCTGAGTGCTCTTCTTGCTTTTTCTCATTACATCCTCTCGACATCTCCATAAGGTAGACGTGTTACTCTTATCCCCATTTGACAGATGAGGAAAGTAGGGTTCATTGACTTGCCACGGTCATTTGCTAGTAAGTGGAATGCCAGGAGCCAAACCCAGACAGACTGACACAGACCCAGACTTAACCAGCTCACTGTCTGCTGACCGTTAGGCCAGAGGTCCGCAATCTTTTCATAAAGAGCCAGCTATTATTTTATGCTCTGTGGTCCACCTCTGATCTCTGGTGCATATTCTTGTTTTTATTTTTTATTTCTGGCTGCACCTCGGGTTTCGGGATCTTAGTTCCCGGACCAGGGATCAAACCTGGCCCCCTGCTGTGGAAGATCAAAGTCCTAATCACTGGACTGCCAGGGAAGTCCCTCTGGTGCATATTCTTTTTTGTTTTTACAACCCTTTAAAATTATGAAATCATTCTTAACTCTTGGACTGGTCATGTGGATTTGGCCCACAGGCCCTAGTTTGCCGACCCAAGTCTTAGATGAATGATGTCTCAGCTCGTACGGATGCACCCCCTACCCAGTTACAGCAGCACCAGGACGAGAACCCAAATCTTCCATTCCTAGCCCAGAGGCAACCTCAGTTCATGCTTTCTTGGGTATCCCTACAGAACTGCCAATGCACATATAAGATAATATGATTTTTTTTAAAGGTTTTTCAAGAACAGGAGCAGTAACTGAACAACTGTTGAGCTTCTTGTCTTTTACAGTGAACAGTACATTTTAGAGCTCCATCTGTTTTAGCGCCACTGACCTACCTCAGTATTTTCAATGCCTACGTTGTCATTTAGGTGCTTTTGATTAAATGGTAACACAGTGCTTGAAGGAGTCATACCATGTGAGTGGTTCTCAGCATTGGTGCATCTGACTTGAAAGCAACCCTGACTTTCACTTAGGGGCACCCAGACTCCTTTCATGCCCCGAGGTCAGCCTGTGTACATCAGGTGGTGAACTGTGCCTGCCCTTTCAGGCTGTTCCCCAGTGTTGCTGCTTGACAAACAACCAAGAGTTCCTCGTCAGTAGAATTTCACCTTTGTGCACAGTGGATTTTGTGTAATTGTCTGACTTTTATTAGGTTTCCGCAAACTGTATTACAAAATGAAGAGAAAACTAAAAAATAAACATGGTGGTATTAGAGCTAGGAAACACTGGTCTCAAACAGTGTAATTGCAAAAGGTAGAGACCGTTGTGTGTTGCCAAGGTGGTAAATCCAACAACTCATTGGACTGTAGCTGATTGACTCCATGTTCAACTCCATTCATGAAACGCTGGAAAATTAGGTCTGAAAGACAAGGTGAATAACTGGTTTTACTATATGTAAGTCCTTGCTTTGGATTTTTGGTTGTTTCAAAAGTGCCTTATTTATGAAAATAGAGTCTGCATGTATTTTAGTGATTCGGTCCCATTTGTTGCACATTGTGTTTACTTCTGAGCGTATGTGTCTGTGTGTGCGTGCACATGTCCACACCATTAGAGGTGATGCTGAAAATAGCATCTTTATGTACAGGCATCTTTGTCTCCCTGGAGTGAATGGCCAGGAATTGAAAGAGGAATCCTGGGTCAAATAAGCATGGTATTTTGTTTTCCATCACTTTCTGAGAACTTCTAAAATTTGAAAACTTAGTTTCCTTAGTATTTTCTCTACAATCTATATTTTCTCTCTTTTATAAATAGAGCCATAGGCTGTTTGCTCACTTGGTTTTCTGAAGGGAGTTTTCAAACCAGGTGTCTTTACCATGTTACTGAAGGGTGGATGTTCCAGAGCACTGATCAAAATAATATTTATGTCTTAAGAACATTTAAACATCCTGAAATGTTCTCAACATTTCAGATTCAGCTTCAGTTAAAAAGCAAATATCCTGTGGTCCCCTTCCGTCTCAACTCTGAGTGGGATGGTTCTAGATTCACTCAAGGAGGGTCTAGGTAAAGACTTAGAATAATTTTAAAAAATCACCAACACTCCCAGGGTTAGTTTAGACCCTGACAGACTGCAGTGGCATCGGATGAGTCTGCCGCTCACCAAGACTCTTCTGCTCTGGTGCTTCTGGGCAAGAACACTTGGTGAGGCTTCGTTTGTGAGTGAGGAGCAATTTCAGGCTCTCCTTGTACCTTTAAAGCTCTCAGATGGTAAGCAAGACACTTTCAACTCAGTCTTTGTCGAAGAAGGGCAAGTGCGATCACAGCAGGGAACTCACCATCACCCACCAGGCCCTGCCGCATGCCACTCCCACCAGCTCCTACCACCTCAGTTCCTTCCCCTTCTCCCCTGCTGTTCCCGACCTGGGAATGCTCCTCTCTCCCTGTGGCTTGACCACTGGGTCCTCCTCTCAAGCATCTCCCCATCCACGGGCCTCTCTGGACCACCCTGTCTAAACCACCTCCCTTTTCCACACCCATCCCATCATTCTCATCATCCGTCTCAGCCTCACTTAACAAGATTGGAAATTGTCTTGCCTTTGTCTCGCCCTTTGGAAAGTCAGCTCCATGAGGGACAGATCTGGCCTTTCTTATTCAGTGCTGCATCTTTAGTGCCTACAGCAATGCCTGCACATAGTAGGTGTTCAAGAAACACTTTGGTCGGTGTGCGTGTGTGAATGAATGGGAGGTTACCGGGAGTGCAGATAGAGAGCCCTTGCAACATGGCCACGAGGACAGGAATGGTACTTCCTGCTTACCAGATGTCTGGGAACAGAGGTCACCCCTGACTCTCAGCTCTTCTAACCCCTACCTGGCCCCATCCTGACCTGCCTCTCAACCTAGATGCTTGAGAATTACCCCCCTCGTTCTCCCATGGTCAGATGTTGCCTTAGATCTGAGCCTGTGCAATTGAAGTCACGGCCACAAGGACCTGTGGTCTGCCTCTGACCTCATCCAGCAGCCTCATCCCTTCCCCTGCCTCCCAAAGCAAAACAAGTAACCACAGCACCCAGCTTGAAAACACAACTTATGGTCTGCTGTTTAGCCTCTCACCCAAGACAGAATCATTGAGCTCTGGGGGTTTGGGCGATCAACACAGAGCCGA
This sequence comes from Lipotes vexillifer, assembly GCF_000442215.2. Taxonomy (NCBI): domain Eukaryota; kingdom Metazoa; phylum Chordata; class Mammalia; order Artiodactyla; family Lipotidae; genus Lipotes; species Lipotes vexillifer. The sequence goes on from NW_006791294.1 coordinate 1,005,688, forward strand.
CATTCCCATGGGATCAGACAGTCGGTAAATAAGTAAATGGACACAATGATCTCAGGTGCTGACAACTGCCCTAAAGCAAAGAAAACAGGGCTTCCCAGTGGCGCAGTGGTTAAGAATCCGCCTGCCAACGCAGGAGACGGGTTCAAGCCCTGATCCGGGAAGATCCCACATGCCGCGGAGCGACTAAGCCCATGCTCCACAACTACTGAGCCTGTGCTCTAGAGCCTGTGAGCCACAACTACTGAGCCCAAGTGCCACAACTACTGAGGCCATGAGCCACAACTACTGAGCCCGTGTGCCACAACTACTGAAGCCTGTGTGCCTAGAGCCCGTGCTCTGCAACAAGAGAATCCACAGCAATGAGAAAAGCCTGCACACCGCAACAAGGAGTAGCCCCCGCTCACTGCAACTAGAGAAAGCCCCCGCGCAGCAACGAAGACCCAACGCCGCTATAAATAAATAAATAAATTTATTTCTTTATTTAAAAAAAATTAGTATAAAAATAAAAACAACAACAACAACAACAACAACAGGGTGACCTGATAGAGGTGATCCACAGAAAGGGCCTCTCTGGAAACCAGAATGATGGGAAAAGCTTTCCAGGCAGAGGGAACAGCAAATGCAAGGGAAGGAATGAATTCAGCAGAGCAGAGCATCCATGAAAACGCCAGTGGTCAGAGCAGAGTTAACAAGGGGAGAAAGTGTCAGAAACAAGATTTGAGGGGTAAGCAGGGTCTGTTCACATAGGGCCTCGTCGACACTGTAAGAACTTTGAAGTGCATTCTAACTGCAGAATGCACTCTAACTGCATTGAAACTGCTACTTACCCAAGCCACTGGCCTGTGTAAAGTAGGAGATAACATGGGCTGATTTACATCTTTTAAGACATCTTAAGACTGCTGTGCACACACAGACAGTCAGTAGGAAAGAGCAGAAGCGGGGAGGTGAGCCAGGAGACAGGGCCAGGGCTTCATTTTCCATTTTGGTTGGTACCGTGCTGTTCTCAATGCACATGGAAAAGAACCATTTGCTCTGTCTTTTGAAAAAAATAAAACGTTTGGTGTTTGAGAGTGTCAGGAGATGTGATCAGAAAGAACAGTAAATAAAGGTATAAATAGGTTTTATTGAGCTACATGTGCTATATGCTTTATTTTTTTAAGAAACGGATGTTTATTTTCTACCAACTTTATTTCCATTTTCTTTCATTCATTGCACAAATATATTGAGCCAGACGCTGCTCTAAATGCCACAGAAGACAAAAGTCTAGTCACTTTTCCCAATATTTAATAAACTGTCATTAGCGTTAAAAATCCATTACCTTCTATTATTCTTTCCCCTATTTGATAACCTTTATTCTCTCTTTTTTTTTTATAAATTTATTTTATTTTTATTTATTTATTTTTGGCTGTGTTGGGTCTTCGTTGCTGTGCGTGGGCTTTCTTCTAGTTGCAGAGAGCGGGAGCTACTCTTGGTTGCAATGCGCGGGCTTCTCACTGTGGTGGCTTCTCTTGTTGCGGAGCACGGGCTCTAGGCACGTGGGCTCAGCAGTTGTGGCTTGTGGGCTCTAGAGCGCAGGCTCAGTAGTTGTGGCACACAGGCTCAGTTGCTCCTCGGCATGTGGGATCTTCCCGGACCACGGCTCGAACCGGTGTTCCCTGCGTTGGCAGGTGGATTCTTAAACACTGTGCCATCAGGGGAGTCCATAACCTTTATTCTCTTAACATTGTATTTGCTACAGAGCTCACTTTGGGGAGAGAGAGAGGGGGGGGGGGGGGGGGGGGGTGTGCAGAAAAAAGGCCAGACATAACACCAACTGCTTATACAAGTTAAAAATGTTGCCAGAAGACTTTTCAAAGGAGAGTGGCCTGCATGATAATGGAATGAGGAAGCGACCTTAGAAATGTGTGTGGTCATGTTGGAACTGTGATGACTCAGGGGGGGAAATGACAAGAGCCTGGAGGGGAAATAACATCAAAGGAGGAAGGTGGGAGGCTGGTAACAAAGAAGAAAAAGATACCACTACAAGTGATATTCGAAGACTCCAACATGAGTTGCAAAACGGGGAAATAAATGTTTTTGGAACCATTTCCAAACGTATTGCCCATAAACTATGTGTTTATTGGAGTGGAAGAGGGCTCCTGTGTGCACAAGGCAAGGACAGAGATAGGAACAAGAAGGCGGACTGCGCGCCTGCGCCTGGAATGGCATCTCCTGGCTCTTTGCGGGGAGGCTTTGCCAGCTCTTAAAACTCCTCTAGGAAATGTTATTCCTGGTCAAGTCTGGGCTCTGCATGGCCCACCCACTCCAGGGTGAATCGATTGTTCTTTTTCTTTAAACTCTTGCTTCTCCTTAGAATCAAGAGCAGTTTTGTTTGTTACATGTTTGTTACAGGCAGCTTGTCTTTTGGGGCTTGGAGGGGGTGAGAATTGGGGTAAGAAAGCAGTAGGGTGCCTCTCCCTTGGAGACACTTGCCATCTAGTTAACAAGAAGTAAAACATGCCTGTGGAATGTTCTCTTGGGTTCAGAATTTAAACTCAGAGGAGGCTGAAAGGGCACGAGAGTCAATTACTAATAGCGTGAATGTCAAGTTGCTTCTGTCCTAAGGGGATGTTTCCCAACATGGAGGGGATCAACAGCCCTGGGGAAATCAACAGGGACAGTTACAAAGCACATTCTCTATATCCTTCCTTGTGGTATCTCCTGTAAGGCTAGCCATGGGTTTATCTGTGGCTCATTATTGACAACAAAATGAATAAACCCAGTGAACTGGAATAAATGCCCACCAACAGGCTGAGAGAAGAGCTTAAAGAACAGGTGGCTCGTTGCTTTCCTAACACCCCCCAAAATGACCCTAACAAATGGAGAATTCGGTGAAGAGTATGAACTTTCACATTTCTCTGTGATCCATTAAACAGCTTGGACCAGGTTTGAATTCTTCTTGATCAATCAAGTGGAAAACAATCACACCCTGCAGGGACTTTGACCTCATTCATACAAGATGATTTTAGGTGTGGTACACAGAACACTTCTTAATGTTAGCTCTGTATTTTAATGTGCATTGGAAAAAACTAAAACTAGCTTATCAAACTTGTAATTTCATGGGTCATATTGCTTTGGGAGACTTTTTTTTTATTGGCTTAATTTAATATTTTCCTTGAAGTTAAAAATGTACAGACAGCACATGGATATGACAGGAAGCATGCAGTTAATAGACACACGAAGTTTAAGAAACACAGTCTTAGACAAAGCTTTCTCCTAATTGGCGGTGGTATAATTGCTTCAGACCAATCAAAGGACACGAAACACCTTCTTTCGTCTCCATGCCTTTGATCCCCTTTACGCTTCAAAACAAGAAAAAGGGAAGGAAGGAAAAGATGAGGAAGGAAAATATCCCACCTGTCATTTTCTTTAATCCCTCTGATGGCTTTCATGAAGTAGGAGATAAGAGCAAGACAAGAAACCATGCAAAATGCAGGAGGTTGCAGCTGGGTGGGAGCCCTACACTTTCAGATGAGGATACTGAGGCCCAGGAAAATTCTCAGCTACTTGCCCTCCTCCCGCCATGTGTTTTTCACAAGAGAGGGCTGAATTCTCAACCACTTACCTTGGCCCAACATTACTCTCAAGTCCTCTTTTCCCCAAACCAAATATCTGAAACAAGAATTCAGAGACTTGTCTCGCAAGGAGTGAACTTGGAGGTGGGGAGGGGGTTTGGGGGACAGATGAATAAATATGCTGGATCTCTAGGGCACTACAAGCTACAGAAACAGTTTGGTATAACATGGACCCGTCTTGGGCCACATCCAAAAGTATCAATTACTTAGAAGACCTGGGAGATCTTTATTGTTGCATCATTTCAACCCTGGGCTTAGACTAACAGAACCTTGTTCACCTTCCTCCCCCCCAGCACACGTTGTCAGACATACAGTAGGTGCTTAATAAATAACTGTCAAATCAGTGAAGCACGAAAAGTGCATTTTAGCAAGGATCCCATGAATATTCAAACAATATACCTTCCAGTAGGACCCAAACCTATTGGAAACCACAGTATTCAGACATCAGGGAAGAAAATGTTTCATTTCCACTGGGATTTTTTTGGAATTTTTTTCTGACCACAGCCTCTTTCTCAAAGTCTCATTAGTCGGCAGTGCCTTCTGCGTCTACCCAAGTCCCTGTGGCGAGAGGCCTTTTCATCTGAACCATTAGGAAGAATTCAAAGCTGGAAGGATCAGAGTTCAACGTTATGGAGAGATCAGTTAAGGTTTGTGCGTGTTCACAGAGTAAGCCATGGTCAGGATCATTTTTAGAGGTGTTGGAGAAACAAGGAATCCTTCTTTTATTTAAGTTTTTCTTTTTGTCTTATATCCCTTCTCATTTCCAAGTTCACCAGGTTTATTCCCTTCTTAGTCCCCAGTGCCCACAGCTAAGCCGGAGACAATGGCTATTTGCATCCAGATGGGTGGAAGGGAATCGATGTGTTATGTAACCGGCCCCAACCTTTCCCACCCATGGCTGTCGGTTTCAGCCCAGATCTCCCACCCCACCCCCGGTAGGGACAGCTGCAGAAAGCGCAGTGCTCAGGCACTAGAACGACCCCAAACCTCACAGCATGCCAGCACCAGCTACTACAGAAGTTCCCTTCTGAAGTGATTTCTGCCAGTGTTTTCCAGGGTATGGACTAAGCACCTTTAAAAATAATTTCTTTAAAGGATCAAGACGAAGGTGAGTGTATCTGAGTTTCTCTCTCCTGGAATCCATTTCCTGCAAGAGTTCAATTGCTTAGGACTCAGAGTGAACTGTGTAAATGCATCCATTACTTGTTATTCTGCATTTTTTCCACTAAGTTAAGGAAGTAGGTAATGATGTTTCCCAAGCAACTATCCCATCAGTGGAAATTATCAAAAGTTGTTTTATGTCCCACATTTTGAAGCAAAAAATAGAGAAATCGAATTTTGTTTAGAAAGCTCTATTCTACTCAGTTAAGTTTTTGGTTTTTTTCATTTGTTTGTTGTTCTTTTTGCGGGACGCGGGCCTCTCACTGCTGTGGCCTCTCCCGTTGCGGAGCACAGGCTCCGGACGCGCAGGCTCAGCGGCCATGGCTCACGGGCCCAGCCGCTCCGTGGCATGTGGGATCTTCCCGGACCGGGGCACGAACCCGTGTCCCCTGCATCGGCAGGTGGACTCTCAACCACTGCGCCACCATGGAAGCCCTAAGTTTTTTTTTTAAAGCTTAAAGGTGACTCTAAATATAAAAGTAATCTGGAAAAGGGCATTTCAGTATCTCAGTTAAATGACTTCAGATCACTTTCTACTCATTCTGGAGCCTTTTAGTCCAGAACTTTTCAACTTTTTCAAAAGCGGAGCTGAAGCTAAAACTCAGTTATTTTCTAGCCTATCTGACAAATTAATATTAACCACAAGAAAGACAGCAGTTTTCCCTCAGCCTCTCTCATTTAACTGCTTTGCTAAGTTTTTTTAAAAAATGGCTCCAAGAGAAGCAACTCTTCTTTATGCTGTAGGATGATGCAAGAAATTACTTAGCTGTCACCTCATTTAAAAAAAAAATTCTAAGTATTTCTGAAAATGAAATGCAGATCATTGCAGCCGAGCTGTGTCAAGTTCTACAGCACCATGTTAGGCATGACACATTAAAAGGAAATAATTTAATATAGTTGCAAATCTCAAGGCAAGTTCTGGTTGTGAAATATACCATTTTGCTATGTTAAGTGACTCAGTTCCCTGTAACTTGTGGAATTTTACTTTTCAATGTAAATGTGGCTATGGAAAGCTACTGAAATTCATGAAAGGAAAGAAAAGTTAACTTAGAGAAGAGAAAGAGGAGGAGGCCTGATGGCCTGGTGGCCCATCTCAGCTGCAGACCTCATAATACAGCTCCACGTGGAAGGAAAGCAGCAAGTGGTTATCCCAACGCCTTCCCCAGTGTTACACGAGTGCAAGGCACAGCTGCAGTGTCCTGCGGCTGCTGGTCCTAATTTCTGGTCTTGGGAACGGTCCCCTCATGGGGGCCCCTCCCACCTGGCCCAGGTGTTTGTGCCCAGGGCCATGTCATTCTGCAGCTGACCACAGGGGAGGGGGCGTAGTGGTGGCAAAGGCACCCAGCCTCCCCTGTTTACCTGGAGACTTATTCGATGCCTCTCTAACTTACCTGGGCCAGGCCAGAAAAACCCTTAAAGCTTCGGCCCGCCTAAACTCGTGTGTTTCTTAACACACCTACGGTTAGACCCTGTTGCCTTTAAGTGGTAGGTTTTTGTTGCCTTCTCTGGATGTCTTCTGTGGCCCTACTCTCAAGGAGCTGGGGAGAAAGAAACACTCACAAAATCAGCTAGTTCTCAACAACTGTGCAAGCACTTCTCAGCATTTTTCAGGCTGTAAAGGGTCCTCTGATGGATGGGCAATGAGAGTGCCATCAATAGTGTGAGTTATCCTGGAAGTGCACAAAGGGTTTCCCCAGATGCCAGATGCTTTTGTGTGGTAAACTGCTTTTGGCTGAGATGAAGACTGACTGGGTCAAGGTTCCCTTCTATCAAATCTGGGAACAGAACAAGCTTAAGTGACCATGGAAAGCAGGAGCTCAGGTCCACCAACGCAGAAGCAATTCTCTTCTAACAGAACAGAATCTTTTTTAAACACTAGATTTTTATATTGAAAAAGCAAAACATGTACATAGGGCTTTAAAAATTCAAACTGTACCAATGAACATGGACTGAAAGCATGTTTTCCTTTAATCCCAGAGCTCTATAGTTTCCTGGTCTCCGGTTCAGCTAGCCAGAGGGGGAGCCCCGAAAGATGCTGTACTCATAAAAGCATACATGAGGACATACTGTCTGCACAGTTCCTCATCTTGCTTTTTAAAATATTAATCCTTGGGAATTCCCTGGTGGTCCAGTGGTTAGGACTCCACACTTTCACCGCCCAGGGCCCAGGTTCAATCCCTGGTCGGGGAACTAAGATCCCACAAGCCACGTGATGCGGCCAAAAAAAAATTAATACTCAATTTTAGAGAATGTTCCACTTCAGCTCATTTGAACTCTACCTCATTATTTCTAATGGCTGTATAGTATTCCATTATACAAATGTGTCATGATTTGCCAGTAATTACATTGAAGCCATTTCCCAAATTCTTAATGGAGAATCTAATTCTGACCCTCTAACCATACAACTTACCCAACTGAGTTAAAAATGTTTTTATCAGCTTACCATGCCTCTCCCAGAGGCACACTTTGTCATTTGCTCATCCATCGAAATGCACATGCCATCCCACGAAGGATAGCATGCTAAGCACTATGATTTGTAGGCTAAAAGGGCAGACTCCAGGGTCAGAACTGCCTGTGTGCCAACCTTGGTTCTATTCGCTGCCCTCCAAGCAACCTTAGGCTAACTCACTCACCCTCTCTGCGCCTTAACTTTTCATCTCTTAAATGGGACATTAGTAACAGTCCCTGCTTTATGGGATTGTGACTATCAAGTGAGAGAGTCAATGCTAATTACTTATCCCAGTGCCTGGAACAGAGTTGAAAAGCTGTGAGCAATCCTTATTAATGAGGCATTGGCTACATAGTGAACAACAATACAAACGTGACTCAATATGCATCCGAAAGATTAGAGAGGATTTTTTTTCTCTTTGATTAATTATGGGAACTTAATATTAGTTGACACATACAGTGTGTAAGAAGTCTGCGTTGTAAGTGGGGAGCCTTCCCAGATAGCCCTTGCTGTGACTCCTTAAAGCCTATTGAGCCCTCCCTTATCTCTCCAGAGATTGCCTTGCAGAATGCTCTGTCACCCATCCACATCTCTCATTTAAAAAGTGTCATATGGATACTTTGTTTCTTCCTCAGGGTTATCCTCCTTCCTCTGTCTTGCTTCCCTTTTTGGAGAATGTGGGTGGGAAAGGGAAAATGGAGGTGGTGAGGGGATTTTTCTCATGCTCTTAGAAACTTTTCTTTCTCTCTCTCCTCTCTCGATTTTGTTTAACATAATGCGCTTTAAAATATGATGGAAAATAAACATTCACGAGCCAACAGATAGCACCATTCTCTCTGCTTTGATCTTTTTAAGCCTATCTATGTATTTATATAATATGAAATACTTCCAAGTACATTGAAGGGGAGACCTTTGTCTTTAAAGATGATCAAAGAGCTTTCTCCGTTCTGCATTTACTCCTATGTTCTGAGTCTGGGCTCAGCAGCCTCATAAAAGATGTATTAGAGAATATCTCATTGATCTCAAAGAAAAAGTTCCTACATCCAGGGAAAACATTCATGAACTTCAGGGGTTCACATTCCCCATACATCACAGGATTTGAAATATTTACAGTGCATGCATTTTAAAAAAATTGTGGCTTATGTATAACTATTCTCTCTCATGGCCCTCAGAGGGGGAGTATCAATCATTCCATCACCTTCCCCTAAAACTAACTACTACTCCCAGGAATTCTTGGAAGTAAGTCATGGAATCTGTGAGAAGGAAGCTAAAATGCTAAACATGGATGCTTTTCAAAGAAGGATTTTAGTAGAAGAAAAATGCCCATCTTGTTAATGGGGTTCCACGATGTCATACAGAGCAGGGACCCAGCAACGGCTTTCTGCTCAGGGTTCCTTCCACAGTTCTGTTCTCTGTCTCTTCCTGTCTGGGACACTTATTTATTTCCTACTTCCTGCCATGAGCTGGTGACCCTGTGGTACAATTTACCTTCCCAAGGAAATGAAGATTTTCTGGCTACGTTAATGGAAAACATTTCAGGACCTCTACTCTCCTATCCCCTGGCCACTAACTCTGTCATTTCAAGAATACAAGAGTCTGGGGGTGGGGGGAACACTTTTGGAGGATAAAGCGAGGAGAAAGCAGGATTGGGTTGTGATGCTGATCTGACCCTTGTGAAGGGAAAG
>NW_006791294.1:1014668-1032373 GCF_000442215.2 Lipotes vexillifer
GGGAAAGAGGGGAGCAAGCAGGGGAGGGTGGAGAGAGCCTCAGACTGTGAGCATTTTGCAAATAGTCTTGGATAACATAATGGGGGTGGTGGTGACGGGGGGCTTCAGAACAGATTGCCCATTAGAGGAGTCCTGCACTGGGCAGAAATGCTCCAGCCCCTGCTTGTTAACTTCCAGTTTGCAAATGAAACCAGTGTGGGGCCTCTAAGAGCCCAGCAGTGGACTGGACTCAGCCGCAGAGTACTTCATTTGGCCCAAGTAGTCATCTTTTGAAATCTGCCTGAGCGTGCCACAGTCTCCACCACTCCCAAACGTCTGACACCTGGCCTGCCTCCCTGACATAATACTGCTTGCCCGGCTCCTATGACCATTTGAGTTTGCCTCTCCTGCCTATAGATGTCATTAACCCAGCTCCTTCTAAGTTTACATGCATCTAGACTTTAGCAGATTAGAGTAGGAAATTGACTTGGACTCGGGGAGGCTGTGCACTGAATTGACAATAGCAGGCTTCAGAGTCCGACAGACTCGCGTTTGAATCCCCACTCTACTGACTGCTGCTGTGTGACTTTAACCTCTCCTAGTCTCGGGCACCATAAAGCTCTAAAATGAGGCCAACACAGCAAGTGAGCCCCCCACCCCCACCCCATCCAGCTCGAACACTCTGAGTTTCTGCAGCTTTGCTCTTTCAAGTGAACTGAAGAAAAGTGGAAAGTAAAGCAGGAAGGCAAGCCAGGCTCTAGGAGAGCCAGCATGGGGCAGTCACTGAGGAGCTGTGCCCACCCTCCCAGCCCAGAGAGGGGATGACCATCCTGGCAGTGGGAATGATGCAGAAGCCCAAAAAGAAGCTTCAGCAGGTGGCATTCCTACAGGCTCATCTAATGTGGTTCTGCTTAGAACTGTAGCTGCTGGCTCTTCATATCACTGCAGAAGACAAAGTATGAGAACCAAATCTTTCTCTCTGCATCTTACTTCCCTTGGTCCACAGCACGCCTCTCTTTCCTTCTCTGGGAGTTACAATCCTGCCCTTCTTTCAAGACTCACCTCAGGGTTGCTCACAATCCCTCGCCAACTCCTCCTGGCAGCACTCCTAGAGCCAACTGCCACCCTCATCTGAGCCTCAGGCATCTCCCGCCTGGACTGGACCACTGGCTTTGATGAGCCTCTTTGGCTTCACACTGGCTCCGTGGAATCCCCTTTCCACCCAGCAATCAGAGATAAACATCAACCATTATGGAAACCAAGCCCCAGGTTTTTGTTTACTTCTCTCCAGACAACCTGGTCATCTTTCAGTTTCCCCGACTCACAATGCACTTCGCATAAACACACAAATTCACTCCCTCCCCTCCCTCACCCACTTTTCTTCCTCTGCCTGGATGATTTGTCCCCCTTTCTTGATCTGACTAACTTCTACTCACTCCCAGATTGCAACTTCCATGGCCCGTTTCTCAAGGGAGCGTTCCCTAAGCCCTCATCCATGCCCACTTCCCAACTGCACTCATAATTCCTCATAAATGTCTGTATCTTCCTTCATTGCAGTTAAGAGAAGTAGAAACCCTATGTTTATTTCTGATGTGACTGGAATGTGTCTCCTCTGCTAGGACGTACACTGGCATGAGATCAGGAACTGTTTTGTTCACCGCTGTATCTCTAGCAGAGTGCTGGGCATATAATCGACGCTCAATGCAATCTTGATGTATGAATGATTGAATGAATGAATGAATGAAGCTAGCTAATTACTCCCATGACTCATTGCTGATTCAGTATAGATTAGCACATTGCATCTGGCCATTGTGTGAACGTCTCCCCAGAGAGGGAATCTCTTGTTTGCCTTCGTTTCCCCAGTCTCCTTTCCCTTCTCCCAACTGTTGTATGAAGATGGGCATTTGGGGGAAATGTCCTTTTTGGAAATTGGTTAAGAAGGTTTCTTCCGTTGTACCTAGAACCTAACTGTCTTTTTCTTGTTTTTTTTTTTTTTTGGTACGCGGGCCTCTCACTGTTGTGGCCTCTCCCGTTGCGGAGCACAGGCTCCGGAGACGCAGGCTCAGCGGCCATGGCTCACGGGCCCAGCCGCTCCGCGGCATGTGGGATTTTCCCAGACTGGGGCACGAACCCGCGTCCCCTGCATCGGCAGGCGGACTCTCAACCACTGCGCCACCAGGGAAGCCCCCCTAACTGTCTTTGTGCCCAAAGAGAATAAAAATATAAACATATGCCCTCTTTCATCTCTTAAATATCTACACGAATGATTCCAAATTATCACCCTGTTAAAAAATAACTTGGGAGTGGCCTCAGTGACAATTGCAGTTGTTATCAGGATGCTTTGCAGTCCTCGTCAGTCCCTTCCATCTGTTGTCTATAAAGTGTTTAGCGCAGTGCCGGGGCATGGGTTCACGATGCCTGTTTGCTGCGGCTGCTATTTCTTGTTCTCCCCACACGGCCAGCCTGTCCATAAAAGCCTGGGTTGCCCTGACCGGACTGTTTCTTGAACATGCCTAGAGGGTCATCATCTCCAAGTCCCGTGGATGCACGTGGAGGAGCCCAGCCTCCAGTGTGTGGTCAGGGACACTCTCTTCAGGAGGTGACTCGAGCTGAGATCTGAAGGAGGATGAGTCATTCGTGCAAAGATCTGGCAAAAGAGCATTCAGGGCAGGAGGACTAGCACGGGCAAAGGTCCTGAGGTGGAAGCAAGCTTAGTGCATCGCAGGAAAGTAAGAAAACGATGCAGCTGGAGGGAAATTAATGGGAGTAGTAGCAGTTCGGGAAGCCGATCAGGCAGGACAATCTGGCAGGGAGTTTAGGTTTTGTTTTAATGGGGTTCTAAGCAACTGGACATTTTTAAACAAGAGACCAAAAGTTTGATTTATGTGTATAAAATACCATTCTCTGCAAATCAAAACTACAATGAGTTATCACTTCACACTGGTCAGAATGGCCATCATCCAAAAGCCTACAGATAATAAATGCTGGAGAGGGTGCAGAGAAAAGGGAACCCTCCTACACTGTTGGTGGGAATGTAAATTGGTGTAGTCACTATGGAAAACAGTATGGAGGTTCCTCAAAAAACTAAAAATAGAGATGCCATATGATCCAGCAATCCCACTCCTGGGCATATATCTGGAGAAAGCCATACTTTGAAAAGATACATGCACAACAATACTCACTGCAGCACTATTTACAATAGCCAAGACATGGAAGCACCCTAAATGTCCATCGACAGAGGAAAGGATAAAGAAGATGTGGTACATATATATTATACAGTGGAATATTACTCAGAGCCATAAAAAGAATGAAATAATGCCATTTGCAGCAACACAGATGGACCTAGAGATTATCATACCAAGTGAAGTAAGCCAGACAGAGAAAGACAAATATACAAAATATCATTCTGGCTGGTGTCTAGAGACTGAACTGTAAGGGGAAGCATGCAATAACGGATGTGAGGAGAAGGCTTAGAGTCCACATGACCTCGGACAAGTCATTTGACCTCTCTGACCCTCCATTTCCTCATCTGTAAGATGGGAATAAGAAAACCTACCTCTGAGGCAGTTGAAAATTAAGTGACATAATGGCTTCAGTGCCCCCAACACAAAACAAGTCCCCATTCAATATAGTCCACTGTTAGCTACCTTTTCTGGGAGAGGAACTCCCCAAGATTTCTCACATTTTAAAAATTATTTTATGACAAATTTTGTTTTTGTTTGCGGTACGCAGGCCTCTCACTGTTGTGGCCTCTCCCGTTGCGGGGCACAGGCTCTGGACACACAGGCTCAGCGGCCATGGCTCACGGGCCCAGCCGCTCCGCGGCATGTGGGATCCTCCCGGACCGGGACACGAACCTGTGTCCCCTGCATCGGCAGGTGGACTCTCAACCACTGCGCCACCAGGGAAGACCATGACAAATTTTGATAGTCTTTGTTATTAAAACTCTAAGACATTAATTGACTGCAGGAGATGTCTCTGGACCAATTATAATGAAATACTATTCTGAAGGGAATCATGTTAAAGCAACATATTTAGGATTTTCCTTTGCTGGGACTTTACATCCTTTAAGATGCTGGCTGCTGCTCTGAAGGCTTCAGGCTGTAAGCGCAAAGTAAACTGTGTCTCCATTTTGGACAGCTGTGGATGCCCGATGGGGTGAGTGATCACACAAGCCTATTGTTCTCTGGACAAGCATCCCCGCCTTTTGCAACAGGCAAATCCACCGGCTAAGCTGATGCCAATCTGGGCACTTCAAAGCAACTGCCATGTTGAAGCAACTGCTCAGTCTAAAGATACACACTATCTTATTTCTACACAAGTGCAAGCACGTTTCAGATGATGGGCTTTTTCTTTTCAGACTATGTTAGATGTATTTCATGGGAATTGTGACGATGGGTTGGGGATTGTGTTTTGTTTTCCCATTTCTTCCCAGTGTGGACAGTTAAAGTATCATTTTCATAAAGGTAAAATCATGACTCTCATGCGAATATAAAATGAACTCATGTCAAAGATTTTATTAAACTGAGTAATTAATGAAGGAACCAGAAAAAAAGTTAAACTCAGGTCAAAGAGCATTTGAGGATCTAGGTATCTGGAGACAATTCAATACAGGAATATTGGGATAGGATTGCAGGGCTAGACACAAATCTGATTAAAATCCAGCCAACAAGATAATAAACCATTAATATTTCAGGTTATCTTTTCTTACTGAACAGAAGTTACTGGCTTCTTTAACTGGAAAAAAAAAATCCGCAAGGTAGCAAGTAACTTTACTAAGTCAGGACCTTTAATCAATACCCTTTATAAGATTCTAAACCTCTCTTCCCTCTAAATGCTTCATCTCTGCTCGATTCTCCAAAGCTGAGCACCCATATTCATGTGAAACCAACTCACAGCACATTGAAGGGACAGTACTAGCGTGGGCAGACTAGCCAGGCCTCGAGGTCCATGTTCTGGACATCTCAGGGGTCATTCTTACTGAAAGCCATCAAAAAGAGTGGCCAGAGAGAGAGCTTCCTTCTTCTTAGACAGAAATAGGAGCTCTCACCTTGGTGCTGTGTGTCTCTTTACCTTCCAAAGACTTGAACATAAGGCATCGCATCACTCATCCTTAACCACCCATTAACTAACCAAGTAGCCAGTGAGCACCTACTGTGTGCTGGAATCTGGGGATACAGTAAGAGCAGGAAAGTATGGTCCCTGCTCTCCTGGACATTATGCTCTGCAGGGAGACAGATACCAAATAGATGATCGCCCGCTTAATGAATTAAATACAAGGGTCATAAATCTTGATATGGAAAAGGTGTTAAGAAAAAAAAATGGGGAGAACTAGGTTAGTCTGGAGGAATATGGGTAACAGGGCATCATCTTTCAAGGAAAGGACACTTTAAATTAATCTGAAAGGATGAGAGGGATTTCACGGGGAGCAGGGGGGCAAGGTGCTAACTGTTTTGGGTAGAGGGAACAGCTTGTGTGAAGGATTCAAGGACGCCAAAAGGGTGGTGCTCCTGAGTGGCTGGTGAGGAAGTGATGCCATGAGGCTGGACAGGAGAGCAGGGGCAGAGTTGGGGCTTCATCCAAAGGGTGCTGGGGAGCCGTCGAAGGGCCGTAGGGTGAGGAATGACACGATCAAAATTTGTGTCCCTGGAAAGTCCAGCACTGGGAACAGTGCTGGTAAATACTCAGTAAACGTTGGCAGAATTCATGAAGGAACACAGGGCTGGCCCGCAGGGATGCTTCCCAGGATCCCTGGCTGTTAGCTCTAACTCAGCTCTTTGCTTTCCAGTTTAATCTCATAAACTCACTCAACCTCAGACAAGTAAGGCTTCATACCATCCCTCTAGCTGAGGATCTGTGGTTCACCATGGATGAAGGAGAAAATCTCCACAAGCAGCAGTGACCCACACTTTACGCCAGCCCGTAACTCTTCAGGCCCTTCTTCCTTCTTTGAAAAATGAGTTAACAGTGGAGATGCCCAGGGAGGTAATGCCCTTCCCAAATTGCAAAAACATTTCAAGTTTTCTTGACAAAGATTTTAAAACGAATGCGCCATCCAACAAAGAGCTAATGCACAGGGTATGTTAGGGTGCAAGGAAATGGGCAGTTTCATTCAAGGGTCAGGGTGGGCAGATGTGGAAATGACTCAGACCTCGCTGGAGGGCCTTGAGCAGCCTGGAAGGGGGAGCCCCAATGATTTCCACCTGCAACTCCCCTCCCACAAATGTGTCTGTGGAAATAACAGGGGGAGTTGCAGATAGTTGGCTGTCAAGGTAATCATTTCAGCATTGTTTGTAATCGCTAAAAACTGGAATTAGCTAAAATGTCCCCAAATCAGGAAGTTCGAGCATGGATCATTCATACAGTGGAAAACCATTCTGCTATTTAAAAGGATAGTGAAGAAAACTGTTTATAGGCCGAGGAAGATGTTCACAATCTATTTTGAAGTGGGGAAAAGCAGATTATAAAACTGGATGTATCATAGATTCTTATTATGTTTTTTTTTAAACATCTTTATTGGAGTATAATTGCTTTACAATGTTGTGTTAGTTTCTGCTGTATAACAAGGTGAATCAGCTATACGTATACATATATCCCCATATCCCCTCCCTCTTGCATCTCCCTCCCACCCTCCCTATCCCATCCCTCTAGGTGGACACAAAGCACCGAGCTGATCTCCCTGTGCCATGCGGCTGCTTCCCACTAGCTATTTTAAGTTTGGTAGTGTATATATGTCCATGCCACTCTCTCACTTCGTCCCAGTTTACCCTTCCCCCTCCCCGTGTCCTCGAGTCCATTCTCTACGTCTGCGTCTTTATTCCTGTCCTGCCCCCAGGTTAAAATATAATTGTTACTCTAAGTATGTATATGAACATGTAGGTTCAAGAAAAGGTCTGGAAAGACACAACCAAAGAAGTAACAGTAGTGACCTGTGGTTGGTGGCACTGTAGGTGCTTTTGGTTTTTTCTATTTTCTTATCATCATTTTGTATTCTTTCTTTTATGAACTTTCATCGCTTTTGTAGCAAGGAAAAAAAGGCTCATGTACAAAAATGTGCATATGATCTCCTAGGATCTCAGCTGCTGTAGATTTTATGGAGGATTTTCAGTGCCTATTTGCCTGCAAGGAGGATTTGATTCTACTTAGTCTTCTCAGATATACATGCATGTGTTTCCCCAAATCCACAGACCTGATTGTGGGTTTAAGGTGGTATTTTTCAGCAGTTGGCCATCCAGTTCCATTTTTGTGACAGAAAAGAAAAACATTATTATGCAAAAACAAAAAACTGCATCAGTTCTCAACCAATGTAATGGGAGGATTGGTCGTTTTTTGCTTTATTTATAAACTGTGTATATTAGGGGCTAGTGGGTATAAAAAGTATAATTAACTAAATTTGATTTTTTTAAAAAGGCAGCCAAAGGATGAATACCAAAATGCTGTAAATAGTTACCTCTGAGTGGTGGGATTGTAGGTAATTTTCATTTTCTTCTTTTGGCTTCTCTGCAGTTCCTAATTTTTCTGTAATGCACTGAGATAATCAGGGAAGGAGATTACTATAAAACCCACAGAAACAAATCGCATTCTTTTATTGACAGCGGAAAATTCCAGTAAGAAGGGGTTTTACCATTGCTGTCGTTACAAGAGGTGGTTTTTCGTTTTTTGGAGGACTGTGTGGCTTACAGAAAGAGCATGGGTCTGAGAATTAGGAGACTGCCCGTGTTTTGATCCTGGCTGTAGAGACTAGTCACTCACCCCCTGTGTCTTTGTTTCATTGCACGTGAATAAATGAACATTGATGGAGCCTCGCCTATGCGCCTGGGTACGTGCTTGATGCTGGGGAGAGAGCAGCAAATCGAGTGAGGTCTGGTCCCAGAAGTCATGGAATTTCCAGTCAAAGAGCCATGGCAAAGAGCAGTAGAATCATTTTGACACTTTACAGCCAAGCTTTACTGAGCGCTTAGCAAATGCCAGGCACTGTTCAATGAGCTTTCTACACTTACCAACCCATTTAATTCTCACAATAACTCCATCAGGTAGATAGTACTATTATTCCCATTTTACAGACAAGGAAACTGAGGCCCAAAGAGAGTAGCTAATTTACTCAAGGGCACACAGCTAGGAAGTCACAGAGTCAGGATTTCAACCCAACTCTGTGCTAGGCTGCCCTCTACCATATAACTAGGGAGGTCATAAATTAAATCAGGACCATGAGAGGGGAGAGACTGGACCTGGTCTCAGGGTGGAGGTAATACTTCCTGGAGGGTCTGACATTTTACCTGAGACCACGCCCCACACTCCCCAAGGATGGGTAGAAATAAATCAGGCAAACAGCAGGGACAGGACCTCTGGGGTTGAGGAAACAAGATAAATGAGCAGCTGTGACTGGGTGCTAAGCGAGTGGTATGGCTGCAGTAGTTATTGGAATGATAATGACCATGAATTCTTTCGCGCCTTCTGCCCCCAGATGCTCCTGGCCAGGGCACTTTATGACAACCACCCCGACTGCGCCGATGAGCTGGCTTTCTGCAGAGGAGACATCCTGACCATTCTGGAACAAAATGTGCCAGAAAGCAAGGGCTGGTGGAAGTGTTTGCTTCACGGGAGGCAAGGCCTGGCCCCTGCCAACCGCCTTGAAATCCTCGTGGAGGCCCCTGCCGACAGGCCCTGTCCCCCTTTCCTGAGAGGCCCGGAAGATGCTTCCACCAGCTCCCAGGAGACCTATGAAGTGCCCACCCCGCTCAACCCCTCATCTCCAGGCCCTGTGTACGAGCAGATGAGGAGCTGGGTGGAGCGGCCTCCGCCTCCCACCGTCCAAGTCTATGAAGTCCCCGACCCGCCTGTCAGCGCCAGAATCGTCTGTGAAAAGACTCTAAGCTTTCCAAAGCAGGTAAGCCTGTTTCCAGACAGAATAGGTCAAGGGGTACGTAGCACCCAGGGGCTTAACTACCCTTGAATCGTGGGTGTCCGTCAAGAGATCAAACGTACAAGATGGGAACCAGATGGCCGGGGTGTGTGGATGAGCTTGTGTTTGGCGCCCACTTTGGTTGTCATTAACACTCTGGGTACCCTGGCGGTTCCTGGCTTGCCAAGACACCCACACTTTGCAGGAAACTAAATGCTTCGTCAAGCTGTGTGTGAAAGCATCTCAACATTCATGGTGGTGTTTTTTTACACCAGGAACACTAGGATGGCTAGTGGTAAATGGAGGGGTTGAATTTCCATGGGTCAAAGGCAGGAAATCACTCATCAGATTTAAAATTTGTATTCCTTTCAATCCAGAAACTTTACTTTCAGAATAGCTACAGAAATATACAAGAAGGCAGAAATAGATCTGGATGAGGTGGCCATAGGCACTATAGCATTATCTGTTACAGGGAAAAATCCATGATGCCTAAATGTGTATTCATGGGGTATTTGTTACATAAATTTTGGCATAACCCTATGATGAGCTACTGTGCAGTTGTGAAAAAAAGATGAAGCAGTCTTATAAGGTATTTATAATTGGGGACAAAGAACCATTTAAATAAAAACCAACCTAACAAAGAAAAACTCAAAAAAAAAATTGTGTGTGTATGTGTGCATTGAAAAGAATACACACCGACGGTGGTTACCCTTAGGAAGTGGAACTGGTTAAGGAGAAAGTGAAAGAAGGCATTAAGCAGGGACCTTTATTTTATTCGCTCCTATGTCCCCAGCATCTGGGACCATGCCTGGCATGGGGTGGGTACTTGATAAATATTTGATGAACAAAGAGACTAGGAAGTTGATTTGTGCGTTATGTAGAACATGTGTTACCTCTGTAATTTTTTAAAATAACAATTTTTTAAAAACAGAGGAAAAGAAGCGCTCAGTAAATGCAGAATGAAACTTTTTTTTTTTTTTTTTAAAGAAGGAAAGGAATTAAAAGAAGAGAAAAATAATGTACTGTTTTTCCCCAAGCCCTGGCCTTCATGAAGTGTTAAGAATGTAGAACAGATTTGCATGGTCTTTAGTCACTGCAGGCATTTCCTGCCATCACACACTTTGCTTTCAGCTCAGATGACGCATCCCACCCGGCCCCAGCTCTGCATGGAAGTCCCGGTGAGGTCCATGTCTAGGAAGGGCCACTCCTCCCATGTATGTGCTGGCCCCCACCCCCCAGCCCCCCGAGCAATATCCCACCTACCACGCAGGCCTTCTCCACACTAGCTTCTTCAAACAAGAAGGTGTTGATTCCTTAAGAGATTTTGAGTACTTCAGATTTCCTAGCTCCCCGGGGCTGCCAGGCAGAGAACCAGCTGTTTCAAAGAACAGCTGCCACTCGTAGGCACTGGCTGCAAACACCAGAAGGAGGCAGCTGAGTCTCCAGCAGCCATCCGTGAGGTGGACCCCAAGTCACTTTTCGGGAACAACCGGCCCAGATCTAGGCCTGGCACACTCAGCTGTCATCTGAGCAGCTGACTCGGTGCTGGCTTCTCTGAGAACAACAAGTGGCCTGGGCTGAAGTTAATTGAGTTGCTTTTCAAAGCCACTAAAAGACACACAAAAAAATCCAAGGCCCCCGAAAAGGACAGCAGCTGCAATGTCCACTGTGCCCCGGGGATCCCAAACCCCCAGCACAGTGCCAGACTCCTGCAAGGTGCTCTGTAAACATTTACGGAACGAATGAAATGACCGGATCCAACCTAAGGCTTCATAACCGTGGACTCACTGTCAACTTCTAGACTGACAATGAATGGTATGAAAGGAGAGATGAGTTTACCATCCTAACTCAGAAAAGGGCCAGGGCATTAGCTGTAACATTTGTCCTTGACATGAAGCGTGGAGCTCTCACTGGTGCAGGCTGCGGCCATGGACAGAAACCACGGCTGCCAGAGGGGAATTTAGAAGCGAGGGACTCCTCACCACTCAAGCAGGTCTTGCTGTGGCCCCAGTAAAACACCTGGGGAACTTTCCTGCCTTTCACTCCTGCTTAAGTTCCCTCCATCGCTGCCCTGTCTATATTTTTGCTCCCTCCCGCCTCCCTTTTTTATTGCCTTCTCCCTCTTGGGGGTATTTTAAAGCAAGAGATGCCATCTGTGGCTTAGAAATCAGGAGTCCAGGTTCATTTGGCTTTTGGGGTAGCCACAGCTATGCTGGGTGATTGGAGACATCCCAGCACCCCTCTGTACTTCTGTGTCTTACTCTGTATCAAGAGAGGGTGGGGCTCCATCATTTCTAAGTTCACCTCAAGTTGCATCTTTTGGTGATTCTGAATAATTTTGTTTCTTCCTCTACTACAAGAAGGAAGGAGCTAGAAGAATGCAAGATGATAATCAGTTAAGAATCTTCTGATTCACAGAAAAGGCAGACATCTTCTCCACGTTCGGGTAATCTAGCGGTGAGCATTGAGTCTGAGACCGCCCAGAAAATACTTCATTCTGAGCAGAAGCGGACATTGGTAAAACCAAGCACGTCCAGCCGTTAGCTTTGAGCTGTTTTCCGACGGGCGGTTCACAGGGTTGGCACATGTACCGGGGGACCCATTTCAGAGATTCCCCGGGTTGAGTATCTCTAGATTAAGGTTGGCCAAAAATTAAAAACCAAGAAGGTGGAAATATGTCACCTGTCTCAAGTTGTCCTAATAAGGGATTCTCCGTCTTTCTAGCTGGAAGAGACCCGTGTAGATTAGAACAACTCTTCGCTTTACAAATGAGGAAATTGATTCCCAGGGAGGTGAAAGGCCCATCCAGGGTCACACCCTGATGAATACCAGAGACCAAAGGTTCTTTGTTGTGTCTGTCTCTGTCTGCACCCCTGGGCTGACAACACCCAAGGCAGAGCCCTTGATCTTGTTCACCTGGCTCTGTGGCTGACGCTATCTACTTTGTTTTATTGAAGTTTAACCTATAGATCCTAAGGGTACATAGTTCAGTCGCTAGTATCCGGATCAAACTAGCATCCCAGAAGCCCCCTCCCACCTCTCCCAGCCACTTCCCCCCAGGGTAACCACTGTCTTGAGCTTTGTTTTACTTTTTATTCCAACTTCCTTAATACAACATGCCAGCCTCTCTTAAAAAAATAATAAAATAAAATGACCATACAAAGAAGGTATTTGATTTTGGTTTAAATTCAGAGAGGGTAATCTTTTGTATTTCGAGTGAAAAGGTTAGATTTCCTGATGAAATTGCTTTTAGACCCTCTAGTTCTCCAACTGGAGTTTCCTTCTGTCCTCCAAACCTTTCAAAACCACATTTCTCAAAACAGGTTCCTTAACTGATTGCCATCTACATTTTCCAAGAAACACTGGGCATTTTTGAACTAACTTCTTTCCACCTAAAATTCCAAACACAGGAAAGTCCCCTTGTAGTCTGTAGGTTGTCTCTTGGGCAAGTGTGACCCACAAAGTCAGCTGCATAAATAAAATGGACCTGTGGTGATTGGGGAGTGGTAGGCAGTGGAACCGTGTTTGGACAGGCTCTGAGGCGGGAGAGAGCTCGGTGTGTTCCAATAAGGAGGGGGGTAGGCAGGGAGGAAGGAAGGTGATGGCTGACAACTGGGGACACACCATGCATAGTCCCTGGGGTTGGGCAAGGCATGGCCTGCAAGGAGCTTGGAATTAACCCAGAGCATAATGGGGAACCATTGCTGAGTTTGTCCTGGACATATCAGCCGAAGACCAGCAGGGACCAAGTCCGGTTTACTAATCTGCAGCAGTGAAGGGGACCACAGAGGGGAGGATCAGGTAGCACCTGTAAAGCCCCCCTGCCTGCCTCATTCACAGCTGCATCCTCAGCATCATTAGATAAACATTAATAACCCAGCATTCGAATCACAGCCTGGGATCCCTAGAGAACAGCAGAATCACCCGGAAAACTTGATGATACAGCAGTTTTTCAGTTTCTCCATCAAGACTCAGAAATTCCGTACCACGACTCGGAGCCCAGGAATCTGCATTCCAACCTGCTTCCCAGGTGAGGCTGATGCAGGCAGCTATGGGCCAGCATGTGAGGAAGACTGCCCTCCACCATGGACCTCCCCAACAGCGTCCTGCTGTTCTCAGTCTCAGAGTGAAGGACCTCCAATTAGAGGTGCCCAGAGAACGTCCCAGTGTGTCAGAGCTGCCTTTGCTGTCTCATGACCCGTGGAACTCAGCGGTGACGTTTCTTTCCCTCAACTCTTCTTTTTCTCCCCAAGGCTCTCTTCATGATTCCCAGACCTGCTTGGACCTCGTTTCCAGCTCTGCCTTGCCAGGTGTACGATGTGCCTGCCCAGAGCCGGTGCCTCCCAGCCCTAAAGGTGAGCCTCAGCCGTGGCCCTGCTCTTCCCACACCTCTCCATCCATGGTGGGGTCTCAGGGTCATGCAGACCCTGCATTTCAGCTTTACCACTGAGATATCTCCTGGAGCATCAGTCCTGACTCCAAAGGACACATCGCCACTCAGAAACCAGCTTTGTGCCCAGGGAGCCCAGACCTGCTCAGGAGAACATTACTACTATTTGAATTCTGAATATTTAAAACTTTTTTACTTTTCATTTGTAATAGATACTTTATATCCACGCATATGTACACACACAAACATACACATACACATATCTGCACTTTTTTTTTTTTTTCGGTTTCCAAAGCACTTTTATTTTGGCAGGGGCGATCTTAGTTCCCCTGCAGTGGGAGTGTGGAGTCTTTTTTTTTTTTTTTTAATAGATCTTTATTGGAGTATAATTGCTTCACAATACTGTGTTAGTTCTGTTGTACAACAAAGTGAATCAGCCATATGCATACATATGTCCCCATATCCCCTCTCTCTAGGGCCTCCCTCCCACCCTCCCTATCCCACCCCTCTAGGTCATCGCAAAGCACCAAGCTGATCTCCCTGTGCTATGCTGCTGCTTCTCACTAGCTATCTATTTTACATTCAGTAGTGTATATATGTCGATGCTACTCTCACTTCGACCCAGCTTTGCCCTCCCACCCCGTATCCTCAAGTCCACCCTCTGTATCTACATCTTTATTCCTGCCCTGTAACTAGGTTCATCAGTACCTTTTTTTTTTTTTTAGGTTCCATATATATGTGTTAGCATACAGTATTTGCTCTTCTCTTTCTAACTTATTTCACTCTGTATGACAGACTCTAGGTCCATCCACCTCACTACAAGTAACTCAATTTCATTTCTTTTTATGGCTGAGTAATATTCCATTGTATATATGTGCCACATCTTCTTTATCCATTCATCTGTCGATGGACATTTAGGTTGGTTCCATGTGCTGGCTGTTGTAAATAGTGTTGCAATGAACATTGTGGTACATGTCTCTTTTTGAATTATGGTTTTCTCAGGGTAAATGCCCAGTACTGGGATTGCTGAGTCGTATGGTAGTTCTATTTTTAGTTTTGTAAGGAACCTCCATATTGTTTTCCATAGTGGCTGTATCAATTTACATTCCCACCAACAGTGCAGGAGGGTTCCCTTTTCACCACACTCTTTTATTGTTTTTAGATTTTTTTGATAATGACCATTTTGACCGGCGTGAGGTGATACCTCATTGTAGTTTTGATTTGCATTTCTCTAATAATTAGTGATGTTGAGAATCTTTCCATGTGTCTCTTGGCCATCTGTATGTCTTCCTTGGTGAAAAGTCTATTTAGGTCTTCCACCCATTTTTTAACTGGACTGTTTGTCTCTTTGATATTTAGCTCCATGAACTGTTTGTATATTTTGGAGATTAATCCTTTGTCTGTTGTTTCATTTGCAAATATTTTCTCCCATTCTGAGGGTTGTCTTTTTATCTTGTTTATGACTTCCTTTGCTGTGCAAAAGTTTTTAAGTTTAATTAAGTCCCATTTGGTTATTTCTGCTTTTCTTTCCATGACTCTAGGAGGTGGGTCAAAAAGGATCTTGCTGTGATTTATGTCATAGAGTGTTCTGTCTACATTTTCCTCTAAGAGTTTTATAGTGTCTGGCCTTACATTTAGGACATTAATCCATTTTGAGTTTATTTTTGTATACAGTGTTAGGGAGAGTTCTAATTTCATTTTTTACATGTAGCTGTCCAGTTTTCCCAGCACCACTTATTGAAGAGGCTGTCTTTTCTCCATGGTATGTTCTTCCTCCTTTGTCATAAATTAAGTGCCCATATGTGCATGGGTTTATCTCTAGGCATTCTATCTTGTACCATTGATCTATATTTCTGTTTTGTGCCAGTACCATACTGTCTTGATTACTGTAGCTTTGTGGTATAGTTTGAGGATGGGGAGCCTGATCCCTCCAACTACGTTTTTCTTTCTCAAGATTGCCTTGGCTATTTGGGGTCTTTTGTGTTTCCATACGAATTGTAAACTTTTTTGTTCTAATTCTGTGAAGAATGCCATTGATAGTTTGATAGGGATTGCATTGAATCTGTAGATTGCTTTGGGTAGTATAGTCATTTTCACAATATTGATTCCTCCAATCCAAGAACATAGTATATTTCTGTATCTGTTTATGTCATCTTTGATTTCATTCATCAGTGGTTTTTTTTTTAATTTATTTTTGGCTGCATTGGGTCTTCGTTGCTGTACGCGGGCTTCTCATTGCGGTGGCTTCTCTTGTTGCAGAGCATGGGCCCTAGAGTGCACGGGCTTCAGTAATTGTGGCATGCGGGCTCAGTGGTTGTGGCTCACAGGCTCTAGAGTGCAGACTCAGTAATTGTGGTGCACGGGCTTAGTTGCTCCGCAGCACGTGGGATCTTCCCAGACCAAGGATCGAACCTGGGTCCCCTGCGTTGGCAGGCGGATTATTAACCACTGTGCCACTAGGGAAGCCCCTCATCAGTATTTTATAGGTTTCTGAGTACAAGTCTTTTGCCTCCTTAGGCAGGTTTATTCCTAGGTATTTTATTCTTTTTGTTGCAGTGGTAAATGGGAGTGTTTCCTTAATTTCTCTTTCTGATTTTTCATTGTTGGTGTACAGGAATGCCAGAGATTTCTGTGCATTAATTTTGTATCCTGCAACCTTACCAAATTCATTGATTAGTTCTAGTAGTTTTCTGGTAGCATCTTTAGGATTTTCTATGTATAGTATCATGTCATCTGCAAACAGTGACAATTTTACTTCTTTTCCAATTTGTATTCCTTTTATTTCTTTTCCTTCTCTGATTGCTGTGGCTAGGACTTCCAAAACTATGTTGAATAAGAGTGCCAAGAGTGGACATCCTTGTCTTGTTCCTGATCTTAGTGGAAATGCTTTCAGTTTTTCACCTTTGAGTATGATGCTTGCTGTGGGTTTGTCATATATGGCCTTTATTATGTTGAGATAGGTTCCCTCTATGCCCATTTTCTGGAGAGTTTTTATCATGAGTGGGTGTTGAATTTTGTCAAAAGCTTTTTCTGCATCTATAGAGATGATCATATGGTTTCTATTCCCTAATTTGTTAATGTGGTGTATCACATCAATTGATTTGCGTTATTGAAGAATCCTTGCATCCCTGGTATAAATCCCACTTGATCATGCTGCATGATCCTTTTACTGTTTTGTTGGATTCTGGTTGCTAGTATTTTGTTCAGGATTTTTGCATCTATGTTCATCAGTGATATCGGTCTATAATTTTCTTTTTTTGTGATATCTTTTTCTGGTTTTGGTATCAGGGTGATGTTGGCTTCATAGAATGAATTGGGGAGTGTTTCTCCCTCTGCAATTTTTTGGAAGAGTTTGAGAAGGATCGGTGTTAGCTCTTCTCTAAATGGTTGATAGAATTCACTTGTGAAGCCATCTAGTCTAGGACCTTTGTTTGTTGGAAGATTTTTAATTACAGTTTCAGTTTCATTGCTTGTGATTGGTCTGTTCATATTTTCTATTTCTTCCTGGTTCAGTCTTGGAAGGTTATACCTTTCTAAGAATTTGTCCATTTCTTCCAGGTTGTCCATTTTATTGGCAAAGAGTTGATTGTAGTAATCTCTTATGATACTTTGTATTTCTGCGGTGTCCATTGTAACTTCTCCTTTTTCATTTCTAATTTTATTGATTTGCATCCTCTCCCTTTTGTTCTTGATGAGTCTAGCTAAGTGTGTATCAATTTTGTTTATCTTCTCAAAGAACAAGCTTTTAGTTTTATTGATCTTTGCTAGTGTTTTTTTCATTTCTATTTCATTTATTTCCTCTCTGAGCTTTATGATTTCTTTCCTTCCACTGACTTTGGGTTTTCTTTGTTCTTCTTTCTCTAGTTGTTTTAAGTGTAGGGTTAGATTGTTTATTTGAGATTTTTCTTGCTTCTTGAGGTGAGGTTGAATTGCTATAAACTTCCCTCTTAGAATTGCTTTTGCTGCATCCCATAGGCCTTGGGGCATCGTGTTTTTGTTGTCATTTGTTTCTATGTATTTTTAAAATTTCTTCTTAGATTTCTTCAGTGATCTCTTGGTTATTTAGTAGTACACTGTTTAGCCTCCATGTATTTGTGTTTTTGATAGTTCTTTTTTCCTGTAATTGATTTCCAATCTCATAGCATTGTGTTCAGAAAAGATGCTTGATATGATTTCAGTTTTCTTAAATTTTCCGAGGCTTGATTTGTGACCCAAGATGTGATCTATCCTGGAGAATGTTGCATGTGCACTTGAGAAGAAAGTGTATTCTGCCACTTTTGGATGGAATGTTCTATAAATATCAATTAAATCTATCTGGTCTATTGTGTCATTTAAAGCTTGTGTTTTGTTATTTATTTTCTGTTTGGATGATCGGTCCATTGGTGTAAGTGGAGTGTTAAAGTTTCCTACTCTTTTTTTTTTTTTTTTTTTTTT
>NW_006791294.1:1032383-1035991 GCF_000442215.2 Lipotes vexillifer
GGACCTCTCACTGTTGTGGCCTCTCCCATTGCAGAGCACAGGCTCCAGACGCGCAGGCTCAGCGGCCATGGCTCACGAGCCTAGCCGTTCCACGGCATGTGGGGTCTTCCCGGACCACAGCACGAACCCGTGTCCCCTGCATTGGCAGGCGGACTCTTAACCACTGTGCCACCGGGGAAGCCCCTAAAGTTTCCTACTCTTATTGTGTTACTGTTGATTTCTCCTTTCATGGTTGTTAGCATTTGCCTTATGTACTGAGGTGCTCCTTTGTTGGGTGCATAAATATTTGTAATTGTTATATCCTCTTCTTGGATTGATCCCTTGATGTAGTGTCTCTCCTTATCTCTTGTAACAGTCTTTATTTTAAAGTCTATTTTATCTGATATGATTATTGCTATTCCAGGTTTCTTTTGATTTCCATTTGCCTGGAATATCTTTTCCCATTCCTTCACTTTCAGTCTGTATGTGTCCCTAGGTCTGAAGTGGGTCTCTTGTAGATAGCATATAGATGGGTCTTGTTTTTGCATCCATTCACCAATCTGTGTCTTTTGGTTGGGGCATTTAATCCATTTACATTCAAGGTTATTATCAATATGTATGTTCCTATTACCATTTTCTTAATTGTTTTGGGTTTGTTTTTGTGGGTCTTTTTCTTCTCTTGTGTTTCCTGCCTAGAGAAGTTTCTTTAGCATTTGTTGTAAAGCTGTTTTGGTGGTGCTGAATTCTATTAGCTTTTGTCTGTCTAAAACGCTTTTGACTTCTCCACTGAATCTGAGTGAGAGCCTTGATGAGTAGAGTAATCTTGGTTGTAGGTTTTTCTCTTTCATCACTTTAAGTATATCCTGCCACTCCTTTCTGACCTGCAGAGTTTCTGCTGAAAAATCAGCTGATAACCTTATGGGGATTCCTTTGTGTGTTATTTTTTGTTTTTCCCTTGCTGCTTTTAATGTTTTTTCTTTGAATTTAACATTTGTTAGTTTGATTAATATGTGTCTTAGTCTGTTTCTCCTAGGGTTTATCCTGCATGGGACTCTCTGTGTTTCCTGGACTTGGGTGACTATTTCCTTTCCCATGTTAGGGAATTTTTCCACTATAATCTCTTCAAATATTTTCCCAGCCTTTTTCTTTTTTTCTTCTTTTTCTGGGACCCCTATAATTTGAATGTTGGTGTGTTTAGTGTTGTCCCAGAGGTCTCTGAGATTGTCTTCAATTCTTTTCTTTCTTTTTTCTTTATTCTGCTCCTCGGCAGTTATTTCCACCATTTTGTCTTCCAGCTCACTTATTTGTTCTTCTGCCTCCATTATTCTGTTATTGATTCCTTCTAGTGTATTTTTCATTTCAGTTATTGTGTTGTTCATCTCTGTTTGTTCTTTAGTTCTTCTAGATCTTTGTTAAACATTTCTTGTATTTTCTCAATCATGCCTCCATTCTATTTCCAAGATTCTGGATCATCTTTACTATCATTACTCTGAATTCTTTTTCAGGTAGATTGCCTATTTTCTCTTCATTTATTTGGCCTTGTAGGTTTTTATGTTGCTCCTTCATCTGTGACATTTTTTTTGCCGTCTCATTTAAAAAATTTTTTTTAAATTTTTTATGAGTGGGATTGTGTTCCTTTCTTACTGGTTGTTTGGCCTGAGGCTTCCAACACTGGAGTTTGTAGGCTATTGGGTAGAGCTGGGTCTTGGTGCTGAGATGAGGACCTCCGTGAGACTTTACTCTGATGAATATTTCCTGGGGTCTGAGGTTCTCTGTTAGTCCAGTGGTTTGGACTTGGAGCTCCCACTGCAGTAACTTCTGCCCCACCCCCAGTACATGAATCAAGATCCCCCAAGCCACATGGGGTGGCAAAAAAAAAAAAAAAAAAAAGAACAATAACATAGTAAAAAATAAAATTAGACTAGGAAACTAACAGATATATTAGAAAGAACATAAAAATAAAAATATACATGAATCAGCAACTGGAAGGTACATCACTACCACAATAGTAAAAAAGAGGATGAGGGAAAAGAAAAAAAAAAGGAAAGGAAAAAGAAAATAAAAGGGGGGGGAAGGCCTTGGCTGTGGAGGGCGGGGCCTATGCTCAGGACCCACAGGGCTGGAAAAGGCCCTGAGGGCTGTGGGGGGTGGGGCTTAGGCTCAAGGAACAGAAGGGGCCCAGGCGTGGCCCCCACCCCTGCTCTCAGAGGGCGGGGGACCTCACCTGGGAATCCAGCAGGCTTCCTGGGCTCGAGTAGGCAGGGCAGTCG
This sequence comes from Lipotes vexillifer, assembly GCF_000442215.2. Classification (NCBI taxonomy): domain Eukaryota; kingdom Metazoa; phylum Chordata; class Mammalia; order Artiodactyla; family Lipotidae; genus Lipotes; species Lipotes vexillifer. The sequence goes on from NW_006791294.1 coordinate 1,034,633, forward strand.
CCCTCTGCTCCTGTCCCTCTCCTCCCGGAGGGCCCCTCCCGCCTGCCTTTCTTGATCTCCCTGGCCTCCCTCCTCTGCCCCCGGGACCCACGCGGCCTTGAGGGGGCTTTGGCTGGGCGGCTACCGGCCTCGGAGCTCAGCAGGCCCCAGCCCCAGTGGGAGGGGCAATCGCCGTTTACTCCCCTCCAGCTCTTCCTGGAGAGGCCCTCCCGCCTGCCTCCCCTGATCCCGCCTGCCTCCCCTGATCCCGCCTGCCTCCCCTGATCTCCCCAGCCTCAGGGGCACCAATCATGTCTGGCCCCCATTTCTTCTCCCCGCTCAGTCCTCCCATGTCCTACCAATTCACTTGGGGGTTCCTCTTGTCTCCTTGGGCATCAGGGCCCCACACCAGCAGCCGGCAGGCGCCCTAGTTGTGAGGAGACGCTAACTTGGTGTCTTCCCACACTGCCATCTTGACTCCGCCCCCCTGCACTTTTTAAAAGTAATAATATCATGAAGGATATACATCTTTTTTGTTGTTTTTTGGCTGCGTTGGGTCTTCGTTGCCGCGCGCAGGGCTTCTCTAGTTGCGGTGAACGGGGGGGGGGGGGCTTCTCTTGTTGCGGAGCACAGGCTCTAGGCACGTGGGCTTCAGTAGTTGCAGCGCGCGAGCTCATTAGTTGCAGCACACGTGCCCTAGAGCGTGTGGGCTTCAGTAGTTGTGGCGCAGAGGCTTAGCTGCTCCGTGGCATGTGGGATCTTCCTGGTCCAGGGCTCAAACCCATGTCCCCTGCACTGGCAGGTGGATTCTTAGCCATCGCACCACCAGGGAAGTGCACCATCACAGTCTTAACATTATCGTTGGTTATCTTAACATTGATTATCTCTGGGGGAGGAAATTGTAGGTTTTGGCTTTTTTTTTAAACTTATTTGAATGTTACTAGTACATCACTTCTGTAAGACATGCTTCGTGTAATCAGAAAACAACTTCACTCACTTCTTAGCCATCAAAATTGCCCTGCGGCTGTGTTCTCCGCTGCCCATCAATGCACAGCGGAATGGCCCGGGTGCTTCACCCACGCCTGCTTCCTGGAACCACACCCAGAGGCGCTGATGTTTGAGGTCTGGGTGGGCCCCCGGGCAGCAGTAATTTTAAAGCTCCCAGATGGTTCTGGAGCACAGCCAGGGCTAAAGGCCACAGCTCTAGTCTAAATAAAAATTCAGGCCTGCTCTGTGACTTCCTGGTCACTCACAGGTAGTAATTAGTCTCAATGGAGGAATTTAATGTTCAGTGCAGGCAATACCCAAAGTTCCTACTATATTTAAAGCAAAAGCTCCTGCTCTCTCAGCTTGTTTGCAGGGCCTGGGCTCCTGCTGACG
>NW_006791294.1:1036001-1046943 GCF_000442215.2 Lipotes vexillifer
CCTGCTGAAGGAACGGAGGACTGGCTGGATTCTCTGCTAGTTCCCTACCTCGGGTTCCTTCTCACTGGGTGACCTCAGGCTCCTGCGGGGCTGAGGGGAAGCAGGGAGGCAGGGCAGAGGTGGAAAGGTCCCTCATGCCCGGTTCTGCGGGAGGGATGTCACAGTGTTACCTCATGGAGGCAGTGAGCACTGCAGGCTGATTCTTTCTCTTAGGGGACATTTTTGCGAGTGCCAACCCCTCCCCGCCTCCCCTGATTGCCAGGTATCTCTCTCTCTCTCTCTCTCTCTCTCTCTCTCTCTCTTTGGCTGCATGGCTTGTGAGATCTTAGTTCCCAGCCAGGGATTGAACCTGGGCTCTCAGCAGTCAGGGTCTGGAGCCCTAATCACTGGACCACCAGGGAAGTCCCATGCTGGGTATCTCTTACCTGCAAGTTGCACAGGGTGGGCAGATGCTTCTCCTCTGGCCGGTGGCTGAAGGTTCTTCCCTGAGCTCCAGGCAGCCGGTCATCTCCAGCCTCACACTCCTGAGATGCTCTCACCCTCTCGGCCTGGCTCCAGCTCCCATGCAGCCCACGTCTGGTCCACAGAGAACGCACGGGCTCCCTCAGCCGCAATGGACCCCAGGGCCAGGACCGGGAGGCGGGCGGGGTATGGAGAATGGGGCACTTTCTCCCCCAAAGTTTTAAACAAAAACACATTTGCAAGACTCACTTCACTTGCCTTGCCCTCGTCCCGGCCCTGTGGATCATTTCTTTATTCAAAATGTTGATATTTTGTTCATCACGATTTTTTCACATCAATTGCGATTTTAAAGTGTATTGCATTAAAGTATTATTTACCTTAGACACTGAGTTTGTTGGTGCACCTTTAAATGTTATGCCAAGGCAGGGGCTTCCCTTTGCTCCCCCTGGTCCCCGCCCTGAGAACAGACCCCCTCAGCCCAGCCACCACCCTGTGCTTTGTCAGAAGATTCTCACCTTTAACTTTTCTCAAGCAGAGTTAGACACTGTGCACTATGACCCCAAGCTCAGGTGGCACAGCTCAAATCTCAGAAGGTTCCGTGGGGCACTTTCCACTTTGCCTGAAGAGAGTGAAAAGCATCCTTTCCTCCCCGCACTGAGAAGGGGAGAGCAGGACACTCACAGGCCAGCTCCCTCCAAAGAAACCCCCTCTCCAAATTCCAGCTTTTTCTCTCTTTCTTTGCAAAACCTGTTTTGGTGCTCTCTCACCTCACTTTGGAACATGGAACCTGTTTCTCTTATCCTAAAATATGTATTTCCTAATTGTTGCACACAAAAAAAGCCTATTATCTGTAGAGGCGCCATGTCTTTTGCTCATTACTGGGTGTATATATGTCATATGGTTCAGTGTGTAGTTGTTAGTAGGCACTCACTAAATATTTGCAGGATGAATACATGAGTTACAAGCACAGGAAATTTTCTGCTGAGAAAAACAAGACAGATAAAAGACATGGTAAGTCCCAATCTTATATTTATTCTTCTTTAATTCAATCTTAAGGTGAACTAACAAGAGGAAATAAGCTACCGTTTTTAACTGCAGCTGCAGCTAATTCTCTCTATAGTTTGTCCCCACCTTCAATCGAGAAGTCACCTTTTCTAAAGCACAGAGTCCATTGTTGAAAATATACCCAGTAGAGCACACACTTCCACCATAAAAGCATCATGACTGATGTGTTTTCATTTGGAAAAAAAAAAAAGAAACACTGGAGTGGAGAGACTTTGTGATGTGCAGCCATCAGGAGGGAAAAATTCAAGTTGTCCTTCTTTGTGGTCTTTCCCCAGGAGCCAGGGAAGCAGCAGCAGCTATATGACATCCTCCCCAGGCCCCAAAAAGCAGCACTTGGTCCCCCTGCCAGCCAACCAAACGTAAGTATGACAGGCACTGAGATCCGATGCTACGCAAACCTGAACGGCCTCTGGGGAATGTTGTTTGCTTGGTCAAAATTAGGAATGCAGGGCTTCCCTGGTGGCGCAGTGGTTGAGAGTCCGCCTGCCGATGCAGGGGACACTGGTTCGTGCCCCGATCCGGGAAGATCCCACATCCCGCGGAGCGGCTGGGCCCGTGAGCCATGGCCGCTGAGCCTGCGTGCCCGGAGCCTGTGCTCCGCAACGGGAGAGACCACAGCAGTGAGAGGCCCACGTACCGCAAAAAAAAAAAAAAAAAATTAGGAATGCAAATCCCTCACAGCAGAACTTACTTCACTGCAGGCAAAACTTGTAACTGCAATGGCGTTCAGGAACAGAACAAGCTATGTGGTTTAGATACATCCTTTGACCTCCATATGCCTCCGTTTCTTATTACAAATTTATGTGAGAATTGACATAATCCCTGCAAAAGACCTAGTACAGTGCTTGGCACAGAGCAAGAGCTCAGTAGACTTTATTTTATTTTGTTTTATTTATTTATTTAAATTAATTTATTTACTTATTTATTTATGGCTGCGTTGGGTCTTTGTTGCTGCGGGCGGGCTTACTATAATTGTGGTGAGTGGAGGCTACTGTTCGTTGCGGTGCGCGGGCTTCTCATCGCGGTGGTTTCTCTTGTTGTGGAGCACGGGCTCTAGGTGCTTGGGCTTCAGTAGTTGTGGCTCGCGGGCTCCAGAGCGCAGGCTCAGTAGTTGTGGCACACGGGCTTCATTGCTCTGCGGCATGTGGGATCTTCCCGGACCAGGGCTCAAGCCTGTGTCCCCTGCGTTGGCAGGCTAATTCTTAACCACTGTGCCTCCAGGGAAGTCCCATGAGCTCAGTAGACTTTAGATAAATGCTTCTTCTTATTGTATACCCTGGAGACATGTTGCATCAAGGTAGGTTTTTATTTGTATAAAAAGGAGGTGCCTTAATTTGAAATCTGTAATCCATGTTTATCGTTGGATTCTGTCACATGTATAAATAAATATACCTATGCCCAAGGTGGCAACCCAGCAGTGTCACGAAGGATGCATAGGAGTTTGTTAGATGGAAAGCAATGGGTTGGGAAGACATTTAGAGCGGAGGAACCAGTTTGGGCAAAATTAAATATAGTGGTTCAAGAGAGCATTCTGTGTTCAGGGGAAGGTAAACAGCAAGTGTAGCTGGACCTTTAAGGAGGGCGGTGGCAGAAGCGGAGAGCAAGGAGGCTGAAAAGGAGGTTGGAGCCTGACTGTGAAGGGCTTGAGTGATAACAGCAGTGGGGAGCCACAGAAGAAGCGTGAGTAGGGGGGTGTCGATCAGATTTTTAAGAAGCACAGTGCCCAGCACTTGGTGGGTCCTCAGTATAATACACGTGTCACCTGAGTCGCTCATACTGCCTTTTTATTGCTCCTAAACTGGGTGACTTTGGTTTTTCACAGGGGCAGAGTGTTCCCCTGATGTCAAGCATTGCCTTAAGGAGAGGCAGCTGCAACACGTTGCCAAGCCCTCAGAAATCTGAATGGATTTATGACACGCCAGTGTCTCCGGAAAAGGCTGATATAAGAAACGCATCTCTAAGCAGCTTTGTGGAAAAATCGGGGCACCGTGCTTTCCCCAGGTACATGTCCAGTTTTCACAGCCCTCAGGACAGCAGAACAAGGACCCTCAGTCCACACCCACGGAAAAACGTGCCCATGCAGAAAAAACTCAGCCTTCCAGAGATTCCTTCTTATAGCTTTCCACCACCCAGGGATGCATTCCCTTTGGATGAAGGTGTCAGCTACAAGGTCCCTTCAAGCTTTCTGATCTCCCGAGTGGAACAGAAGAACACCAAGCTGAACATTTACGATGTCCCTAAAGCAGTGCTAAGTGTCCCCCAGGCTGGGAAAGAGCTGGGGAAAGCCGATGGGCCTTCAGAGAATTCCATGGACCATAATTCCTCGTGGTTCTCCAGACGGGCAGCGTCGCCGTCTCCTGAGCCAGACAGCTTGTCCGTTTCCAGTTCTGACAGCAGAGCCAGCGTCCTTTCCTCATGCTCCTCCACGTCTAGCCACTCTTCTAGCGCCTTCTCGGAGGAGTCAGCCAAAGAGCTCCCCTTGGACCTGGACTTGGCCAAAGAGACAGTCACAGCTCTGCAGCACAAGGTGGACAACTCTGTCGCGGGCCTCATGCTCTTCGTTAGTAGGCAGTGGAGGTTCAGAGACTACCTGGAGGCCAATATCCACGCGATCCGCAGGGCTGCCGACTGCATAGAGGAATCCTTGAGAGAATTTCTGGATTTCGCCTGCGGCGTCCGTGGGACCACCTGTAACCTCACCGACAGTAAACTTCAGGCCAAAATTAGGGATCAGCTACAGACAATCTCCAACTCCTACCAAATCCTGCTTGAAACAAAGGAAAGTCTGGAGAGCTGCGATTGGTCCCTGGAAGTCCTTGTGACCAACAAAGTCCAAAACAGCCTGGATGACCTGGAGAGATTTGTCCTGACGGCACGGATGGTTCCAGAAGACATCAAGAGGTTCGCCTCCCTCGTCATTGCCAACGGGAGACTCCTTTTCAAGCCAAACTGTGAAAAGGAAGACCCCGTGCAATTGACCCCAAATGCAGAATTTAAGCTTGCAAAATCCATCCGGCTTCCCCAAAAGGAGACTGAATCATACCAAAGGAATGCTCCTTTTCATAAACAAAGGGAAAGCGAACACCCTCCTGAACTATTAAAGAAAAATAGGACAAATGTTTGTGAACAGGTGAGTTCAGAGTAGTATACTATAAGGGGACTTTCCTTTTTTTTTTTGGTACGCGGGCCTCTCACTGCTGTGGCCTCTCCCATTGCGGAGCACAGGCTCCGGACGCGCAGGCTCAGCGGCCATGGCTCACGGGCCCAGCCGCTCCACAGCATGTGGGATCTTCCCGGACGGGGGCACAAACCCGTGTCCCCTGCATCGGCAGGCGGACTCTCAACCACTGTGGCACCAGGGAAGCCCGGACTTTCCATTTTTATCTGGAGTGGTCACCAGTAAGTTAGATGATGAGAATCTGTTTTATCATCTTTGGGGAGATAAGGGTTCCATTTTCTAGAAAATAAAATTCATGGAAGGAAAATTCTAGGTGAGCTCTTAGTAAGAAGTAAGATATGTATCTTAATATTAAGGCAGACAGGATGTCTTCTGGAAATTTTGGGGTTTTGGGCTTACCTCTGATGCTAGGATTAGAAAGGATTTTGAAAACCTTGTGAAACCTGTTCTTTGAACAAAATTTTTCATCTCATCATCAAGTTTCTTTGTATTTTTCACAGTTATAAATTTAGTCATTGTCGGTGTGTTTCTTAGAAACAGAAGAGGAACTGTAAACACTCTTCCAAGTTGTGCATGGTCCTAGCAGCCTCCAGACTCTAGTTACTCTTAGGAACACTTTGCTCCATGAGTCTAGACACTATAGAAAGAGACCCTTAGTTCAAGAATTGCAAGTTGCAGGGCTTCCCTGGTGGCGCAGTGGTTAAGAATCAGTCTGCCAGTGCAGGAGACACGGGTTTGAGCCCTGGTCTGGGAAGATCCCACATGCCTCAGAGCAACTAAGTCCGTGCGCCACAGCTACTGAGCCTGCGCTCTAGAGCCCACGCACCAAGAGCCCGTGCTCTGCAACAAGCCACTGCAATGAGAAGCCTGTGCACCGCAACGAAGAGTAGCCCCCGCTCGCTGCAGCTAGAGAAAGCCCACCCGTGGTAAGGAAGACCCAACGCAGCCAAAAAAAAAAAAAGAGAGAATTGCAAGTTGCAAGAAATGCAGCAGGTAACCTGGGGCCTGTGTCACGGAGATAACTCAGTGCTTTCAGCCCCAGTCTTGGTTTTCTGCTGACATGCCTGGAGGTACAAGAGCTTTAACACACTCTAGAGAAGCTAGAAGTCTGGATATTTTTCATTTCGCAATAAAATTGTGTGTCATTATATTAGGCCATGTTGGTAGGCAAAATTCAGCCCTCGGGCTGCTGATGTATCCTTTGTTGGAAAAGGTCATTACTAGGTGGAACCATCAAAAACATAACGAGGAATGCTCAAGTTATAAAGTGGACTTAAACAGCTATATAATAGTATAAAGGCCATTCTAGTTGGTAATTTGAAGGGATTTTATGTTTCAGGAGTTACCTAGCCTAGAAGAGAAAGAAAAACCCATCTTGGAACAAAGGTTGGATGAAAACAAAGACTTAGAAACACAGGTAAGCCATGATGCTGACTCTCCAATACTTCTGATTGACTAATAATAGGCTTTATCCCCAGAGATGTTTCCTGCTGTGACTAATTCAGTATTACAGCCCTGACCCACATGGGAGGAGACTTGGTTTTGTGACAGTTCTTCCTTTTTTATAATAGAAGGAACCCTGGAGATGAGCAAGTCCAATGAGCCCCAAAATGTGGAACATGGTCCTTTAACCAGCAGTGAAATAATTCCAGGTGCTCTGCAAGTTTATCACAGGAGATACTGACACGGCATGAAGTCACACGGACTCACATTCTTGTTGACATTTTCCCCCCTTTGGCTTAAACAATAGAAATTTATTTTCTCACAATTCTGGAGGCTAGAAATCCAAGACCAGGGTTCGTTTCTTCTCCGGTGTCTTTCCTTGGCTTGTACGTGGTTGTCTTCTCCCTGTGTCTTCCCTTGATCTTCCCTCTGTGCGTGTATCTGTTTGACATTCCCTTTTAATGTTTCTGATTACAACAGAAAAAACATTTTGGTTTGGGGGCCTGTGTATCTTCAACACCTGTTTGACCTTTGATGTTCCTGTTTTTTTTTAAATCAAAAATGTTATCATTGTACTTATTTTTCATTGGTTACCTCCTATTAGTGGCAAATGACAGTAGTTTTCCATTTACCGATTTTAAAAGTTTTAACTTAAGTAAAAACAGCTGATCACTTAAAAACAAGGATGTAGCTGACCGAAGTTAAGAGGAAGGTAGAAAGGGCGTAATGTGTGAAGGTTTTCTTTGAATAACTGAAGCCTGGGAACCAATGAACCCATTCAACCTCCTGGCTGATGGGAGGTGGGGAGGGCAGCGTGGGCGAGAAGGGACAGAGATATCCAATGATGTGGACAAGATTGTTTGCCTTCTCAGAGGCCAACTAAGATGATAACCCAGGCGTCCTGATGCTTCGTTCTGCAAACCCCAAACCCAAAACTTGGGGCCTGTCAGATTGCTAAAAGTCATGCTATTTTGTTCAGCACGAAGTATGCCTTGCACCAGTGGTTCTAAAACCTGAGAGTGTGTCATAGTTTCCTATAGAGCTTGTTAAAACCCAGAGGGCTGGACCCCACCCCAGCGTTTCTGATTCAGTAGGTCTAGGGAAGGGCCTGAGAATTTTCTTTTCTAACAAGTTCCCAGGTGCTGGAGGTCCAAGGATCACCCTTGGAAAAACCCTGCTTTAGACTGACTGCTTCTCAGTGGGGGTGGCAGGAGGACCACTGGCCATCAGGTGGGCAGTTCTTCATTGCATGGGATGGACTGTTCAGCATCCCTAGCTCCCTGTCCACTGGTAGTCTGTAGTGTTCCCTGGTCAATGTGACAACCAAAAATACCTCCAGAGATTTCCAACAGCCCAGAATAAACATCATAGTACATTTTTGTTTACCTACAGGTAATACTCCCAAGCCAAGATGCCAACATTCCAATGTCCAGATGGTTGCTCCTCATTTCTAGCCTCTGATGCATTCTTCTCATGCTCCCTGCTCCCTGAGAGTCCATCTCAACCAACACCCCAGTCTTTTCTTCCCTTTACCTGTCTATCTTAATCTGTTTGTGCTGCTACAACAAAGTACCATAGGCTGGGTGGCTTATAAACAACAGAAATTTATTTCTCACAGTCCTAGAGGCTAGGAATCCAAGATCAGGGTGCTAGCAGGGTCAGATTCTGGTGAGAGCCCTCTTCCAGGCTGAAGACTGCCCACTTCTCATTGTATCCTCACCTGGCAGAGAGCAGAGGGTGGAAGCAAGCTTTCGGGCAACCCTTGGAAGAGCACTAACCCCATTCCTGGTGGCCCCACCCACATGACCTCATCTAATGCTGGTCACCTCCCAAAGGCCCCATCTCCCAATAACTTCACACTGAGGGGTAGAGTTTCATGATATGAATTTTGGGGAGACACAGTCAGACTATAACACTGTCTGAGTGCTTCTGAGCTGGGTGTTTTAAGACCGTAGGTTGATAAGAGTGCACAGTTTAATAGAAAGAATGAGAGTTTCAGACTTGCTGACTAGGCTAAGAGCTCCAGATCTTTATTTTGCTAATAGAGTGACCCTAGGCAGCCTCTTCTCTTCCGGAAGCCTCAGTCTCCTCACCTATAACTTAACAAAGGGGCTTCTTTTTTTTTTTTAACTTTTTATTTTATATTAGAGTATAGTTGATTAACAATGTTGCGTTAGTTTCAGGTGTACACAAAGTGATTCAATTATACATATACATGTATCTATTCTTTTTCAAATTATTTTCCTATTTACATTGTTATATAATATTAAGCAGAGTTCCCCGTGCTGTACAGTAGGTCCTTGTTGGTTATCCAATTTAAATTTAGCAGCGTGTTTCTTACCTGGAGTAGGATTTCCACTAAGTTTGATGCTGAGAATCTCTCAACAGTGAATAGGCTTTGGTTCCACATTCCAGAAAATAAAATCACGAAAGTAAACTTCTAAATAAAACTTTAATTAGCAAGTAAGATAAATATTTTAATCTTAAAGCAGATAAGTCAGTATATTTTTATTTCTTCTGGAAATTTGGGGGATTCAGATTTACCTCTGATACTGGAACTAGGAAGAGTTTTTTAAATGCTTTAAACCTGTTCTTTGAGTAAATTTTTAAATCTCACCATCAAGTTTTCTGCATTTTTTTTTAAGTTATAAATTTAGTCATTGTCAACGAGTTTCTTAGAATGGGTTTCTAACAGTTTGTAGAGAGGATTGAATACGATTTTATATGTATCTAATATGAATGATTTTATATATATAATGCAATATATAAAATTATATACCTGAGAGATAATTTATATGTAACAGTGCTTCGAAAACCTTAACATTAATTTCTTAGGCAGATGTTGCACTGTGGGGCTTCCCAAACAAAACTGTACTTTTTCTTACAAAAAGTCTAGCAAATTGAGCAAAAACAGGAAAAGAGAGACAACCACAGCCTGTCGATCGAATCTCTCTCTTATCCATTGTTTCCTTTCTCTTCTCTAGAATCCTAGCTCCCTTAGCCCCCGACCTTTGAGTCAGCAGAATCCTGAGAAGAAAATCCGCCTTAGTGAACACTGCCGCCTCTATTTCGGGGCGCTCTTCAAAGCCATCGGCGTGTTGCACAGCAGTCTCGGCAACAGCCAGCCCCCCGAGATCTTCATCGCGCAGAGCAAGCTAGTCATCATGGTCGGGCAGAAGCTGGTGGACACGCTGTGCCAGGAGACCCAGGAGAGGGACGTGCGCAACGAGATCTTGCGTGGCAGCAGCTGCCTCTGCAGCCTGCTCAAGGACCTGGCGCTGGCCACCAAGCACGCTGTACTCCAGCATCCCAGCCCCGCCGCCCTGCGGCACCTCCAGGCCGAGGCCAAGAAGCTGGAGCGGCACACGCAGCAGTTCAGGGGGATGTTGGAATGAGCCTCCTTCCTCCTTCCTTCTCCGTGCTAACTTCATCACTTCAGCTTCACACCCACAATCTGTGCAAGTCTGTGCTCTGGGAAAAGCCAGCCTGGGGATACACCAAGGGGTGGCAGCGGCCGTGGTGCCCAAACCCGGTATTACCAAGTGGCTGAGCGACCCCAGGACATTGGCTTATCCCACAGAGAGTCAGGGAAGAGAATCAGGTGTGAACTAAGGACCAAAGTTTTTAGCCTATCATGTAGGGCCAGTGTGTGAAATGAAGTTATAGAAATCAATTTTTATATTGGCTAAATGTGTGCCTGTTTTAAACTCATTCATTCAGTACTTACTTACTGGGTACCTATTATATGTCAAATTCTAGGTGCTGGGCATATAGCACTGAATCAGACTGAGGCTTTGCCCTCAAGGAGCTTATAATCTAATGGGGAGACAGACAAATGATGAAGAAATACATACACAACGTATTAGGTGCTAGGGAGAAAATAAGTAGGAGAAGCGGGGAGAGATTATTTTCAAATGATTAATTTCTGTTGCATCTGATAGAAAATATAATAAGTTTTTCATTTTGGATTAAACTAATTCTGTGAGATTGGTACAAATTGTATATCTGCATCTTACACCAAAAAAAGAAAAATATATATATATATATATTGCTATTTTATCTGAACCTAGTAAAACAGGCATGTTATAAGTAGCAGTAAATTTGCAACATAACATGTTCTGTTGGGTTCCCTATTAATTTATTTTGTACATTATAGGTTCTGTGTTGATAAATTCAGTATGTTGGATCATAAAAGGTTTACATCTCAGTGGTCTCAAATGTGTTACCATTTATAATATTATGTAAATACAGTCATGACTTGCAACATCCTTTGTAGCAATCTTCTTTGGAAAAGTCTTTGATCCGTGTCACCTGGGTTCTGGTACCAAAGCAACATGTTTACTTGTGTCATTTAAACGCTTCTCCCCAAAGTGTTCAAGGAGCTACAAAAGAGGCCAAGTTCGCATGCGCAACACTAGCTCAGGAAAAGCAAAGCCAGGAAGTGTGGTATAAACAGGATCCCTATCGCCGGGCACAGATCTGAGAGGGGCCCAGAGCTCCCCCCGCCACCCCCGCAAGTCAAACCACCTCCTCTTCCTCTCCTTGTAGCTGGGGCTTTAGCTTACATTGCTATGGTTGCATCATCACTTCAAGTCTTCATGTCTCCTACGTGCACCTCAGCCACTAAGCATCTCCAGGCTGGAAATCACCTGAAATGGTACCAGCTCCGGTTCCTATCTGCTACTTAGTAAGCTCTTTTAAATTGTTGACTGCCAAAAGACTAATTATTTTCATTGAGTTAGTCTCAGGGTCCCTAAAGAAGGACCCCATCTTTGTGAGGCTTGGTTCCCTACA
>NW_006791294.1:1046994-1047636 GCF_000442215.2 Lipotes vexillifer
CCCTACACTAGAATGGAGAGATCCACATTCTGGGAGCAGCTGTGATCTGTATCAGCTAGGACTCCTTCTGTTCCAAGGGATCAAAAACCATATCCACTCTCTCTTGAGCAATAAAGGGAATTTATTGACTCAAGTATCTTAAATTAATCCAGGGGCAGGCTGGCTTCAAGAACAGCTGGTTTTAGCAATCCCACTATTGGGCATATACCCAGAGAAAACCATAATTCAAAAGACACATGCACCCCAATGTTCATTGGAGCACTATTTACAATAGCCAGGTCATGGAAGCAACCTAAATGCCCATCAACAGACAAATGGATAAAGAAGATGTGGTACATATATACAATGGAATATGACTCAGCCGTAAAAAGGAATGAAATTGGGTCATTTGTAGAGACGTGGATGGACCTAGAGACTGTCATACAGAGTGAAGTAAGTCAGAAAGAGAAAAACAAATATCATATATTAATGCATGTATGTGGAATCTAGAAAAAATGGTACACATGAACCGTTTTGCAAGGCAGAAATAGAGCCACAGACGTAGAGAACAAACGTATGGACACCAAGGGGGAAAGTGGGGGTGGGGGTGGGGGGATGTGGTGGTGGTGGTGGTGGGATGAACTGGGAGATTGGGATTGACAT
>NW_006791294.1:1047646-1065020 GCF_000442215.2 Lipotes vexillifer
ACATGTATACACTAATATGTATAAAATAGATAACTAATAAGAACCTGCTGTATAAAACATTTTTTTAATTAAAAAAATTTTTTAAAAGAACAGCTGATTTTGGGTCCTCCAGCAGAATCATCAAGGTCCAATTTCTCAGTCCCACTCTCTCTGTGTTAACTCTCATGGCTGCAGGGTGGCTGCCCTGAGTTATGTGCTTCTTGGTTTGTGACCAATGGGGAAGAGTCTTGATTTTTGCTTGGACTAGTTTAGATCAGATGCCTGCCCCTGAAAGCTCCATGATGAGAAGGGCATGTAATACCCAAGTTGTCCTAGACCCGGAATTCACCCCTACACACACACACACACACACACACACACACACACACACACACACTCCCATGTGTCCCGAGAGAGGTAAGGGGATGGATCTGACAAGAACTGTGACATGTCTGAGATTTTCTCCTACTTCAGATTCACAAGTTAGCCTGTGACAATTTCATGAATGCTGAGAGAAGACATGAGACTCTGGGGTCAGAGGCTATGTCAGGGTCCCCAAGACGAGGTCCAGTGATTCGATAGGAGGATTCACAGGTTCCCACATATAACTGTGCTCACAGCTCTGAGCCATCACAGTGAAAGGAGACAAAGCAAAATCGACAGTGAAAGCGCACAGGTGGGGGAGGGGCGTGAAGTAACAAGGAAACCAGGCTGAAGCTGCTGAGAGTCCCCTCCCAGAGGTCACACAGGACACCCTTAATTCCTCCAGCAGAGCTGTGACAAACACACAGGCAATGTTGCCGGTTAGGGCAACTCTTGAGAGCCTGGCCCCCAGTGTCTTCACTGGGGCTGATCATGCAGGCAGCCTCTGTGTGGCGTGGACCAAAATTCCAGACTCTCCAAAGGAAAGCAGGCATCCAGCATGAATCACATCATTTGTACAAACAGTTTAGGCCCTTATCAACTCTGGGGATGGTGAGAACCCTCCTCAAATCCAAACTCCTATCCAAGCACCAAAGCCAACCTTGCAAGCAGGCCTTTCTAGGGAGATTAGTCAGGCCTGTTATGTCAACTCTCCTGCACAGTCAAGGGGCTTTTCTTACAGCCTCGCAAGCAGATTATGTTTCTTCTTTGCATCATTTCCTCACATCCCTCAAGTCCCAGGGGCAATGCAAAGGTGGGCAAAGGTGATTCTGTGCACACAGCGGGTTTGCATCAAAGCCAAAGAGAAAAAACCCTGAACACAGGAAGCCCCAATCTTTTATAGTATCTGTGTAAACCTGACCAAGCTTTGCCTCAGAGGGAGACCTTATCTTTACGATATTGGACAGCAAACAATCCTGTGCTTCTGCTCTGGAGGGAGAGGTTATCTCTGTCTTCCAAGGCAGTTTGTTACAAACATCCTGGAAAAGATAGTCTAGAAAAAAATGTCAAGTCAATGCCTCTGCTCAGAAGATGTGCAGAAACACGAGAGACCCTTGGAGCGCTGTGTCCCAGCTGGAGCCCCTAGCAAAGTTAGCAATGGCGTTAGGAGGAGGGGTTGCTCCAGGGAGACACCAATAATTGTTTACTCCAGGGGGCAAAATGATATTTTACACATGAGTGATAATAACAGGATGTATCTATTAAGGGATTACTATATTCCAGACACTGTTCTAATGCTTTAGATGTTTTAGCTCATTTAATCCTTTAGAAATGACATGGTCTCCAATAGGTAATGAACAGGTCCCAAATGGTTTCAGAATACTATGTATGTATGTATGTGAGTGGAGAGATCAAGCAATGGAGAGATAGAGCCAAAGAGAAAGAGAAAGACAGAGAGAGAAACACACACACACAGAGATCTGGAGCTATATCTATATCTATATCTATTTCTTTTTTTGAGAAGAGTTCAAACCAAGGAACTTGGTCAGCAAAGTACAAAACCATTGGGTGTAAAATAATGAAAACTGCTGCTCTTAGCTAAATGTGTTTCCTTCCTTTTTTTTTTTTTTTTAAAAAGAGAGCAGTTGTGGGATGAGTTTCCACTGATTAATTCAATAGGATAATTACTTCTGAAAAAAAAACTGTAAAGTAGGATAAAATCATATTTTTTAGCTTTCATGGGCTATAAAGGATTTTTCTCCAACGCCTAGACTTCTGTACTGTTTCCTCTCCAGGTAGGAAGAGGAAATGGTGGGTGGTACGGTGGTGACGGTGGTGGTAGCAACTTGATCTCAATTAAGTTCAATTTCATCCGGAAGATGGAAGTGGTAAGAAGCCTTGTTTAGAGATCTCCTAGTGTGATAAGCACTGTGGACCCAAGCACCCAGTGGCAACTATTTTTCTTAACAAAGCATCTTTTAAAAACTTTATGTTCTCCCCAGGTATGCACCCCATGTCTCCTGAAGCTGCCCCTTTGCAAAAGTTGCCCATTTATGTAGGTTATTTGCTAATGCCCTTTTCCTTTCATTCATTCAACAGATATTTATTGAGCACCTCCTATCTGCCCAGGCCTCTGCTAATCACTAGAGATGCTGCAGGGGCCGAAGCAAAGGCTCTGCATCATGCAGCTTTCATCCCAGCTGAGGGAGATGGAAAACCAGGGCCAGAACGGGGTGAGGCGAGTGAGGCACTCTCTTTGGATGGAATATGTAAGGGGGGCTCCCCCAAAACTTAGTCATCAAGATAAATTATACTTTGATGGCAAATTTTAAAAATCTAAATCAATGCAAAAAATCCATGGTGAATAAGATATCAAAATTTAAATTTATAACATGGTATCAATGGTGGGAAGTGCAAGGAAGAAATTAAATCAAGGTAGTGGGTAGCATGATGGAGGAAACGTGCTCTTTTAGATGGAGAGGTCTGGGAAGATGACTCCGAAGAGGGGACCAGGAGCTGAGTGATGCATCGCTGAAGGGAGCTGGTCTGGCAAACATGGGGAAGAGTGTTCTGGAAAGGGAATAGCAAGGTGAGCGCCCAGAGTAGACATACACCTGGAGAGTTCAACGGAGAGGAGGATGCCCGTGAGGCTGGAACGGAGTGAGGGAAAGAGAAGAGGGTGACATGAGCACCGGCACCCCCTGCAGTGGAAGCTCAGAGTCTTAACCACTGGACCGCCAGGGAAGTCCCTCCTAGAATATTTTTAGTATTTCACTAAAACTGCAAACAAAAAGTAATTTTTGTCCTGAGTTATCTCAGCAATCAATTCCATTTTCTACTTGATTTTATTTTAACCGTCTTTGGGTTATCCTCCCAAGTGTAACCTTAAATGAGGCTGTGAAATTCTTAAAGAATCCTAGCACATAGTTGTTGTTGTTTTTTTCATGCTAACTTTTAAAGTGAGTTACTCTGCATATCAACTTTTTCCAGAAAGAATTCTTATTATTTATGTTATTTATTTATTTTTGGCTGTGTTGGGTCTTCGCTGCTGTGCATGAGCTTTCTCTCGTTGCGGTGAGCAGGGGCTACTCTTCGTTGCAGCGCACGGGCTGCTTATTGCAGTGGCTTCTCTTGTTGTGGAGCACGGGCTCTAGGCACGTGGGTTTCAGTAGTTGTGTCACGTGGGCTCAGTAGTTGTGGCTCTTGGGCTCTAGAGTGCAGGCTCAGTAGTTGTGGTGCACGGGCTTAGTTACCCTGTGGCATGTGGGATCTTCCCGGACCAGGGCTCGAACCCGTGTCCCCTAGCCTTAGCAGGCGGATTCTTAACCACTGCGCCAGCAGGGAAATCCCTCCAAACAGAATTTAAAACTGCACCTCTGGAGAGCACATGGGCAGAGCTAACCGGAAATCAAACCCTCAACAGTTTAGAAGTCTGAAATATTTGGGAACTACAGTAACACCCAGTAGAAGCATTTAAAGTATTGGTTCTTAGCCTGGGCCTCGGGAAGTCATGAATGAAATACATACACGTATAAACTGTAGCAAAATTTTGCTAGAGGGTAATGTTTTTCTCTTTCATGATTTCATTCCTCTCCTGCCCTTCAAGTTCACAGTTTGATCCAAGGGTCAAAGTTGTCACCAAGAATCCTCTTAAGGGAATATCCTTTACTGGTTCATTCAACAAAGGCAGTGGGAAGAAGCAGCAGATAAAGAACCTGCTGCCCAGTGCGCTGGAAATGAAATGGCTCAAATCAAATAAAGCACGGAATACAATGCCTGACAGCTCTCAACACAAATTAGTTGCTACTGATGATAATAATCAACTTAGCTGTGTATAGTCTGCAACAAGAAGTACCTTAGAGACCAATACTCTAAAAAAAGAAACCAAGGAGGAAGAGAAAAAACATCCAGCTGCCTGAACTTTAATGCCCTCAGAGTCATCACCACTGGGTGTCATCAGCAGCTTTGCGGGGAGAGGTCAAGGATCCTGGCATCTGTGGTTAGATGGGCCTCATTTGAGAAAGCCCCTCCCTCATCTCCTACTCCTTCTACTTCCTTGATGTGTGCCCCTGACCCAAGACACCTTGGACACCTGAGCCTCAGGTTTGTCCTTTGGGAAACAGAAGGCATTACACCCCCTACTAAGGTTGTGAGGACAGAAGGAAAGAATGTTTCCAAATCTCCCAGTGTAGGTAGAATCATGGCTTGATAAAGAGCAGCTTTTTTTTTTTTTTTTTTCGGTACGTGGGCCTCTCACTGTTGTGGCCTCTCCCGTTGCGGAGCACAGGCTCCGGACGCGCAGGCTCAGCGGCCATGGCTCACGGGCCCAGCCACTCCGCGGCATGTGGGATCTTCCCGGACCGGGGCACGAACCCGCGTCCCCTGCATCGGCAGGCGGACTCTCAACCACTGCGCCACCAGGGAAGCCCAAGAGCAGCTATTTTTGTTTTTTCTGCCCCAAATGAATTCAGTGAGGGGTAGATATACTAGTCAGAAAATAGCACTGGTTTGAGAGTCTGTCTAAAGATCCTTGGGTTTTTGCTATTCTCTGTCTGATTTTCTGTCCATTGCTGTAAGAGAAAACTAATCTTAGAACCCATTCCAAGCTCTCACTGACAAGCTGTCTGACCGTTGACGAGTGCTTCGATCTTTCCAGCCCTCTGTTTCCTTGCCTAGAAATGAGATTCTCGGTGTACTCATCAGTTTTAGGGGTTGCTTGTCACCTCTCTCTGAATGAGTCTGTACTTTCTTTTGGTTTATTGAGTACTGAATAGTGAGTGTGCCAAAGACTCTTCTAGGCACTGAGGATGCAACAGGAAATAAATCAAAGTCTCTAGGGAGTTTACAATTCTTGTGATGGGCATAAAAATAAATCATAAGCCAATGAGAGGCCAGTTGATTAAAGGGTTTATTTTCTTTTAATTCCCATTAACTGCAGTAACAGATAACCCAGTCTTACAGCCCTTGAAGTTTTCATATCCACATACACTTTATTTTCTGTTCCCCAGTGGGGAATATTTTCTGTTTTTTATGTTTCACTCTGGTCAATGTGGTAACATCCAATCATAAATGGTCAGCTTTACTTGCAGTGGATAAGCTTTCCCCTAATATTTGTAATAATTAAAGGAACAAATGGAGAGGTGGTCAAGAGCATGAAAGCAGACAATCATGGATTTTAACAAGGATTTTGCAAGGGATTTGTGTTCTCATTATAGATATGATACAGCTTGTCTCTTGGAAACATCAGTGTATGTTTTATAACTATACCTGAGTCTGTTAGTTATACCTCCTTTATCCTTTAATTTATTTTTAATTTTTTTATATACCTGCATTTTAATAAGTAAAATATTTTTGCCTGGGCTTCAGTCTGCTGTGAATGAAATGTATACATGTACAAACTGTGTGCACTATTTCATATGTATAAAATATACATGGCAGTATCAGAAAGTTTCAGGCCTTAAAGAATCTTACTCCCCCATAATCTCATATAATATCACTTCAAAGGATTTGTTGTGAGTGCTTAGGTCACAACTGATGCTCACTAAAAAGATACGTTCTCTTTTTGAACACATGAACGTTAAACTGAAATAACAGTTCCATCCATATTCATCACTAATTGCACGAATAAAATGCAGCCCTTCCCTCCACGAGCTCCCCAGCCTACGGATGTCTGCCCAGAGTCAGACAGGCTGGGGCCGGAAGGGCTGCCGCGAGGGAGTGGAAGAACGCTCCGCACCGTGCTTGGCACTCTAGGCCCATTCAGCACTTTGCAGCAGCTCCCGCCGTGGGGCCACGCCCAGCGCCTAGCGATGTTCTCCATGGCAACCAGGGCGGGGCAAAAGCCCCGCCCGGCCCCGCCCCACCCCGCCGCGTTGCGACGGGCGTCTTGCGTCACTGCGGCGCGCCGGAAGTGACTGCTACAGTCGCTAGGCAGCCCGGAAGTTGAGGCTGTAGGGGTTTACTTTGACTCCCGGATTGCGATGGGTTGCGACGGGGGAACAATCCCCAAGAGGCATGAACTGGTGAAGGGGCCGAAGAAGGTTGAGAAGGTCAGTGACATGGGCCCAGTGGGGCCCGGGGGTAGTGGGGCACGCGGACGCCCCCAGGGAGCGAAAGGAGGTGGGAGGGGGAGCCAGTGGGTTTCCACACGCAACTGTGCTCATTTATCCCTTTCAGAGAACTCAAGATTAACCACAGTATTAATAACGGACCTCTGTTGAGTGCGTGCTGTTGCTATTCACCCGGCAGTGCGCGTAATATGGGGTATCTCATGTAATTCTCAAAACAGCTCTACGGGTACATACTGTCAGAAGACATGGAAATTGAGGCTGAGGAGGAGAAAGTTGTAAAGCTAGTAAGTGGCAGAACCAGGATTTGAAGTCTGTCTGCTGCTAGTAACAGTGATACAAATGGCTGCTGTTTGTTGAGTTTTGTACATACTAACTTCGTTTTCTCAGTGAAGTCTTCTCAAACCGTTACCTATGAGATCAGGTCCTCCTCTTTTTTTTTTTTTTTCCTGCTGCCCTGCGAGGTATGTGGGATTTTAGTTCCCCGACCAGGGATCGAACCCGTGCCCCCTGCAGTGGAAGCGCTGAGCCCTAAGCACTAGACCGCGAGGGAAGTCCCCAGGTTCTCCTCTTTAAAACTATCTAACAACCATGTACACTGCTTTCAGGTTGATTAATGTTGATCTAAGAGGATGGTAAACTCCTGGTGGCAGAGCCTGCACCTTTTACCCCCTCTACAACTAGCCCAGCTCCTGGTGCAGTAAATATAGTGGATAAATGAATGAGTGAATAATCCCTAATTCTCACCAGTAATTGGGCAAATTATGTATTATAATTTCCATGCTACTAACAGGGAAATTGAGTCAGTAGCGTGACCAAGATCATGCAACTGGTAGGTAATGAAGCCAGGATTCACATCCAGTTATTCAGGATTTCAAAGTTAGCACTAGTAATTACTTTTAAATAATAGAAGGTGTGTAAAGCACCTAATACAAGTGGCTGGCACATTGTGGATGGCCCATATGAGTCTCCATTCAGCAGCCAGAGAAGTCTTTTTTAAAGATAAATTCCACATATCAACTGTATGTAAACCACTCCAGTGGCTTCCCATTGTATTCAGAAAAAGAATCCCACAAGACCCTGTGCGGTCAGACAGGGTCTGATGTAATTACCTCATCTTCTGCCCTTCTCCAGCCCTTTCATTCTGTTCCAGCTACACAGGCCTTGTTCCTCAACCTGGAGTATAATTTCCTCAACCTGATGTGTTCTTCACTGAGATAGTCATATCATTTGGGTTTTTTTTTTTTTTAACATCAATCAGTTCTTTACTCAAATGTTATCTCAGTCCACTGTAGCCAAAATACATCTCACTTCTGATCACTCTATCCTCTTCTGCTGCTTTATTTTTCTTTCTTTAAAAAGAAAACATTATTTATTTATTTTGGCTGCGCCGGGTCTTAGCTGCAGCATGTGGACTCTTAGTTGCGGCATGCATGCGGGATCTAGTTCCCTGATCAGGGATCGAACCCGGGCCCCCTGTGTGGGGAGCATGGAGTCTTACCCACTGGACCACCAGGGAAGTCCCTACTTTTCTTTATAGTGATTATCACTATATTTGTTTTTGTCTCTTTCCTATATGGACAGGGTCCTTGTATGTCTTATTTCTGCGACCCCTGTGACGTGTCTGCCACACAGGAGACACCCAACAAATATGTGGAATTTGAGAGTGAATTAACACCCAGGAGGATGGAGCATACCCTCTAATCATACCAACATGTGCAGACATTAATGCTGGGTAGTTACCACTTGTGTGCGAGAGCTTTTACCCAAAGAGTATTCAGCTCAGTTTTGTTGACTTGTGCCCAGAGCTGAAGAAGTAGCTTAATGAAAGGCTTGGCAAAGAATAGATGTCAGAAGGGGATAGAAAAGAAGAAGGGTGGATCTGAAACAACTAGAGTGCCCAGGCAGGATGGATTTTTATTACCCTTATTCACTCAACAAATACTTACTAAGTGCTTACCGTATACACCATTCTAGGCCCTGAGGATGCAGCAGGAAACAGAGTCCAGCCCTTGTAGAGCTTACATTTTCAAATAGGTAAATAATAACATTTGTTGATCACTCATATGGTATGTTGGGTCTGGCCCAAAACATTACTCAAATTTGAGACCTTGCCCTGAAAAGAGTGACCCTAGAATAAATGTTTTCAGAAGTTTTTGGGGGACCAATTTTTAAATTCCTGGGCAAGGAGTAATCTAGAAAGTAGATCCTAAACTTGCTGAACATGGCTTTTTATTTTTTTATTTTTTTAAATTGATTTTTTGTTAGCTGCGTTGGGTCTTCGTTGCTGCGCGCAGGCTTTCTTTAGTTGCGGTGAGCGGTGAGCAGGGGCTACTCTTTGTTGTGGTGTGCGGGCTTATCATTCCGGTGGCTTCTCTAGTTGCGGAGCACGGGCTCTAGGCGTGGGCTTCAGTAGTTGTGGCTCGCGGGCTCTAGAGCGCAGGCTCAGTAGTCGTGGTGCACGGGCCTAGTTGCCCTGTGGCACGTGGGATCTTCCTGGACCAGGGATCGAACCTGTGTCTCCTGCATTGGCAGGCAGATTCTTAACAATTGTGCCACCAGTGAAGTCCCCTGCCTGGCTTTTTATCCTAACTCCTTT
Source organism: Lipotes vexillifer (assembly GCF_000442215.2). NCBI lineage: Eukaryota > Metazoa > Chordata > Mammalia > Artiodactyla > Lipotidae > Lipotes > Lipotes vexillifer. Next base: position 1,056,656 of record NW_006791294.1, read on the forward strand.
GTCTGCTTGTGTGTTTGTGACCTTGACATGTAACTTAACTTCTTGGTATGTCAGTTTCCTCAACTACAAAGGTAAAAATCCGAACTCAGAAGGTTTTATGAGGGCTAAAAGACAAGTCACTGAAACTGCTTAGCACAGTGCCTGGCACACAGTAAACACTTAAGTAGTTGTTCCTGCAAAAATTAAATTTAAGGGAATTTAAAATTTTTTCTTCCTGTTTTCTTTCAAATGTGCCATCCTGTTACATTATTCAGGTTTGACATTTTAGGAAGAGGAAAGAGTGGGACATGGAATATTAAATAGGAGAAAATATCATTTGAGGACTATGGAAGATCTCACATCTGGATCTTTATACTGTGGATAATGGCTTGATATGCCACATAGTGAGCAGTTGGCAAAAAACACTTCTGTTAAATTGCTGATTTTATAAAGAATTATACAGTCTTTGTGCTGAACTGTTTTTTTAAAAAAATGCCTATCTCAATTCTTTGTCCTTAAATTCTGCTACAACTTTGGAGCCTTTCCCATTGTTAGGAATTAACCTGTACTGCTTGTTTTTTCTGTATGGCCTTCCTAACTTACTGTTAAGATACAGATATTAATATGTAACTAGCATAAGCAATATAATGACTTGATGTAAACTGTTTCTTTGTACATGTCATGTATAGAGAGGCCTTTATTTGACATAGTGTCGGTTACTTGTGACTTTTTAAATCCCGACTTCATGTGTCACTATCTTTGATTTAAAAAACAAAAATCGTGGGACTTCCCTGGTGGTGCAGTGGTTAAGACTCTGCACTCCCAATGCAGGGATCCTGGGTTCAATCCCTGGTCAAGGAACTAGATCCCACATGCATGCCACAACTAAGGGTTCACATGCTGCAACTAAGGAGCCCTTGAGCCACGACTAAGGAGCTGGTGAGCCACAACTAAGACCCGGCACAACCAAATAAATAAATATTTTAAAAACAAACAAACAAAAAAATTGTCACAGTGTGGTATTACTGAATAAGCCTTTATATGTGGAACTGTGGACCATGTGTCTTTCAGAGGTGAAAATTAATTTGCAGGATTTTTGTTTTCTTTTCTCAGGTTGACAAGGATGCTGAGTTAGTGGCCCAGTGGAACTATTGTACTCTAAGTCAAGAAATACTAAGACGACCAATAGTTGCCTGTGAACTTGGCAGGTATGGTTCCTTTACTTAACGGAGACGAGTTTTTATTAAATGATCTTAGAAAGAATTTTAATGTATAAATGCTGTTCTTGATTCATCAGATGTGAATATCTCCAGCAAATTTGTGAAGCCTGGGTTATCATTCCCTGTCTCAGAACATACCTCTGCACTTTTCTATTCAGTTTGGTTTATTTAATCCATGGGTTGAAAACTCAGGGGCCATTAGGAGTTAAGTTATAAAGATAACTGCATGAAGGACCCATGTGGGGTCAGTAGGGGACGGTGAGGACTGGGGGAAACTGGAGGGTTCACATCTTGTCTAAAGGGTAGCTGCAGGAATTCCCTGGTGCTCCAGTGGTTAGGACTGACTCCACGCTGTCACTGCCAAGGGCCCAGGTTCAGTCCCTGGCTGGAGACCTAAGATCCCACAAGCTGTGCTGCACGGCCGACAAAAAAGGCAAATTAAGGGTAGCTGCTATTCAGTTCCAGCCTGTTGTTACAGTTCAAGAATGTAGACTGATTCCAGAACATCTGTTTTTTTTCTTTTTTTCTTTTTTTCAGGGAAAGTAGAAAATGTGTACTTTTATATTAAATTTCCCAATTTAAAAAAAGCCTTGTTAAAAAAAAAAAAAAGCCTTGTTCAGGTCACATTCAGTCCTCAGACTGCCAGTTTGTAGCCCTTTATTTAAACTAGTTTCTTTCTTTGTATGCTTTGGAAATGGTTGATACAGGATTAAATTTACTTTTTTTTAGGAGTGCAGGGCATTTCTATTATCAGACGTAAATGACTTTGGATTGTACTCAATTTAGTCTCCTTCCTTTGGGTGAAGGTTTATTATTGCCAGAATGTTTTGACTGATCTTTATTGTTGCAGACTTTACAACAAAGATGCCATCATTGAGTTTTTATTGGACAAGTCTTCCGAAAAGGCTCTTGGGAAGGCAGCCTCTCACATTAAAAGCATTAAGGTAAGACAGGTGATTCTGAAGTGCTCTGGGGCTTTCAGTGGTTAGAGTTTATTTTATAGAATTCATGTACATTTTAGACTGAACTTGGAAATTTGGAATTTCAGTCCCACCCAGCCACCTAATAAAGGTGTGATTTGGGGCAGGTCACTTGAAGTTCAAACCAGAAGTCCCCACACCCGTACTTCCTGGATTATAAATCTGTTGTGAGTTCATATGTGGGAAAGAACTTCAAAACTGCAGTACACAAGTTTCAAAACTTCGAAACTTGTATATTGTGCTATATAGGTTTTGGGGGGCATTATTTTTATAGTTAAAACAGCCACTCGAATTTTGATTTGGAAGACACTTTTATAGAATTAGAGATTTTTATAGGTGGATAACTATTCAATCATAGTGGTTATCTCCTGCTGATTAGAGGTTCTGAAAGTTCTTTCATAAAAGTGGAAAAACAAGCTTTTTAGTAAAGGAAGTTTGTTGAGAGGACAGAATCTTTCAAATCTGGTCAGTGGGAGAAAAATCAAAGTAGGGAAGAATTTGAGAACCACCAAGCTTGACAGGTGAAAACACTCGCTGTGTATGACATGTTGAGGCCTCATGGCTAGTCAGTGGGGCGCTTAAACTAGATCCAGAGCCCCTGACTCCCAGGCTAAGGCTTTGAGTTTTTTCCTCCTTCTGTTTCTTTTTAAAAATCTTTTATTATTATAATAGGCTTTTTGTTTGAGTTCTCGGGGTAATAACAGAATATGTTTGTTTCAGACAAATTAGTGATTCTGAGATGTAGCTGTCGGTAGTGCTGTAGAGGTAACCATGCTGACTGTTGCCATCGTTTCCTTGGGAAGAGAATTCATTTCTCAAATACCCATAGTAGCATAATTATCTTATCAAAAATATGATTATCACTGAAATTAACTTATACAAGTCTATACTTAAAACACAGTATATAATGTATGTGGTTGAACTTTTCATTTTAATGCAAAAATTTTTTTTCCAAGAAATCACAACTGTAAAGACAAAAGGATTCACATAAAACAATGCAAAGGTTATTATTACTGCAGTTAATAGTCCACAGATACTCTGAGCAGAGAACTTGATGAACACACAAGGAGGAAGCCGACCCCGTGTGTGGTGGCTTTCCTTTCAAGGTGCTCAGCTGCTCTCTGGAGTGTTGAAATCAAATGGTGCGGTTAAATATGAAGAAATGCTTCAAATGCTAAAGTGGGGCTGTTAAGTCACTCCTTGTAAAACTGAATTTTGAAAACTGGAACAGCTGGATCTTGGAGTATGACAGTAATCTCTGGCTAATATTCTGCCTTGGACTCATTAGACCACGGCCTCACAGATTTTACCGTCTATTTATCTGTTAAATAAACGTGGCTGGTCAGTAATATGAACAGCCTCAGTGAGGCTTCATCAGCCAGGGAAGAAAGTGTTCCTTTCTGGATGAAACTAATACAAAGCTTTCTTCTCTTAGTAGGGTAAATTTTCATGTCTGAAGTTACTTTGCCTTATATAGCAAAATGCTTGTAAAATAGAAATTAATTATTTGCTAGACAGTGCATTTTGTTTTCTATCACAACTTATGGTTTAATTTTATATCCATGTTAATTGATGTTAAAGGAAAGTAGAAAAAGAGGTTTGGATGGGAAGGGACTAGAATAATAATTAAGGCCAAAGATGATCCATTTGTCAAAGGAACTCTTAAAATATTCATGTGTTTTTCACAGAATGTGACAGAACTGAGGCTTTCTGATAACCCCGCCTGGGAAGGAGATAAAGGAAACACTAAAGGTGACAGACACGATGACCTCCAGCGGGCACGTTTCATCTGCCCTGTTGTGGGCTTGGAGATGAATGGCCGACACAGGTCAGTAATGGACGTGGGCAGATGATGTGGAGTCTGGGTGAGTAATCCCAGTGCTGTCAGGATCTGTGCCGAAGCTTAATAATCACACGGATTTCTTTAAGGTGTCTTTTGGTTTGGGTAGTGCACAAGACCATGTTCATTCCCTACCGGCCACGTGTAACATGGCCTCTTTGTTGTCTGCAGCTTGAGGTAGAAGAACCTAAAGTAAAGAGGGAGTTTAAAATTTTGTCTTGTGACACTTAAGAGACTTGAGTTGAGTTCTTTGGTCTTCTCCTATGGGAAAGAAAGTAAAGGACAGATATTTTTCATCAAACAAATCCCATTTCCTTACAATTGCTTAAAACTCTGCAGTGGAAAACAGACTTACAGAACGTGTGGTTGAACGGTCAGTGAAAGGCCCGGTTGATGATAACTTGCTTTGAATTGGTAGCTAACAGATCCTCTGGCTAGAGCACCAGAAATCTTAAGCTTGAGATTTATATTGCAAATGTAAGTAAGTAAGTATATTTCCCCCTTAAAAAAATACGAATGTCGAGTGGATTAGTAGGTGCCTTTTTATAGGATGTCTCACTTTGCTAAAGCTTTAAACTTTTTTCCCACCATTTAGAAATATCTTTAATAGCTGGTAGTCCAGACTGTCATCAGGAATCTTCCATCTAACATATTACATGTTGAAAGGAAATCATTTAGGCCCCTCGTAAAGTTTACCGTTTAGTGGTGACCCTGTGAGGTGATGGGCATGATAATGAGCTTGATTCTGAAGATCGTCTTATGATTTCTACACAGAGCAGATCATCAAGTTGTACACCTTCAATATACACAATTCCTATTTGTCAGTTATACCCAAATAAAGCTGAAAAAAGCCTTTCATTTCATACCCAAATGAGAGGCTGAAGTTCACAAGAGGAATATTCTGGGGAATGAGATTCACGTACCTAACCTTGTCCTACGTGTGTGTGTGTGTGTGTGTGTGTGTGTACATACATATATGTACACATTATTTTGAGGTGAAAGTCATAACATTCACAATCTTTTTAAAGTGTATGTTTCAGTGGCATTTAGTACATTCTCAGTGTTGTGCAACCATCACCTCCATCTAGTTCCGGAACATTTTCATCACCCCAAAGTAAAAACCCCCTACCCATTAAGCAGTCCCTCCCCATGCCCCCTCCCCCCAGCCCCTAGCAGCAAACAATCTGCTTTCTGTCCAGTGGGTTTACGTATTTTGAATATTTCATATAAAATAGAATCACACAATATGTGACCTTTTGCATCTGGCTTCCCACTTCTTTTTAAGAAAACCATGGTTCACCCCCAAAAGAGGAACTTAGCAGAAACAGACTCAACTCTGGCGTCTTGAGCAGGGGTTACCTGTAGCCTGTTGCTCCAATTGTGGCTTCCCCTAATTTTTTCCCTTTCATTTGCTGGTTAATCTCTTCTCCTTTTTCTCTTCTCAGTTAATTGAGCTTTGCCTGTTTTGGCTTTGCCCTCTTGCTGTTAATAGGGCCTCCACACTAGAAAATTGATTTGGGGGTTAGTTTGTATATTTAATAACGTTTGTATAATAAAGATTTACGTGTATAGAAAAATAAAAATAGGTTATTGGTATAATAAAAACATTTAGCCTTTGTTTAAAGAAAAACCAGTTTCTAAATCACTAATACTTAGTAAGCATTCATAAAGCAGGTTTTTTTTTAAGTCCTAAACAACATTTAATAAATATTAGTACAATGTTATTAATTTGGTTTTCATTAGAGCAATCTGCATCTGCTCTAATCCCTAGGATTAAAAGTTTCTATGGAGAAATGGGAGAAAGTTTCTATGGTGAAAAGTTTGGAGAAAGTTTTTATGGTGGCATTTTTTAGAGGAACATAAGAAGTAAATGTGAAGGGCTTCCCTGGTGGTCCAGTGGCTAAGACTAGGCGCTCCCAATGCAGGGGGCCCGGGTTTGATCCCTGGTCGGGGAACTAGATCCCACATGCCGCACTGAAGAGTTCGCATGCCGCAGCGAAGATCCCACATGCTGCAACTAAGACCCAGCACAGCCAAATAAAAAAATAAATAAAGAAGTAAATTAAAAAGAAGTAAATTGTGAAAGTGCTTTTTGCACCTTTGCCCCATCCTAGCCTCCAGTGACAGCACTGTTAGCTGTTCGGTGTCTAACGCCCCCTACAGACCTCTGCATCCCCAACACACAACACGCTTCCCTACGCCTCTGCAAGAGAGATACAAATAGACATGTATGCTTCCCACCGGCATGGAATCATATTATACATATTTTGTAACCTTATTTTTTTCTACTTCTCTAATTTAAACATTTTCTTGGCCATACATACAGATTTCCTTATTCTTATTTTCTTTTTTTAATTTATTTGGTTGCGTCGGGTCTTAGTTGCGGCAGGCGGGCTCCTTAGTTGCAACTCGCCGGCTCCTCAGTTGTGGCTGGCAGGGTCCTCAGTTGCGGCTCGCGGGCTCCCCAGCTGTGGCATGCGAACTCCTAGTTGCAGCATCATGTGGGATCCAATTCCCGGACCAGGGATCGAACCCGGGGCCCCTGCCTTGGGAGTATGGAGTCTTAACCACTGTGCCACCAAGGAAGTCCCACCTTATTCTTTTTAATAGCTGTGTAAGAGTTCATATTTATTTAGCCAGTCCTCTGTTGATGGGCATTTAGGTGGCTTCCTCTTCTTCCTTGCTGTACTACACAACTTCATAAATACATACTTGTGCATGTGCACACTTGTGGGCATGTTTCTGTAGGAGAAAGTCTGCAGAGTGATGCTTTACCTGATACTACTGCCAATTGTCCTGAAATGTTGTACCCACCCACCAACAGTTGTGCTTGTTTCCTCAGACAGTTTCCAACTGGATACCTTCAGACTCTTTCATTATTGCGTGATAGGTAAAACACTGTATGTCCTTGTTTGAAATGCATTTCTGTAATTAAAAGTAGGGGTTAAGTATCTCTTAGGTGTTTTGGCCGTTTACATTTCTCTTGTCAACTGCATGTTAATGCCCTTTACCCATTTTTCTATATTGTGCACTGTTGCTTTTAAAGACCTCTTTGAATATTCATAAACTCTGAACCTCATATGTGTTTAAAATATTTTCTCCCTGAGCTCCTATTCTGTCTTTTGACTTTTTGTGGTGTTTTTTAAAAAATGCCTTTATTTATTTTTATTGATAGAGTCTTTTTTCCAAAGGATTATTGCAAGGGGGTAGGAGTGGAACTTTGGCCTATGTTTGTGGTTTTAATTTCAGCACACAAGTTTCTCCTGTCTCTGAAAAGTAGAGCTTTTCCTAAGTGACTAAGAAAACTTTCCTAAGCTGAAATGGCGCAAATCGAAGAAGCAGTTACCCTTAAGACACATCTTGCCAGCAGATGCACAAAATAAATAGGGATAAAGCACAGATGGTCACAGACACAGTTCAAAGCTATGGCAGCTTGACACTGAGATGCTGAGTGTAGTTCCTCTAGAAGGAGCTTGGGGTGCGAGCTGCCTGTATAACAGCTCGCTGCAAAACAAATGCTGAATGCCATTTTTTAGTTTTTGCCATTTTTCATAAAAGCAGAAATCCACTTTGGATTTCTTTCCGTTAGCGAAAATAGGTACTGATGTAGGTCTTTTGTAAAAATGAAGTGGTGTAAGGCAGACTTTCAGAAAGTGGGGTGTGTGTGTGTGCGTGTGTGTGTGTATGTGTGTTTTAAGTACTTTATTTAGGACACACTGATTTTTTTTTTAATGGAATCAAATATAACCATTTTTTTCTTTGTGGTTCTGGGCCTTTGTGTAAACAGAACAAATGTTAATTGATAACGTGGTAATGATTTTTAAATTGTTATTTAAGTCATTCTCCATGTTGGATTATTTCTCCAGGTTTTGTTTCCTGCGGTGCTGTGGTTGCGTGTTTTCTGAACGAGCCCTGAAAGAGATAAAAGCAGAAGTCTGTCACACGGTGAGTTGTTGACATACATCATTTGTTCCTTCCCAGTAGCTGAAGAAATCAGATGGTTTGGGGTCCCCCCTCCAGGTGTCATTTCAGCATCTTTCAATTCTTTCCGAAACATGAATCTAATTAGTTGCTTCTCTGCTTAAAACCTTTCTACTCCCGTCCTTGCTGGAAGTAGAGACTCAGACCACCTCTTGTGACGTGTCCCTGCCTGCCTGTCCTCTCCTGTGCCTTTGTCCCCTCCACTGTGACCTGCCAGTGGGAGGGGTCCTGCTCCCCGAACCTTAGTTCCAGAGCCATTGCTTCCTGTGTGAACCTTGCTGCTGTCGCCTTCCCTGCTTCCTGGGCACCTTATTATCCCACTGATCTCATCACAGTGTATTTGCTAGTTAGGTGGTGCTTTCCCT
>NW_006791294.1:1065030-1077607 GCF_000442215.2 Lipotes vexillifer
TGGACCATGAGGGTTTCTTCTTCTAACTCTCTTTTTTTTTTTAAAGACTTTATACTTTTTTGAGCAGCTTTAGGCGCACAGCAAAATTAAGAGGAAAGTAAGGGGTTTCCCCTGTACCCACTACCCTCACATGTGCCTTCCCCATTATCAGCATCCCCCCCAGAGCGGTGTACTCATTCCAGTTAGTGAGCCTACGTTGACACCCCATCATCACCCACATCCCCTTTACATTAGGGTTCACTCGTGGTGCTGTACATTCTGTGGGTTTGGACAAGTATATAATGACGTGTATCCATCATTATAGCCTCACGTGGTGTATCTTCGCTGCCCTCTTGATCCCCTGTGCTCCGCCTGTGAGTATTTGAGAGCGAGGGCAAAGCTCGTGCATCCTTCACCCCACCAGCCTTCTCCCGAGGGCAGGTCGCACGTCCTCAGTAGACGCCTTCGGGAGTGAGCGAACCCATCACGTGAGGGCACGCCTGCTCAGCTCACGTGAGGGCGTTGCTGAGGGCTTTGCCCTCACGGGGTTGCTGCTGCAGCCCGGGACATCTGTGTCTGGTTGTTCCGCCGGTCCGTGGGGAGCCTGGCATTTACTTTAATGTCATGGATACCAACAACTCCTGGCTGCATTTTCACCCACATTAATTCTGCTTGGATTTCCTTAGGCCTCCCGGTACTGTTTCTCCCTGTTGTGAATTATTCTTTGATCCAGTAGCTATCGTGGAACAGCTGCCATGGGCAGTACCGTCCTAGGCACGTGGGGTGGCGTACATTGTAGATAAGATTGATCCAGTCCCTGCCTTCATGGAACCCACATTCCAGTTGGAGAGAGAGACACTCAGGTAACTGAGCAAGGCCGTACCGCTTGTGACAGCTGCCAGGAAGGAAGCGCAGAGGGTGAGGTGCCGGAGGGCGAGAGGCCCCCTCAGCGGGGGTCGGCGGGGGCGCCTCTGGGGCTTTGAGCTAAGCCCCGAGGGTGAGCAGCAACCAACCGAGCGAGGTCTGAGCCAAAGCCCAGAAATGACGGAGGACTTCGCTAGTTGAAGGAGCAGAGAGTGCAGTGGACGGTGGGGACAGGAGAGAAGTAGATGAGGTTGAGGGTGAGGCAGGGGCCACCTTCTGTAGGGCCCAGGTGGCCGCGCTGGGGCTTGTGGATTTTACCCTAAGAGCAGTGGGAAGCTGGGGACAGCTTTCGGCCAGGCCAGATGTACTTTAGTTTCAGGACGATTTCTCTGTAAAGAAGTCAGACGTGGAGGAGGATACGCTCAAATGTGATTCCGTTTATTTGAGACTCAAAGACAGACAAAAGGTGATTGGTAATGAAGAAGTCAGCGAGGGGCGTGGAGTTGTTTCCAGTTTGGGGTGATTACAGATCAAGCCATCAGAGAATTTGGAATCTGTCTCATTAAGCTTTTGCCAAAAAAAGAGAAATTCAAAGAATGCATTCAGGAATTGATTCATGTCGTTTATTGTCCAGTATTTATTATGTCTCCTGTGTTCATGACGATGTTACAGGTGTTCCCAGGGAGGATGGGATGTGAAGGAATCAGTGCCTGTGCTCAAGGAGACTGCAGTCGTGCAGGAATCAGGTTACATGAAAAATCATATTCTGCTTTGTTTTTTGAGGCCAGTTGCCAAGTGGATGTAAGGATGCTACTGGAGTTGAAGGGCCAGAGAACTTTCTGGCTGTGCTGGTGAGAAATGGCTTTATGGGAGGAGACATTTGTTCTAGGCCTTGAAGGCAGAGTGTGTTCTCATGGGTCAGGCATTCCCAGAGAGTGGGACATGGCTGCTGGCGTAGGCGAGCTGGTGTGAGGGGTCCACAGACAGGACCCCAGACGTCCCTGTGAGACATTGCACAGCAGGACGGTAGCTCCCATTCTGGCGCACCTTCTGCCTGTGTGCCTGCCTGCCTTGCGGAGAAAGTCTCCATTTGGTCCTCGGATGGTTTTAATGCATCTCACTGACCTCCCAAGAGAGAGCGGACCTTACGCTCAGAGCTTTGGCAGGCAGGGCCTCGAGAGATATGTTTGTGTTCTCTGCATTTTTATGCCTTCTTTACATTTATGGCAAGGGGTACTGTTTTTATACATATGGTATGAATATAAAGTCAACATTTAAAGTAAATTTAAGTAAAAACAATGGGTAGATTTAACAAAAAATATTAAGATACTGACAGTACCTTAGGCAGGGGAACGCCTGAAGTTTGAGAGATGCCCTTGTCAGTGGTGGTGGGTGCGCTGTGGGCAAAGGGAGCGTGTGGGAGAGGAGAGCAGCCGTCACACTCGGGAGGAGGCGCCGGGGCAGCCTGTGGAGATGGGGCCTCAAGATGTAGCCCTGCCCCAGCCGCTCAGGAGCAGGGAGAGGCCAGAGATGTGAGTCAGACTGCTGGCAGAAGCTCTGAGCGCCAGGCAGAGGGGCAGCTCGGGGGCATGCAGCAGGCGGCCCTTGACGCCTTCGCAGCAGCACAGCGCCTCGGGAGCAGCGGTGTGTAGGTCTGTGCAGTATGGGCAGAGGGAAAAGACTAAACAAGAGCAAGAATCTGACAGCAGGTGAGGAACAGGAGCCTGAGAGAGAAGTATCGTGAAGGAAACGGAGCTCAGCTGGCCTGGGCTTCCTGCGAGCAGGAAGGGAACCTCGCTCGCATTTGTTCTGTGTCCAAGTGTGTGTGTGTTTTCACAGATAGTGCATGAGGCGTTGGCTGAGTGTTAGACGCATTCGCAGGTACACTGAGGAAATTTACTTGAAAGGATATAAATATGAGAAGGTGGGAAGTGAAGCTGAAATTTATTAAAGCAGCCAGATGTCCTGAATCAGTGGTTCCCAGCCCAGGCTGCACACCACAGTGGTGTGCTAAGTGCCCACTCCCCACCTCAGACCCCTCGTGAGAATCTTCAGGGTTAGCGTGGAGCCCGCACGGAGTTCCACTTTTATATAAGCTCCCAGAATAATTCTAAGGGGCAGGCAGGTCTGGGGGACTCGGCGATCGAAAGCAGTGAGGCTTCTTTCCCCGACCCACAGGGATAACTTTCTTAGATTGGCATGCAGTTGTCCTCTTCATTGGCTGACCTCAGGCATCCATAACCATCTTGACAGACTTGAAGCAGAATAGGAGTGTCTGCTCACAGCTCTACAGAGAAGTTGATTTTATTTCATGGAAATGCAACATCGCAAGGGAACTCTGAAATCATTCTGTTGGTGTCTGGGAACAAAGTGCTAGTAAACTTCTGAAAGTCTACGTAGAGCGCTTCAAGGGAAAGGAAGGAAGTAGGAGGAAAGGGGAAGCAACTGCATCAGGATTGCACAAGAAGCCAAGACCAGTTGAGGACCGGACACCGGCTCCTCCAGCCTCCTAATGGGGGCTGCCAGGGCTGTTGAGACCACCTGCAGTCAAGACAGGACCCTGGCTGGAGTCCAGGAACACCTCAGGGACAAAATTCTCTTAAAAATAACTCTTCTGTTGTCAGAAGAGTAATATTTTACTCTTTTCGCTTGTATAATCTCCTGAAAAATTGCCTTTGCAACGTAGCTAGATTGAATACTCTGCGTATTAGTTTGCTAGGACTGCCATAACCAGGTACCACAAACTGGGTGACTTAACGGAAATTTATTTTTTTATAGTTCTGGAGGCTAGAAGTCTGCAGTCACGATGCTGGCTGGGTTGGTTCTTCCTGAGGGCAGTGAGGGGAGGATCTGTTCCAGACCTGTCACCCTGAGTTGTCGGTGGCCGCTTCTCCCTGTGTCTGTTCATATGATCTTCCCTCTGTGGAGTTTGTCCCTGTGTCCAAATTTCCCCTTTTTATAAGGACACCAGTCGGGTTGGATTAGGGCCCACGCTAGTGACTACACCTTAACTAATTGCATCTGCAGAAGGTGACATTCTAACGTACTGGGGATTAGGACCTCAACATTTGCCGGGGTGGGGGGAGCATAATTCAACTGATAACACTATACAATTTAGAAAATCAGAGCATGGGACAGTCAGTCAGTGGCACACTTGAGTGGGAGTCATTCATTTGGGCACTCACAGGACCGACATTGAGAGCCTGATATATATCAGTTTTGGTTCACACACCAGCACTGGCTGGCTTGGGAGTATAAATCACTTCACCTCTCTGGGCTTCAGATTCTAGTATGTAAAACAAGGAATTGTAGTAAATTCTTGGACGCTTTTTAGACCCAAATTCCAAACAATGACATTTTTAAATGAAAAAATCCAATGACAAATTCATATACTGTCATTAGGAATCAAGCTCATACTTCTAATTCCAAGTCTCTAAAGTTTAGTAATACTAAGTATATCAGTCAAGGTTGGCTACGTCCTGTAACAAACAGCCCCCCAATTCCAGTGGCTAATAATGGTGAGAGCTCCTGGTTAGGCAGCTTTCTTTTAAGGGAAACTCAAGGACTCAGGCTCCTGTCCTGTAGGTCTGACCTCCTCTGGTGTTTAGAGTATTCTCCGTTCAGTTGGCTGATGGGAACAGAGAAGGAAGCATCTAGCTTAGGAGGTTTTTATGGGCCAGGCCTACTTAATGCTTCTGTTCACATTCCATTGGCCAGAACTCAGTCACGTGACCACAGCTACATGCAGGAGCCTGGGGATTATAGTCTAGCCGGACGCCCAGGAAGAAGAAGTGAACAGGAGCCACTTCTGCCAAACTAGGAAAAGGAAGAGTGATGGTGCAGTTTCAGGAGCTGTAGTGCATCGTGAAAATGTGGATGAGGGAAGATAAGGCCACAGCGTCAAAGTCTAAAGCAAATATTTTCATGTTTTACATAATGTCTGAAATTTAGAGGAACCAACATCATAAGAACAGTGTCAGGGACTTCCCTGGCGGTCCAGTGGTTAAGACCACGCTTCCACTGCAGGGGGCACGGGTTCAGTCCCTGGTCAGGGAACTAAGATCCTGCATGCTGCGTGGCACGGCCAAAGAAAAAAAAAAAAAAAGGAAGACACCTTCCCTTGGAAACAGAAAGGAATAAACAAGTAAACAAACACGATAGAATGTGATATTTAAAAAAAAAAACGAACAGTGTCAGGAACTTCCGTGATACTGGGGGTGTGCACGTTCTCTGCTTTTCCCTGTGTAGTTCCATCGACATTTGGCTTTTCAGTTCTCTAGAAGAGACTCCAGGGTTTTAAGTAGCTCTGGTTCTGTGTCTAAAACACATGGTGTGCACACTTGATTTCAGTAAACAGAGTCCAAAGAGATGTAGTTGCTAGGTTTCTTTGTTTTCATTGTCAGCAAAGCACCAGCCGAAAAATTAGTTGTATTCCCCACTGTGTTCTTCCCTTCTTGTAATAAGAAGAAACACATTGGAGTAATCACAGGTTGCAAAATAAATGATGTGCTTGTTACTCAAAACACAGCCCAGGGCTTCCCTGGTGGCGCAGTGGTTGAGAGTCCGCCTGCCGATGCAGGGGACGCGGGTTCGTGCCCCGGTCCGGGAAGATCCCACATGCTGTAGAGCGGCTGGGCCAGTGAGCCATGGCGTCTGAGCCTGCACGTCCAAAGCCTGTGCTCCGCAACAGGAGAGGCTACAACAGTGAGAGGCCCGCGTATCGCAAAAACAAAAACAAAAAAACCCCCCCAAAAAACACAGTCCATGGTCCTGCGAATATTGACATCGCCTGGGAGGTTTTTATGTTTTTGTTTTTTAAGAAATGCAGACTCACAGGCCCCTCCCCAGACCTGCAGAATCAGAAACCGCATTTTAACAAGAGCCCCAGGGCACTTGTGTGCACAGTAAAGCTTGAGAAGCTGATCTGGGTGTTAGAGGTGTGGGCAGCAGTATTTGACTTGCTAGCCTTCTGGCTTCATTTATTTAGGCTTTGTGACAGGTGAGTGCAGTGTGGGGATGTTTTAAAGTCAGAAGCGAAACAAAAATTTACACTCGTATACCTTTTGTTTGTTTGTTTTGAATACTTGTCATGGAGGGGGTGGAGTGGAAAGGGGAGAAAATAAGGAAGGGGGTCTCTTCAGAAGCGTTTGGCAAATTCTGCTGTTCGGGCCCAGCCTCCTTCATGCTTTTCCTTTCTACTGTCTTTATGGTCTTTGTGAATATTAAGCCTCAAGAAATCATATACAGCACAGGCAGCTGTAAACTTATACATGAAAGAAAAATACAATAGAAAAATTGAACAGTAGACTCTGCATGTTAGCAAGAAGGTTGTGTTCCCCAGAAAGTTAGAGAAATCATCTCAGTATCCCTGTTATCCTCAAGATTGCCTTTAAGTTACAGTCTGTAGCAATGTATTTCAGACGTGTTTTACATATGATTTAATTTTGTTCTTTTACTTTATGAATGAGTACAGTCAGAGGCTGAGTCAGGGTAGAGAGAGCAGCAGCTTCTTGCTGGTTCTGATGCCCATGGAGGCTGCTGCTTTACCTTGGCCTCCCCGGCCTGTCCCCTGACGCTCCACTTAAACCCAGCTTGTGCTTCCCTGAATCTCATGGTGCTTCATTCCACCGTGCCTTTAAGTTATTTTATTATTTTTATTTTATCTCACTGTTACTGAAAGGAGTCACTGAGGTGACTTCCATTATAATGTTTGAGCCCTCTGAGGGCAGGTATGTGTTTGAATTTGGGTTCTATGAGTTGATGTTGAAATGAGATGAAGGAAGGCTTATCTTTTAAGTAATTTGAAAAGATTTAAGCTTCTCTTTTATTTTTTATTTTATTTAATTTTGAAAATGTAATGGGGTGTGCACTTACTTGCAAATGAGTTGTGATGAAACGTAAGGGACGTGATTGTGGTGAACCTGAGCTTTCGGAACAGCCAGTCGGAACACGGCCGTGAGCTGTGTGTCTGCCTGTGAGCGGGGAGACTGCACCGAGCTGTCTGGGGCTCTCATGCCCTTCTCTGACGGCCTTAACCCTCTACTGTGTGTTCTCCCTGGGATTACGTATCTTTGGGGAAGAAATGTTTGTTTAAACAGAGATTTTAATATGCTGTGGTTAGCTTGGGTTTGATCTGTGGGCTGTGCTTTCAGAGCCTCTTTTCCTTCTCTGTAGTTTTCGTGCTTTTCAAGGGCTGTTTTCATTGAGTGGATTTCGTTCCATTTCTCCGTTTGGGAAGCGTCAGTTCACTGAGGGGTTATACTTCGCCCTTGAATTAGACATTTGTTTCTTTAGTGTCCTCTCCTGTGGTTCCTGCTTTTCCTTTATTTTAGTTGTTTTAAGTTGTGCTATTTAATAGTTGTATATTTCCAGCCTTGTATGATGCCGTGAGCTCTTTTTTAGAAAGAGAGTATATTAAAAGTCCTCGACAAAACAACAAAGATTCGCGGACTTTTGGCAGACCTGAATCTATGAGTAGAGAGAATTAAGACCATTCATGCCTTTGACCTGTGCTGTTCTGTATGGTAATCATCAGCCACGTGTGACTATTTAGATTTCAATTAATTAAAAATTTAAAAGTTAAGGTTCACTTAATCAGCCACTGCAGCCACGTTTCAGATGCCCAGCTCTCCCCGTGGTTGTGTCTGGTATCAGACTGTGCAGACATAGACCACTGCATCATCACAGCTGCACAGCTGCAGGGACCTAGGGCGGCCTTTGTAGGAAGTTGTGTTTCAACTCCAGAATTTTATTTTACCCAAAGGAAATAGACTCTTCCATGTTTTTCTAGGATTTCCAGAACAAAGTTACATTGTTCCCAGCCAGAGATAAGCATATTTTCTCCCATTTTCTGTGGGAGCTTGTTCTTTTTTAGAATCTCATCCACAGTAGTATATCTTTAAGACAAGATATGTTCTTATTCTAACCTGAGCCTGGATCTAAGTGTTTGGGGGACTTTGATTTTCAGCAGCTGTTAAGTGAGGCAGTCGAGCCTCCAGGTCACTTACCCAGTCACCAGTGGGACTTTGAGTTATTTTTTCTCTTGTGATTTCTTTCTCAAAGCCGTAAAAGTGGCCTATAATCAATAGCAGAGTCTTGTTGGTAGCACGTTTCTAAACTCATTTCAGGACGAACTTGTGTCAAGGAATTATTTTCCCATTCTTTTTGGTTGAATGTTCTCTGATTTCAAGTCAGGGAAACAGAATTATACCAGTAAGAAAGCAAACATTCTCTATAACTTTCAGCTCAGTGGTTCAATTTCATATTAAAATGACTCTCCCGTTGGAAATGCCAGTGTGGTTCCACAGGGACCTCCGCCTGCTCTAGAACTTTAAGTCTGTGCCACCGCTCCAAGCATGAGACCACAAGAGGCTCGGTCGAGTCAAATTGGTTGGCAAACAAAGAAGGTGATTGAATGATCCAGGGCAAGTCTCCTGGTCCATACACACAGGCGTCCTGGACATAGTGGCCTGCAAAGGGAACACAGGAACTTAGCTGCCTTTGTTTCCTCATCAGTTTACATCCACGGGGAAAAGTGATGCACTTCTAAGGTCATCTGTAAGGCCTCCCTGCTTCATGCCAGTTCAGATTAAACGGGGTTTCCATGATCGCTTTGACAGGGGCTTTTATGTTGAATTTTGAATTCATGATGGAAGGGAAGCTTTCATTTGTTTGGTTAGTGATTTCTGAAACGTTTAATGGCTACTTTAGGTGAATACTGTAGAATTTTAGCTAGTCATGAACACGAGGGAGAAGTAACAGCCATCATTTGCCAGATAACGCCTAAATTCTGATAGCTACTGTTTTAAGTTCCATGAACTTTTCAACCATTTTCCTCGGTTGTGGGTAGTTCATAAGAGTTGTGTTGGTTTTAATAACCAACACATTGCTTCAACCTTCTATTGCTTCAACCTTCTGTTGGTTTTGCAGAGTGAGTTTGATATAAATAGAAGTAATTAAAATTGGAATTCTAGTTTGAATCCAGTACTGATTGGACTCCTTCGAGGTGAACTCAGTAGCACATTTTATGTGTCTGACACTGCTTGACTCTTCCTACTCTTTTTTGCGGTACGCGGGCCTCTCACTGTTGTGGCCTCTCCCGTTGCGGAGCACAGGCTCCAGACCGCAGGCTCAGCGGCCACAGCTCACGGGCCCAGCCGCTCCGCGGCATGTGGGATCTTCCCGGACCGGGGCATGAACCCGTGTCCCCTGCATCGGCAGGTGGACTCTCAACCACTGCGCCACCAGGGAAGCCCCATGCCATCTTATATACCATTGGTGAATCACTTTTTCAGGAAGAATCTGAGCCTCTCCTTTTCTGAGCATTTATCCGCCAGTCCTTTCAACCCCTGTGAGCCACTTACTGCCTGAAGAAAGGCCAGGGTTGTTTGTTAGCCTGTCGTTTAACTGTTACCTTCTTTCTATGTGACTATCCCCCTAGCTGAATCATATCTACCTTTTAAAAAATACTAGAAAATTATTCCAGTCCTTCTGACCTGGTACCTGTCAGGAGGATGGCTGTGCACGTGGCAGCAGGAATTGTTTGTCTTTGAACTGTTCTGGTATTAGATTTTCCATTTTTTGTTTGTCTACGACCTCTTTCTTTTAGGTCAGTCTTTAAATCAGCTTGGAAACTGGGCGAACCTAGTTTATTTTGCATTATCTGATATACTGTATTCAGACCCGAGGACTGTACTCAGATGCCTTGTGAAAATAGGTTATGTATCTCTGCAGTAGCTCCAGTGGTGGTCAGGGAGCTGCTTGTAGACAGACAGAGCGCAGGGCCCAGGTATCCCTGGAGAGCGCGTGCTCTGCCGGAGCCGCCTTCACACACGGCTTTGCTCCAGTCTTCCCGCGTTCTCTGTCCACCACCAGCTGTGGCCCCAGAGCCGTCAAGCACGCTCTGTTTTCCTTCCCCGGAGTACACCAGAGAACTTGCCGTCTTTCTACTGGACTCGTCCGTATCATGCTGTGAATTGTGTGTTATCCATCGTTTCCTCCCTGAGGCTGTCTGCTCACCTGGGGGTTCAGGGGTGCGGAGCGCCAGCCGCAGAGAGGAGGCACGGATAACTTCCCAGGGGCCAAGTTCTGTCTCTTCGACTCCGGAGGTGTTTTCCCCGAACCGATGCACCCAAGAGCTGCTCTGCAGCCACAGCTGGTCGCTTCCAGACTCCTCACGGAACAGGGGCGCCCTCTCCTCCACCCCAGATCTGGCTTCTGTGCGTTGCCCTGGCCACTGAAACCTCTGGCACACAAGACAAAGGGGCAAAAGAATTACAGTCCCTCTGCGAGAATCTCCTGAGGGCAAAGCAAAGAGAGCTTTTTCCAGCAAGAACTGCGTAAGAAGTGTGGGGGGCAGCTGGCTGACCCTACCGAGGAGCACACACCTGTGTTATTCAGGCGTCTGTTCTAGTAAAGAGACCCAGGGAGACAGAGAACTCATTTTAAATAAATGTCAGGGTTTGAATTCTAGGAGCAGGTGGGACAAGCCAGATAGCTCCTGTGTTTTCATCTTAAAACTTTAAACGTTGCAGCCCTGTTCTGTGTTCACTTTGTGAAAACTTATCGACTCAAATACTTAGAATTTGTCTGCTTCTCTGTCTGGATATTATAATTAAAAGGAAAGTTTTTAAAAAATTGACACCGTGCTAGTTGGATCATCACTAATTCTTCCAGATTGCAGTAAACATGACTGTCAGTCTTCTCCCACTGTTTTCGAGGCAGCAGTTGTACAGTTTTTATAAAATTTGAAGGCATTTTGTGGCTTGGGTTTTGTTTTTGTTTTTGTCTTGGCCACGCTGCGTGGCTTGCAGGATCTCGGTTCCCAGACCAGGTACTGAACCTGGGCCCCGGCAGTGAAAGCCCAGAATCCTAACCACTAGGCCACCAGGGAACCCCCTTGGGTTTTGTTTTTACCTTTGCAGCCATCATGAACAGTTCCCTCCTTGTTTTTCCATTTAATGGCTCGAACGTTTCCTTCCCAGCCAGTGTTTGGGGTGGAACCTGGAGCATCTAAGGGAAAAGACACGCAGGCATACAGTGAGCAGATGAAGGGGAAGCCCAGCCTCATTCAGAATGCATGTTCTCATCTGGTGAAAGGCTAATGCTTCTGGGGGTGGGGTGTGTGCTGCACCTGTGGTAGTATCAGGGTGGAGCAAGGTCCCGTATTCCGTCTTTGTGCTTAGATGTCACTTTTCATCCCTTCCTCCGTCCCTAGTAACTCACCTAGTATTGACAGCATGTTATGTTGGGTTTTTTGGATCGCGTTTTCTCTGCAACAGCTCTCTGGGGGTGATTTGAAAGGATTGTCAGTGGATGTGAGAGGTTTTAAAAAGCTCCTAACCCATTTCTGCTGGATTTCATTGTTTGCACTGTCACCTGGACTGACTGATTCGCTTAGCTGTTCAAGCTTGAAGCCACATTCGCAATAAGAGCCAATCAGCTTTATAGAAACAGCAAATAAGCCCATTTAAAGTAGTGCATCAGATTTCCCTCTACCTCTAAGAAAACCTATCTGAAGTATCATATTAGCCACAAACAAAATTACTAGTTTTAATATTTTCCATTCTTAACGAGCCCCTAGCACGATACCTGGCACTAGTAGGTATCCAGCAGTATCTAATAAGTGAAGGAAGAAAGGAAGAACTTTCCAAAGATCTGTGCTCAGAATTTTCAAAAGGCTGTATTTAAGGAGATGCACAATGCTGGTACTTCCTTCTGGAGAGGGAGCAAAAGCAGCCAGCCTGACGAGGGGACACGGCAAACCTCAGATCCCCAAAGGCAAAGGCCCTCCTGGACTACCCCAGTGGAAGGTCTTACAGAATGCAGAGCTGTTTACCAAGCCAAAGAGCCGAAATAGAAAGAATCTTCAGTTAAGGATACACTTCTCCTGTTGTTGCCCCTGGCCTGAACAGACACTGTTTTGCTGGATTGTTCTTACCTTTCAGTCGGTTCAGAGTTACCCAGTAATGTCGCTCTGGGCCGTGAATGTCTTTAGACCACCGAAGCATGTCTTTTGCGCGGGTGTCTGTTAGTACAAACTCCACAAACTTCCTTGTTAGTACATAGTAAGCACTTCCAAAGTAAATTGTTAAGTTATGGGGTGGTTCATCTTTGAATCTTTCATTTGGAGATACATAGATATCTTCTTCAGGGGTGAATTCGGGATGGCTTTGACTCGTCTTGGATTTAATGTTTGGTGGCTGGATTACTCCAGGAGTTATATTTTTATCATTCCATTTGCTTCTGATGTAGTGTATGATTTCTCTGTTAGTTTTGATTGGAAAATCCTGTCCACAAAGATTAATGACATAGTTCCATTGAAATTTGGAGTGGACTAGATCTTTCATACAATTAATATCTGCCTGTAGTCTCCTAAAGCCAGTGTAAGCCATTTTCTCTCTCGTTGATGAAATAAAAATATTTTCAAAACAATTAACCAGGGATTCCACAGCAGTCTTATACTTCTTGGGGGCCTTTTCATCAACATGAATACAGTAAACATTTTGAGGCACATAAATAGCTCTGAGAAGCTGCACAAACATAGCCAGCTCCTTATGAATAGTTATAATATATGCCAAAGGGAAGGTGCCCTCTTCTGCAGACAGGGGTCTGGTTATGAAATGCAACTTCTGGGATATCCTGGAACAGTTTCCTGGTCTGTGTAAATGAGCAAGTATTTCAGATCCATGAGGGTTTTTACAGAATTTTGCAATTTGGGGAGCCACCTCTTTCC
>NW_006791294.1:1077634-1123972 GCF_000442215.2 Lipotes vexillifer
CTTTCCCTTCAAACAAAGCCGAACACAGTTCATCTGGATAAAAGCCACATTCCACTACTGCTGGGTAGGTGGGTTCCTCCTCTGGTTCCTCAGGAGTTGGATTCCTTAAATAAAGAAAAATGAAGACGCAAATGGCTACGCACACGAGAAGACCTGGCTTTGTGG
This sequence comes from Lipotes vexillifer, assembly GCF_000442215.2. Classification (NCBI taxonomy): domain Eukaryota; kingdom Metazoa; phylum Chordata; class Mammalia; order Artiodactyla; family Lipotidae; genus Lipotes; species Lipotes vexillifer. The sequence continues at coordinate 1,077,800 of NW_006791294.1, forward strand.
CTCGCAGCTGGCTCATGTTTTGAGCTCCAGTTGCCTTCTTATTACCATGGTTTGAAATGTTTTCCTCTAAGCTTCCTAAAAGAACAACAGGCAGAATTTAGGGTGTTGTTAACTCTATTCCCCCCCGTCCCTGCTGACTCTATTGGTGTACACGTATTTAAAGTGTATAATTTGATCAGTTTTTATATATGTGTATACTCATGAAACTGTCACCACAGTCATGATAACAATAATTTCTTTTACCCCTAAAAGTTTTCTTGGGCCCCTTTTACTCCATCCTCCTTCCACCGTTGTCTCTGGGCAATCACTCATATGCTCTTGTCACTGTAGACTAGTTGGCATATTCTACAGTTTTATATAAACAAAGTTATACGTATGTACTTTTTTGCCTGGATTTTTTTTCACTTAGGATAATGATTTTAAGATTTCATCCACATCACTGCATTTATCACCATTTTTCCCTTTTTATTGCTGAGCAGTATTCCATCAAATGGACGAGCCGCAATCTGTTTATCTGTTCATCTGTTGAAGGACACTGAAGTTGTTTCCAGTTTTAGGATATTACAGGATGCTGTAAGCCTTTGTGCACAAGTCTTTGTGCAGACCTTTGTTTTTGTGTCTCTGGGGTAAATACCTAAGAGTGAAATGGCTGGCTTGCATACAGGTGTATGTTTTAACTTCTTAAGAAATTGCCAGTTTTTTTTCCAAAGTGGGTGTGCCATTTTACATTCCCACCAGCAGTGTATGAGAGCTCCATTTACTGTACATCCTCACCAACACTCGGTATGGTCAATTTAAAAAACTTTACCCAGTCTAATAGGTGCGTAGTGGTAATTCACTTTGGTTTAACTTTGCATTTCCCTGATGACTAATTTTCATGTGTTATTGCCCTTATATTGGCAGATAAAAATCTCATATATTTATTTTGGACATAGATACTGTCCTGTTCTGCATTATTCAGAATTTATCTTATGCCATTATTCTGTATCGTGTTATGAGAATATATCTTTCCAATAAAGAAAACAACAAATCAAAATTTTGCGATCACATAATTCAACTTGTTGAAATGAGTTTATGAATTGTGTTTAGAGAAGGCTTCAGTGATTTAAAACAAGATATCTTTATCTAATAAAATTATTTGACAATAATTTAGTTTCCTCTCGAACTCTACAGAGATGCATGAATAAGTATTTTAATTGATTAATTATTATTGGCATGCAAAGACCATCCTTTGGAATTTAGGGAAGAAAATTGATCAGGTAAAATGTCTATATTGTTAGTAGTTTTTTCCCTTGTTTATGAATTTTGTCTCTAGGTTTCTGTAAAAAGTCACATCATTGCTTGTTCCTACTTCCTATTTTTAAAAAAATATTTATTTGTTTTATTTTTGGCTGCGTCGGGTCTTAGGTGTGGCACGAGGGCTCCAGAGTGCGTGGGCTCTGTAGTTGTGGCACGTGGGCTCTCTGTTGTAGCCCATGTGCTCAGTAGTTGCAGCCTGCGGGCTTAGTTGCCCCACAGCATGTGGGATCTTAATTCCCCGACCAGGGATCGTACTCGCGTCCCCTGCATTGGAAGGCAGATTCTTAACCCCTGGGCCACCAAGTAGAGGGACCAAGTCCCTCTACTTCCTGTTTTTAAAAACCCATTTACTTTTCTTTTTTTGGTGGTACGCGGGCCTCTCGTTGTTGTGGCCTCTCCCGTTGCGGAGCACAGGCTCCGGACGCGCAGGCTCAGCGGCCGTGGCTCACGGGCCTAGCCGCTCCACGGCATGTGGGCTCTTCCCGGACCGGGGCACGAACCCGTGTCCCCTGCATCGGCAGGCGGACTCTCAACCAGGGAAGCCCCCATTTACTTTTTTATTTACTTAATCATTTATTCATGTCAGTATGGACTTGTGGATGTTTAGTTCACATCCTTTTGAGGTCTTGTCACCAGTACCTTTAAGAAAAGTGATAAATGTAGACTGAGTGCAGGTTAAAGTGCTTTGAAGGCAAGAAGACCTTGGGTTTAATATGGAATGTAGCAGCCACAGAACAAGAGGGGGGCATGAACCCGCGTCCCCTGCATCGGCAGGCGGACTCTCAACCACTGCGCCACCAAGGAAGCCCCCCTCCCATTTACTTTTGACCAGTGTTTACCTCAGATTTGACATTAGTCCCTTACCTTTCCACATCATTATTGCAAATGCCATTTGGATAAAGCATTAACAAGGCAGCATTTTGAGTTATCCTGTGTTCTTAAACTATGAGCCCATAAAAACTGTAAATGCTGATTGTGGATTTTAAAAATATATTTATTTTCATTGTATAGTTTCTTTTTACCCATCATGCTTCACTGCCCAAATATGTCAGGTTACGTTTTACTCTGGTTTGGTAAATGTTGATTGCCCCAAGCATAAAACATTATTGGCATAATTTTACAGGCATTTTTATAAATTACGTAATACCTTTTATAAACACCGTCATCATTATAATTAACACATTTCATATCTGGTCTCTAAAATAGACACAACATGTATCATAAAAACAAATTCAGTTGGATGGAAATACCTTCTTGAAATGAAAATAAAGCTTTTAACTGCTTCTCTGTTAAGCATTTTGGTGAAAGGTAAACCATGTACCGTAGTTTGTTACATTTTCTCCTGTGTTTAGCTTTTGCATGGGAAGGGGGTTTGGGGGGTTTTTTGGTTTGTTGTCTTGGTTGTTGTTTTTAAGCTTATGGTCAAAGTGTAAAACATGCTGGTCTCATCACAGAAATGTTAGCCCCACTTCACTGACAGACTATATACCCCATGCAGAGCCCAGGGGATTGGGTATTTTCAGTGTTTTATGATAATTAAGTGAAGACACGTCCCATGTGTAGTCCGTTGTCCTTCAGGGCAATACGTTGGCTAAATGCTTTCCCTCCCTTATTTATAGAGACAGGCACAGGAGCTTGCTCACAGTTAATCTGCTGCCTTTCTGCCTTGTGTTCTGTTAGTGCAGTGCTCACAGTTGTCCGGTTAAATCTTCCTTTTGGCTCAGGTTCACTTTGAAATTTAGAAATCGGTGTGGCTAGAATGCCATGTTGTGGGAAGGGTCACCAGCTTTATTTTCATTGTTTCAGTACAAGCTTTTCCAGGTAGTCAGGACAGGCTTGTAATGAAGCCTTTGGAGACTCCACTGCTGCTGAATTTTACAAAATTCTTGCTGTGGCTTTAACCTACATCTGGTGGACAATGTGAAAATTCCCATAGGAATCAACTCTTTAGGGCCTGGCAGTTTTTCCTTTTTAAATCACGATGAGCATCATTTTCAGCTTTGCAGACATTTCAGTTCTTGGTGATTTGTTGCCGTGGTTTTGTTGCTATAATGTGAAATCAACTTTTGTAGTCCTAATGAAACTGTAATTGTTAAACATGTGCCTTTTTATCACTAAATTAATTTCCAAGAAATGTAAGTGATATTTTCCAAGTGAGAGGAACATGCAGCCCATTACAAAAAAGTGCAATCTTACTGATTATTGAGCAATTTTTTTTCCTCCACAAAACATTTAAATATTTATTTATTTTAAAGACTTTAGAAAGAGTGGCAGTTATCATTATATATCATGGAGCAGATACGAAAGTTCTTTGTTCAGACCAGACCCATTATTTTACCATTCCAGTGTTCTGTTTCCTCATGTACTACTGAAATCACAAATGATTTCTAAAATTATTATTTTGTGTGTGTGAGAGAACATTTTAAGGCTTTTTTCATATAGTGTCATTCCTTAAATTATCTTTCCTGGGCCTTATATATTTTGATAATCTTTTAGTTCCTCATGTCTGCAGCCTTTGGTGAGTAGCATCATTAAAATATGTATAGTGTACAGTAGAATTAAATAGCATCCAGACAGTGAATAATGTTTTGAAGATTACACGTTCAGTTGACTGAGGACATATGACATCCAAGGGATTTTGTAGAATATCTTTCAGTAGCAGTAATTACCAAAGTTACGGTTAAGGATGGTGTTAAATTTTTTTCCTTTTTGTGGTACTAGAAACCACAAATGATTCCCAGTTACAGTTTTCAGAATGGAATTATTCTACCTTTTATTTAGGTTTTTGTCCAAGCATAAAATATTTCCAAGGAGTTGTTTCAAAATGCATTGCTATCCTAATTACGAGAGCCGGTGAGCATGTTTTCCTTCTTCTTTTCTGCCTTCTTTACCTGTCTGTAGTGCCCCTCTCCCACCGCCCCTACTGCAGGCCTTAACAGCCAAGAACAGAAGTCAGCAATATGGGTCTGGTACTATGTGTTGCCACTAGAACACTTAAGGGCAGTCATTTTGAATTTGTTACGATGGGATTTAATTTGTTATATAGGCTTTTCAGGGGGAGTTGGCAACATCTTGGATAAATTAATTATTTTGCTAAATCTTTTATACTTCGTGGGTTTTGTTTTTTTTAATTTGGTTGCACCAGGTCTTACTTGCGGCAGGCAGGCTCCTTAGTTGTGGCTCACCGCCTCCTTAGTTGTGGCATGTGAACTCTTAGCTGCGGCATGCATGTGGGATCTAGTTCCCTGACCAGGGATCAAACCCCGGCCCCCTGCATTGGGAGTGCAGAGTCTTAACCACTGTGCCACCAGGGAAGTCCCTCTTGTTTTTTTTTAAAGGTAATTCCTGTTAGTAAATAGAAAGTGGGCATCTTTAAAGATGAACTTGTAATATTTTGCCATATATTCTATAGACTATAACTGTTTTAGAGTATTAACATTAGCTTAACCAGATTAAACAATTTAGTCTTTATTTTCTGGACTGCAGATGGGGGTGTATGATAGTACCTGCCTCATGAGGACACCGGGCTAGGGTTGTGGAGCAGATGGCTGAGCGTTTCCAGCTGAGCCTGGCCCGGGGCGGTGCTCAGTGCTTGAGTGGGGTGGGGCTACTCGGTACCCCGCCAGTCCCGGAGCAGTGAGACCCTCAGACGATGAATGTCGGTTCTCTCTCCAGGTACTGCATGTTTGTCCTAAAGAAGTCTCTGTAGCTGCAGCAATGAAAATTTTGTGTCTGTTATTTTTGTCGTCTCTGGGCTCAGAATGACGTCCAGAGCACCCTACAAGTTAACAGTTTTTTCTTGAACGATATGAACTTTATCATAGTAGTTAGACTGATTTTGAATTCAGACCGTCAAAGCTGTCCGGTAAAATAGATGTCTTAATCACAACATGCTTATTCCTAAAATGTGTATACGTTTCTTCAGCCACTTTGATGTGAGGGGGAAAACTGCATTTTAGGATATCCATTTAAAACAATCACAACACAAACAACGTTTTTTTTAGAGGACTGTTTTTTGAGAGGAAAAGATGCCTGCTACTTCTGCATTTTATAATATTACTGATATTCCAATAGTTCTATTTTAAAACCATGGAGGAGGCACAGAAAAACATATTTTAGTAATAAGACCTGCTCGGCCTGTGCCATTCATGATCTCTGCATAGTTAACGCAGCACTTACCAAGAGAGGCTCGCATATGGGGTAGAGGTCCTGGCCGTGTCCGCGCCCAGCCTGGCTTTTTTTTTCCTTCAGTTGCTTCCTTGCTGTGGCTCTGGCTGAAATCACATGAACAGAGTTGCTTGGCAGGTTTTGTTACCCTTTCATCCCTGGAGGATTTTATTCTTGTTGATTCTGACGCATGGGTTGGAAAATAGAACCTGCGTATTTCTTCATGGCTGGCCCCCTGCCTTACAAAACAAACAGCAGAAAACACCCAGCCCAGGTGAAGGGCAGCGCAGGGTAATTGTTGGATTCTGAAAGCTGGATGAAATCCTGGCAGTCCTGGGTCAGATTCTTCAAATGTTTTTAAAAGTAGGAGGCCAAGTTTGGTTATCGGACACTTTTTCATTAAAGGGATAAATAAAAGTCATTTAAAAATCTCATTTGATTCCTAAGTAGCATTCGGAGTGCTTCAGTGTGGCTCTCCAGAGGCCTCACTTCAGGGAGGCAGGTGCGCCCTGCTGTGCGCCGTCCTCCCGCGGCCCGTCTGTGCGCCGTCCTCCCGCGGCCCGTCTGTGCGCCGTCCTCCCGCGGCCCGTCTGTGCGCCGTCCTCCCGCGGCCCGTCTGTGCGTGGTTAGTAACGACTCCCCTTCGTTATTCTCCTCCGATGGATACTTTCCCTCCTAACATCCTTCTTTTTCTGGTTTAAAAGGTCCTCCCGCTCGCTGGACCTCTCTTTAGGTTTACCCCGGATGTGTCTGTCGAGAATAGTGAAGCCAAGAGACGTGAATCACACCCTGCAGAGACTCTCACCCTCGTGGGTGTCCAGACACCTGAGCTCTTTATTTAGTCAGCCGAGTTCAGCTTTTCTTCACCTGCTGCGGTGACTCGAGATACCTGTTGCTCTTTTGCAGAACAGATGTTGCTGTTGTCCTAGAAAGATTTCTTAACTAGGCAGATAGAACCTAGTCTCTTTAATCTTAAGGGGATGCAGCATTGCTGCATGTGTGACATGTATGCCTTTTATATAAAAACAGGTCCGTGCAGCCTTTTAGTGGGGAGACCCTGTATATGTTTGCATGGAGTTGTTCACATTCTGTGAGTTGAGAGACTAATTTTATCAGACAAGAGTCAGGAAAGGAAAGGCCACCCTGTCAGCTGGTGAAGCGTTGCTCCAACTCTGCCCCCAGCCCCGAGGGCCTGTTTTAAATTGTCCTGTGAGTGCTGCTGAACTGGCCTGGCAGGTCCGTCCCTGGGGGAAGAGGATTGGCGCTGGATTTCACCTGGACCTCACATGCTTAACCTGGAAAAAAGCAGTGGAAGAACCTGAGAAAATGATGTGGAGAGTTGCCTGCGTGCAGCTTTATACTCCCATAGCTCTAAGGGAGACACAGAGTAAAACCAACCATGCTGAACGGAGTGTTGTAATAAATGGACAAAAAAACAGGCTTAATGTATCAGCTTCTTTTTTTTTTTAATTTATTTATTTTATTTATTTATTTTTGGCTGCATTGGGTCTTCGTTGCTGCACGCGGGCTCTCTCTAGTTTCGGTGAGCGGGGGCTACTCTTCGTTGCGGTGCACAGGCCTCTCATTGTGATGGCTTCTCTTGTTGCGGAGCACGGGCTCTAGGCATGCGGGCTTCAGTAGTTGTGGCTCGCATCAGTAGTGTGGTGCACGGGCTTAGTTGCTCCGCGGCATGTGGGATCTTCCCAGACCAGGGCTCAAGCTTGTGTCCCCTGCACTGGAATGTGGATTCTTAACCACTGCGCCACCAGGGAAGCCCTGTATCAGCTCCTTATACTGATGTGATTCAACTAAATTTTTGAAAGATGAAAATCCTAATAAATAAAACAGACATAGAGCGTAAACATGTAAATTACAAAAGAGGCACTGTGGATACAGTGGGGTGTTTTATGTTTCTTGAAGCCAAAAAGGAGCTGTCTTCTTCTGCTTTTTAGATTAGCATAAGTTTTTTTTTTTCTTTCCTTTACGTGGTATCATGGGCATTCTCACATGTTGTAAGGAGTGTAAAGTTCATGTGACCTTCTAGGGGAGCTATTTGGCTTTAAAATTTCACTCCCTTTCATCCTGGTTTGAAATATTTCTTTAGGTCATGTTCTCATTCCTTCATTCAGCAATTATTTACTGAGCATCCACTGTGTGCAGGATCCTGGGCTTAAGACTCAGCTACAGCCGTGAAAGATAAAGACAAAACCTTCCCATTTGGAGCTTACAGTGTGACAGAGGGAAGCCCTATTTTAAAAGTCAATACACACATACAGGCATACATTCATTTATCATAAGCCATGAATACAGGAAACAGGGTTCCGTGATAGAGAACAACCAAGTCTCAGAAGTGGAATTTGGGGGTCAAAGATGCATGTAATCAGTTGTTCATCACAATTATTATTTGTAAGAACAAACATTGAGAAACCACTATTCCATTTGTTTGTGATATAAATATACAGATACAGTAGCATATTACTCTTAATTCTGTTTCTTTTAGCACTTTCCTACTGGCCTTTTTTTTTTCAATATTTTAAAAAAATTAACATCCAGAGGTCATGTAAATATACAATTTCTAGTCTGCTTTTCTTTTTAACATATAATGAGCATATTCAGTGTTGTCGAAAACTCTAACATAACGATATACTCTTCCTTTTTAGGAATGTATTATGATTTATTTAGCCATTTCCCACCTTTTCTGGACATCTGAGGTACAACTGATAAAAGGAAGCAAAACTGAAAATATGTGATTTCACCTGTACGGGAACAGTACACATAGAAAATTGGGAAATACGGGTGTTTTCTACTTTGTGTACCTGTTACTTTTATAAGCAAAGAGAGGGTCAGCCCCTTTGGGCCGCTGTGCCTTTGCAGCAGCCCCCCTCCCTTTCTGAAGCCCCCCCCGCCCTTTCGTCCACGGAGGAAAGCCCCTGTCTGGCAGCTGACATCGTGGCAGGAACCTGCTTCCCGCCCTGGTTTTACTCGCCCCCAGGGACGGGCTGCTCCACTCAGGGCCCTGGGCTCCAGCAGAAGCCTGGTGAGGTCAGGCATGACCCCAGAACAGGTGCTGGGCCCGTAGCTGGAGGGAGGGCCAGGGGTTGCCCGCTCAGGTCCAGGCAGTTGAGGCCTTGAGGGGTGGGTTTGGTATTAGTGGATTTTTTGAATTTTGGAGACAAAGAGCGAAATATCTCAAGTTTTAACGTGCAAGGTTCCCGGCTCAGTGTTGTTATTAGCAGCTGATTCAACTCTAGGACTACAACTCGGGTACAACACACCACAGCTGTAGGCAGGACAGGGCCCACTGTCACACATAGACAACTAAACAATCGTGTGCAGGGAAGGAGGCTGCGGACCACTGGCACGATCAGTCAGACCCGGGCAGCAAGAGTGGTGGAAAGAGGCGCAGAAAGCCCGTCGGGGCGGAGGGTGAGGGCTGTGACGGGGCAGGGGAGCAGATACGCTAAGGAGGGTTATTGACGCCAGAGCCCCAGCCCCAAGCCCCACTGGGCCTTGTCTACCACCTGATTCTGTTCTGCAGATCCTTTTTCCTTCTCTTTCCAAGGAGGACAGCCCCCAGGGGAAGGCTCTGCCCCAGTCTCCCACAGCCCAGGGCTTCCCAGGCGGCCTTCCCCTGCAGAGGGGCTGTTCCCTCCCCTGGCCTCCTGACATCTCTGTTCTCCAGAGGCAGCCCTGGCCAGACGCCGTACCAGACGCCCCCTGTCTGTGCACAGAGCTCCTCTCTGTGGCACCAACCTCAGGCTTTGTGGGTCTTTACCACCTTAGAAAAGGAGCCGACTTTGACCTAGAGCTGTGGGTTTTGAACACAGAACCACAATAAATAACCCAGCTAAGGCAGCGGCCAAGGAGAGTCAGCAAATGGTGACCGGCTCCTCTGTGTGTTAAGAGGTGCTGGGAAAGCTGTGGCAACTTTTAAGAAAAAGAGCAATTGTGTGGCTTTTCTTGTGCTGAGAATGTTTCCTCTGATAGAGATTCTGGGCGTGGACTCGGCATACAGCCGTCCTCACGGCCCAGGTTTGTCCAGTGATCCAGCAGGGCTGTGTAGCCCTCAGATGGTAAGGGGCAGAGACCCAGGCAGAGTCTAGAGGAATCCACGTGAGGCTTCCTTATGCTTTCGCCCTTCCACGAGGGGGCACAACTCCCAGCGAGGAAAATGCAGCAGCGCGTACTGTCATCCCTCCCTATCGGTTGCGGGGGCTGGGGGGATTGGCCCAGGACTCCCGCATATACTGAAATCCACACATGCTCAAGCCCCTTATATAAAATGGTGTAGCACCCGTCTTCCTGTTTACTTTAAGTCATCTTCAAGTTACTTATAATACCTAATATAATGTAAATTCCATGTAAATAGTTGGAAATACAGTGTAAATGTTACGTAAATAGTTGCTGGTCTATATAAATAGTTGCCGGGCCCTGCACTGGTATGTGGCAACTATTTATATAGTATTCAAGTGTTGCTTTTTGGAACTTTCTGGAAAATTTTTTCTTCCCAAATATTTTCTGTCTGAAGTTGGTTGAATCCATGGATGAGGAACTCAGGTTATGTGATGCTTCTGCCTAGGGAAGCTAGTTAGAGACACGATGCTGAGGGCTGGAACTTGGAGCTCCGTCTGTGTTAGGGAAATGCAAAACTGGTGATGGTTGAGTGTTCAGTGCCCAGCTCTGGGCTCCATTCCCTACCGCGTTACCCTTAATTCTTGCCTCAACCCGATCATGCTGGGAGTTCAGTTTATCCCCACTTAACAGATGCGGTAACTGAGGCCAAGGTCTAGGCAGAGGGACTCTGGAGAACCCACAGGAAGAGGGAAACAAACCCCGAAATGGATGCTGGCCCAAACACTGTCCTCAGTAGGGCTGGCTCCCCAGGGAGCAATTGAAAATGCAGATCCCCTGTGGGCATGACAGTGGGCAGCTGCAGCCCAGGAAAGAGCCGAAATGCAGGCTGTGCCTCCGGAACGGTCCTTCCCCTCTCCTGCTGGGATTTAGCCCATTTACCCTAATTGGCCAACTTCCTAAACTCTAGAACAGTGGTTCTCAAAGCCTGGTTCCCCCACAGGCAGCATCTGCATGACCTGAGAAAACATTAGAAATGCAAATGATCGGGTCCCACCCTAGAACTCCTGAATCAGAAACTGGCGTGGGTCTCAGGGATCTCCCTGGAGATGCTGAGGTAAGGTCAAGGTTGCAAACCTCTGTCTGGAATGTGAGATCCCCCGGCCTCTCCCTTTTAGCCTTGGCTCAGCTGTGTGTGAGTCCCACAGGCTCTTATTAAGTCAGTCCTCATGAGATGAGCCAGCAGTAGGTGCTCAATAAGTATTGCTAATGATTCCTTCAACAGACATTTCCTAAACGTCCACCCTGTGCTTGGGTCTTTGCATGGGGCCCCTGGAGGTCGGGTCCAGTGGGGAGGCCTGTAAGCAAAGAAGCCCAACACAATTAGGAAGTGGGAGGAACCCTGCAGAAATCCAAGTTCCTAGACACCAGCCAGGGCCAGTCTGGCAGGCAGGCCTGCTGTGCTACCTGTACACAGAAACTTTCCCAAGCAGGGCTCGGGGTCAGAAACTGGCCAAGCCAAGGTGCAGGCGGGGTAACAACAGGAATTTCCCAAGAGCTTGAGGACCAGTGGTTGGGCTAAGAGTGAGGGCCTGAGGGTAGCTGCGTTCTGCGTGGTGACGGAATCTGTCGTCTTCTCTCTTTCGTCCTCTTCAGTGTGGGGCTGCCTTCCAGGAGGACGACGTCATCGTGCTCAATGGCACCAAGGAGGACGTGGAAACGCTGAAGAGAAGGATGGAGGGGAGGAGGCTGCGAGCCAAGCTGGGAAAGGTACCGAAATCCTAGGCTCAGTTCCTCACCTTCCCGAGTTTGGGCGCAAGTCAAGTCTGCAGGTTCTGCCCAGCCGCGGCCTCTGCTCCAGAGCCCCGTCGCAAACCCGCCAGCTGTGCTGCTGGCGCTGGTTTGGGGTTCACTGCGATCGAGGTGTTTTTTATGACCAGGTGGGCCTGGGCTCTAGAAGATCCCAGGCTCTAGAAGACCCAGATTCGCTGGGTCGAGCTCAGTGGTCTGCTCTGCGCTCGGCTGCCTCATCGGTGAAGGGGGGTGGGGGGTCACGCCACCTGTGGGGGGTGGGTGTGGGCAGGAGGGTAGAAAAGCTCAGGCCTGTGAAGTGCGTCCGGAGGGCAAGGCGGCCACCACGATTGCTGCACGGGCACTGAGTGTAAGAGGCTTGGCGTCACACCTTATAAAACTGAGGAGGAGTGAAAGTCACCACCCCCAGCACCTCTGGAGAGCCTGTGCGGCCCAGGTTTGAACGTCCTAGAGATCTGTGGGGGAGCCCGGGGCCTGTGCTTCCCACCCACTCCTGGGAGTGCAGATGCAGACGCGCACACGCATGCAGACACATGCAGACACACAGGCATGCAGACACGCGCGTGCGCACACACACGCACGCACGCACACCCCCTCCCTGCACTCCCTGGAGCGAGGAGACAAGCAGCCCTCCCCCCGTGGAGGCCGCTGCCTGGCCGTGCTGAGCCTCCCCTGGCCCCGGTCTTGAGTGGCGCCCCAGCGATGCTTGCTGATGCCCGGCACTCTGGGTCGGGGGTGCTGGGGTGAAGGCTTTGCGCCCCAGGTTTAGAACCACCTTCCATAAGCAGTGGAATCCGCGCTTAATGATCTGATGGGATGAGCAGGCTCAAAACAGTTGATCAGCTAAGAAATCATTCAATGTGTCATCGATTCTGGATCCAGTAGTAAATTTTGTTATTTCTTGAGTACTTACAGATGATAGCCATGGTCTTTTTTTCATTCTTGAAAAAAAAAAAAAAGGTTCAGGGTAAATGTGGGAGGAACTTCATGCCATCAGAACTAAGGCAAAAGAATGCCTAAAGTATTAGAAAATTAGTTCCAGTATCCCGAGGACATAAAATTGTGAAGAGAAGTAGCCTGCCTGGTTTTGTGCTACTGGCGTGCATTTACCAGGGATGTAATAATTAAAGATTTTTCAGGTTTTTCATTTTTTTAAATCACAATAGAGGAAAGTGCAAGACTGTATCACCCTGGAATAATATATAATTCATGGTCATGAGCCTTTAAAAAGCTGAGAATATGATAGCAGTATCGTTATTGTGTATTATGGGTCCAGAATTCTCAGAGCCAAACCACTGGCATTTCCTCCTTTGACAGCTTCACTTTAGGTAGAAAAGAGATAATGTGTGTGAATGGTTCTGTAGTACAAGGAATTGTGCCCAGCTTTTGTGATCAAATACCAGTAGAAGTACTCCATGAAGCGGTCTTGTGCAAGGTTATTACAGTATTCATGAGAAATAAAGAGACGCTCTGTCCTTTAAAGGGGTGAGTTCGGGTTTAGAAGCGAATAGAAGTTTGAGATATTTTTGACGACATTTACCAAAAAGGATCTGCTTGTTTGTTGCTACTATTTATCAAGTTCAGTTTTTAAGAAGCACAAAAGAGAAAAATTGTACTTTAATGGAAGCTCCTGGAGACATTGGTATGGTCATTAGCCTTCTTACTTTAGTCAGCTGTCTCCTCTGTCTTGGCTTCCTGCCAAGTTGTTCAAAGCCCGGTGGAACTAACATACCCACCTCCGGAGGCAGGATACTTCCCAGACCTTCTGGCAATGCTTCCTAGAGACGGCTACCAGGAAACCAAAATATTTCCCCAATATACCTGCAGCTGGAGACAGGGCATAGCATTTCCTGTCTAAGGCCTCATTGCTCGTGCTTTTCAGATAACCTCAGCTGTGAATGGAGGGCTTAGAAATAAGCAGTTTTCTGCATTTTTTTTTTTTGAAGGATGAGGTGTTACCCTCACAAATGTGAATGCACGTCTTGCAGGTGTGAAATGAACAGGATGTGTTTATGTTTTATGCAAGTGTTATAGATCACATAGCATACATATATTACAGGTTCAGGGCCACTGCCTGAGCAAGGTCTTTGATGTTTTCTAGTGATGGGAGCCTTCAGAAACGTTTAGCCTGCGTATCTTTTTTTTTTTTTTTGTGGTACGCGGGCCTCTCACCGCTGCGACCTCTCCCGCTGCGGAGCACAGGCTCCGGACACACAGGCCCAGGGGCCACGGCTCACGGGCCCAGCCACTCCGCGGCACGCGGGACCCTCCCGGACCGGGGCACAAACCCGCATCCCCTGCACCGGCAGGCGGACCCCCAACCACTGTGCCACCAGGGAAGCCCTAGCCTGTGTATCTTTAACGCCACCTTTTGCATGCTTAGGAAAACGGCATGTTTAAAGTAAATTCTCTGAGTGAACGTAAGTCCTGTTTGTCCTTTCTGTGATTGAATCAGCTGTGTGGTTTTAGAATGGTTTGTTTCATTTCTTAAATTTTTGCTGACCAATTTAACTATTATGAGCGACAGAATTCTAACAGAAGTAATCCAGAGCTGAGGAGAGTTGGCTAAAGTGTTCTTTAGTAACAGGCCTCACACAAATATAGTTAAATACACAAATGTCAAAGCAGTTGGACAACTTTGAAGAAGTCTTCCTGGAAAGGTTAAGATTCGGTACTGGCGGGACTTATGTTATCATCCAGTTAACTGCTCTTTTGTGTGCAGTGGTCACCATTAACACTGACTGTTACCACTGAAATCTGTCCTTCGCATTTAGATTTTTTGAGGATGTGGTTTTGGAATGTAACCATACAGCTGAGCAGATCTCTGCGGATGTATGTCATGTGAGGCGAGAGTGCACAACTGGAAACACGTGGGGAGGCCCGAGGTTTAGGGCAGAGGATCAGAGTCCTCTTCAGCGGGAGGCCTGCCCTGAGTGACCCGTGTTGGCCTCTCATTGGGCTCCCGGATGGCGGGAGCCACACTGACACTGAAATCAGTGCATCTGAGCACGTGTCCACCCTCCCCTTTCTTTTCACAGAAAACAAAGAAACCCAAGGTGGCAGAGTCTCTCTCAAAATTAGATGTCAGTGAAGGTAAGATGCTAAAAGAGGTCCTTATTTTAGCAAAAATAAGGCCATAGGCCTGTGTCCTAAATAAGTTCCTGATGTTGTTTTGTTTTGCTTACTTTGATCTTTCACAGAAGCCCCAGGACCATCAAAAATGAAGACAGCAAAGCCCGAAGAAACCAGCCTTGATTCTCAAGAGAAGAAAACCACCTTGCCTCCCAGAAGTGCAGGTGGGTCCTATTGAGACGGCAGTGGGCCACTTAGACAGCTGGGAACGTGCGTGGGTGCGTCACGGTTTTGCTGGCGCGAATTCGAGAACTCAGGCTCGTCCTAATGGTGTCTCTGAATAGTTCACTGAGCTCTCTTGGCAGGTAACGAAGAAACAGTTGATTCATTTAGAGCAGGAGCCCTCTCAGGACGGAAGGGGTGCGGGCACAAATGCCAGTTTTCCTGTGGAGTCTGTACTTGGTGCCAGGCTAACAAGGGGCGCCGAGGCCTGACTCAGGCGTTCCCTAATTTAAGGCTGGGCTCGCTGTGCACCACGTGTGCACTCTAGCCGGCCTTCCTCCACCTGCTCTTGACCGAGAGCCATTCCATCCGGTGCAGAGTCCAGAATTCAGTGCCTTTCTCCCGAAACTCACTACCTTTAGCAAAGAAAGTAGTATTTATTTCACAAAGAAGAAAAGCATAGACTGAAGAGGTAAAAGGAGTGTGTAATCCTGTGGTGTAATCGCCCTCCAGAGTGTTCATGGGTTCCAGTACCCCCGACACACACCTCAGCCACCTGGCCTCGGGATCTGATGTACGTCATCCCCGGAGCTGGGACCAGTGCCAAGAATATATAGCAAGTAGTGATGAGTATGATTTTAAATACAGTAGCTTCGTTTGTTTTTAGGACTTGGGGATTGAGATAACGTATTTCAACATTCATCCCCAGAAAGCAGGAGGGAAATTCCCGGGATTAATGAACTTTTGAGGATGTGATGTCTGGAATGATCTGTAGTCCCAGCTTTAAAGTTTTGGGCTTTTCATTTTTCCAGCAGCACAGGGGAGCTCTTCCGGAAAAGCCGGGAAGCCTCTGTGTGGAGCCATGAAGAGGTCCATCGCCGACAGCGGAGAGTCAGAAGCTTACAAGTCCCTTTTCACGACCCACAGCTCTGCCAAGCGCTCCAAGGAGGAGTCGGCCCACTGGGTCACCCACACATCCTACTGCTTCTGAGGCCCGGGGCGCGGCCTCGGCGCACCCCAGAGCTCGGAGCCAGCGTGGCAGGGCAAGACGGGGGCTCGGTGACCCTGCCGGCCCCACCCTGTCGCCCTTTCCACTCACCTCCCCCAGTGCGTGTGGACCCGCCCACGGCCGAAAGCACGCTGGCCGCACTATTTATGCTTAAAATAATTAAAGATGCCAGATTCCTTACGGGTATGTGGTTGGCTCATTTTGACTCAGACTCTCATGGTTTTACTCGCGGCGGTTAATTAATTAAACAAGCCAAGTGAAACCGAACTTGAGGAAGGGCGAGTTTGAAGTGCATTCTGCCTGCAGGGCTGTGGGCTGTAGGAGGGGTCGTCTCGGTGCCAGGGAGGGGACTGAGGGGCCTTCCTTGCGGATCGCCTTGATGAGACAGGTTTAGTTGGCACCCGATGATTTCGTACGAAAATAAAGTAAGTCTAAAGTCTGCTCTTGTTCTCATCTCTGTATTTTTCTCCTTTCTTCCCCGAACGTTGAGTAAGAAAATTGCAGCCATTGCACTGATAGCGATTGTAGTTCTATGACATCATGTCAATTCCACTTTCTCTCTCAGCAGAAGATTATAAAAGGGGGAAACTGTGCATAAAATTGGTGTATCTTATCCATAAAGTGTGTTGAAGTGAATAATTAATGAAATTCTCCTATGAGACTAAGAATCAGGAACATCCACGTTCAACACTGCCTTTCTGGAGACAATTGTATCATTCAGATGGTTCTTTATACCAGATCCAGGGCCCTGGTTTCCATGAAAAAGCAGGCAAAGGAGCTGGGCGAGGAAGGTCAGAGGCGGGAGGGGGCAGCCTCAGAGGGAGGATTCTGGGGAGGGGGTGGAGAGCCAGAGCCGAGCGCAGCCTCTGCTCCGTCCCGGGTCCTGTGCCTCAGCGGGATGGGAAGTTGGACCCGAGGACGTGTTGACATTGTGAATATAGAGGAGTTTTATCAGAATGATATTAACATCAGTGAATTTCTGTTGTGGACGTTTCCAGAACAAACCTGAAAATTATCTATTTTCTTTCCCAGATCAGCATTTATATACCTTTACATATAGGTAAGTCTGGTTATAATAGCCGTGCCTATTTCCTAATCAACCCTTGGGCCTCGCGCCCCCGTAAGCCCTGCACAGATGCTCTCGGCAGGGAGCCCCACGTCCCCACCCCAAGCTGGGGGAGCATGTGCCGCAGGGCAGTCTGTGCTGTTGGATCCCAGTCTCCATCTCTCCTCCTGGTTTTAAACCATCACAGAACTTCATCACTCAACACAGTTAGAGGCACAGTGGAGGCACCCAGTGGACCCTTGGTTATGTCCAGCAGAAGGCTTTATTCCCCGGGAATAAGTGTGAATCAGGTGACCCAGCGGAACAGGTACAAGCCCTGCGTTCCATTAGTCGGGACTTTCTGTTTCACGTCATTTTTAGAAACTGATGGTTTCAAGTGCACTGGCCGTTGAGCCCTGGCTGTACTCCTGGCAGCGGCCTCTGTCGTCCTGCAGGCTGTGTCCCTGTCGCCTCAGAGTCTTCACACCTGCCTGGACATCAGCCACTTCCCCATCTTACCCAGCCAGCCAGCTCCTGATCATCCCACACGTTCCACCTGAATGTCTTTTTCAGGAAAGCCTTCCTGCCTGAACCAGCCTAGAGCTGCCCCCTTGTGTTCTTTTAAAGCTCTCTGTTCTTATCACAAATGTTATTCTTTTTCTTCTCTGGCCACACCGTGCAGCATGCAGGATCTTAGCTCCCCAGCCAGGGGTCGAACCCATGCCTTCTGTATTGGGAGCGTGCAGTCTTAACCCCTGGACCACTAGGGAAGTCCCCTTATCACAACTTTCCCCCCCCCCCCCCCCCCGCGGTACGCGGGCCTCTCACTGCTGCGGCCTTTCGCGTTGCGGAGCACAGGCTCCGGACGTGCAGGCTCAGCGGCCATGGCTCACAGGCCCAGCCGCTCCGCGGCATGTGGGATCTTCCAGGACCGGGGCACGAACCCGTGTCCCCTGCATCAGCAGGCGGACTCCCAACCACTGCACCACCAGGGAAGCCCGGCCTTATCACAATTTTAATGAAATAAATGATACTCTTAATTAATTCAGGCATTGCACACTCAGGTGAAGTCAATGAGCATAACTGTGAGGCGATAGGGAGTGGTGGGGACTGTGGAGAAAACATGGCCACCTAGAGGGGCGGTTGCTACTCAGCTCCAGCAGAGAGGGGCCCCCGTGTTACCAGATGGTCCATACTTTTCAAAGGAAACTTAATTTCCTTTGAAATCTGGCCTTTTTAAATGAAGCCCTCCCCCCACCGACATTTAAATATTGGCAAATAATCATTTTCAGAAACAGTGTAGGCCAAAGTACATCAGTAGCTGCTAGTCTGTAGCCTCTGTTTTTTTGGTTGGTTTTTTTTTTTAGCCTCTGGTTTAATATCTTTCTTTCCCACTAGGCTCTCAGCTCCACAGGGGCACATGCCCGGGCTGCCCTGCTCACCACAGCGTCTGCAGTCAACAAATAGAAAAACAAAAATAGATGGACTCTCCCAGTAGAGCATGAGGGTCAGAAAGAACATACTGGCAAGGAGATGGCCTTCTATCACTCCCCCACCTCTCTTTTTATTGCCCTCTGGAAATTTCGCCATTTCCCTTTAAGCCCTACTCCCAGGCGACCCCTGCGAGCCTCTTTATCCTCTGCCCTGAAGTCATCACATTGGCCAGAGCTGGTTCTGGCTCAGGGCCTCTGTGACATCACCAACCGCCCAGCCCAGCCCTGGTTCCCAGTCTCCGGGTGCAAGGGCAGACCAACCCACCATGAGCCACTTTGTCCCCCATCTCTGCTCACCATGCGGACACTGAAATGGTTCTTGTTCTTTCCTCTGTGCCTCTCCTGCGGCTATGCCTTTACATTTTCTTCTCTGAGAGATAAAGCCAGAGAACCCCAGGAGAAGGTGCCTTGCGGAGGGCACTTTCGGATTCGGCAGAATCTCCCAGAGCATGCCCAAGGCTGGCTTGGGAGCAAGTGGCTCTGGCCTTTTTTTGTTGTCGTGCTGTATATGATGCTAAAGTTTCGAGGAGATAGTGAGACGGGTAAGGTAAGGATGGCTCCGTTTTTCACACCACATTGATTCCACCTCAGAAAGCTTAGACTCAGAGGAACACGTACTCTGGTTGTTACAGGCAAGACGGTTAAGTACAACGAGTTTGAATACAGAGTACCTACTTCTGGTCCTGAGAAACGTTGGCTAACTCATTTCCCGACGTGTCCTTAGGGAGGATGGTAGATCTTAACTCACAGAGGTGGGGACTCATAGTTGAAGACCACCTTCTGTTTACTGGGCAACTAAAACCTTGGCTCAATATTTATCCTGTTAAATCAGATTTTTCAAATTGAGGATAGATTCAAGAGCTTGGCGTGTTTCAGGTCAACATTATTTATGGAGGCAGATTCACTGCCCCTGATTTTTAATTTCCCTAGCGTTTGAATCATTACAAGTTGCTGAACTGAACGGCAATGGTATCATTTCCCAGGAAAAGGAAAAGACCTGTCGTAAAGGGTCAGAGGTGTAAAGAGGTAACAGCCTGTCCATAAAGTGGCTGAACAGCTCTGAGAAGAGGAAGGGAGAGAAATACGGCAGCATGTTCGCTCCTGGACAAACCCACCGCTTCAGGATTCTGTGTCCAAACTGATGGGAGCAGGGATTGGCAAACCTTTTCTGTAAAAGGCCAGATAGTTGATATTTTCAGCTGTGCAGCCCATTCACTCTGTGTGGCAAGGACTCAACTCTGCCGTTTGAGCATGAAAGCAGCCACAGACAGTATGCAAATGAACGAGCCTGGCTGTGTTCCAATAAAACTTTATTAACGAGAAAAGCTGGTGGGCCAGATTTGGCCATCGTTTGCCAATCCCTGGGGTAGGTCACTGCTAGAGCCAACTTCTCTTAGGTGAGCCCAGCTCTCTTAGAATTGTGTCAAAACCAGCAACATCAACAGTATTATTCACCCCGAATATCCTTCTTGACAGGAGCAGAAGAATCCTCTGGCCCTTCGAGGCTGTTCATTACGCTCTCCAGCAAAGAAAAATCAAAATGCTTCCCCCAACAAAGACTATGCAATCAATACCCTAACCCAGCTCGAGATGGACCTTGTGAAATTCATGTCCAAGGTGCAGAATCTGAAAGCCGCCATGGCAACCGGCGGTAACCTCAAGCTTCTGAACTCAGAGGTGCCTGCAGCCCCGCACAGTAATATTACAATATATGAGATATGGGGAGAAGACGACTCCGAGTGAGTGGATTTGTGTGGCAGAGTAGGAGAGAAAAACCTGAGTGTCTACAAACCGTATGCAAACTAGTAAAACTATTCTGAAGAAAAAGAATTCTCGAATTTGGGACCTTTTTCCTTGCTCTTTTTTTAAGCTTGAAAAAAGTGTGAGGCCAGTAGCCATAGCAGTTATTGTTTTGTTTAACTGTTGTTGTTTTGTTTGTTTGTTTGTTTGTTTTTACATCTTTATTGGAGTATAATTGCTTTACAATGGTGTGTTAGTTTCTGCTTTATAACAAAGTGAATCAGTTATACACATACACATATGTTCCCATATCTCTTCCCTCTTGCGTCTCCCTCCCTCCCCCCCTCCCTATCCCACCCCTCCAGGCGGTCACAAAGCACCGAACTGATCTCCCTGTGCTATGCGGCTGCTACCCACTAGCTATCTACCTTACGTTTGGTAGTGTATATATGTCCATTCCTCTCTCTCGCTTTGTCACAGCTTACCCTTCCCCCTCCCCATATCCTCAAGTCCATTCTCTAGTAGGTCTGTGTCTTTATTCCTGTCTTACCCCTAGGTTCTTCATGACATTTTTTTCCCCTTAAATTCCATATATATGTGTTACCATATGGTATTTGTCTTTCTCTTTCTTTTTTTTTTTTTTTTATAAATTTATTTATTTATTTTTGCTGTGTTGGGTCTTCGTTTCTGTGCGAGGGCTTTCTCTAGTTGTGGCAAGCGGGGGCCACTCTTCATCGCGGTGCGCGGGCCTCTCACTATCGCGGCCTCTCTTGTTGCGGAGCACAGGCTCCAGACACGCAGGCTCAGTAGTTGTGGCTCACAGGCCTAGCCACTCCGCAGCACGTGGGATCTTCCCAGACCAGGGCTCGCACCCATGTCCCCTGCATTAGCAGGCAGATTCTCAACCACTGCGCCACCAGGGAAGCCCTGTCTTTCTCTTTCTGACTTCACTCTGGATGACAGACTCTAGGTCTATCCACCTCATTACAAATAGCTCAATTTCGTTTCTTTTTATGGCTGAGTAATATTCCATTGTATATATGTGCCACATCTTCTTTATCCATTCATCCGATGATGGACACTTAGGTTGTTTCCATCTCTGGGCTATTGTAAATAGAGCTGCAATGAACAATTTGGTACATGACTCTTTTTGAATTATGGTTTTCTCCGGCTTTATGCCCAGTAGTGGGATTGCTGGGTCATATGGTAGTTCTCTTTGTAGTTTTTTAAGGAACCTCCATACTGTTCTCCACAGTGGCTGTACCAATTCACATTCCCACCAACAGTGCAAGAGGGTTCCCTTTCCTCCACACCCTCTCCAGCATTTACAGCAGTTATTGTTTTGTTTTTGCCTTCCTCACTTCCTCTAGAGCTGAGGGTGGTGAGAAGTGCATGGACAGTGGCATTAGTGTAGGGTGACATTCTTGGCCACTGTGCCATGGCCCTTGTAGAATAAGGCTTTTGGGAAACTTGGGGTAAGATGCTGATATTATTTTCATAATAACTATCTTTACAGTAGCTATTTTTGCAAAAGACAGAACCTTTTTTATCTTTATGATTTATTATATTACAAAGGACAACTTTGTAGGTTTTAAAATGATAAAAATTATTGTTAGGAGGTGTGTGTGTCAAGGGGATGGTGGATTCTAGAATCATTTCATTTTCGTACCACCAGAAAAGTCGTCTTATTCATTCTGTCTCATGGGTCCCATGCATTGACTTTTCTACTACAAAACTAACAGTTACATGTGTCTAAGTGGATTCAGAGAAATGGAGAATCAAACCATGTTTTTAATGTAATTCAGATATAGATGAGCTAACCAGGGGTTCCCGAATTGGTCAATATGAATATTCTTTATAGTACTTATTTAAAATATGGGTATTTTGGCATGTTTGTATGGCTAATGGAAACTACACTTATTCCAGGCTGTTCTGTTAGCTCATGACCCTTAATCTAGGCCAGCCTGGTAGTTTTAGAGATGTGCAGGGACTTCCCTGGCAGTCCAGGGGTTAAGACTTCGCCTTCCAGTGCAGGGGGTGCGGGTTTGATCCCTGGTCAGGGAGCTAAGATCCCACATGCGCCTAGTGGCAAAAAAACAAAACATAAAACAGAAGCAATATTGTAACAAATTCAATAAGGCTTTAAAAAAAATGGTCCACATCAAAAAAAATCTTAAAAAAAAAAAAAAGAGACCTGCAGGTGCAGGCCTGGGCAGAGATGTCAGCTGTGCGAGACCATGGAAATTCCCTTATTTCCACTTCAGTCCAAATTAAAGTGGGCTTGACTCTCCATCACCTTCCTTCCCAGCCACAAAGAGTTCAAAGTGTTCATCCTCATCGTCGGAGAACAGTCCTCAGGGTCAGTCGCACATACGTGTTGGGGAAGAGACCTCAAATCAGAGCCGGCCATCTCTTCCCCTCTCGTAACTGTGACGCTACCTTTGAAAAGTGGTCCCTGAGCCCTTTACTTTTTGCCGAAACTTCAACTTCCAGGATGTGGAAAAACTGGAAGGAGCTGAGACGCCTCCTTTGTGCCTTCTGTTCTCTTTCTGCGTGTTTTCAAGCAAATGGGACTATGTGAGTTATTTTCACAGCACATTCTGAAGAAATGCAGATAAGGAAAAAAGACTTTGGTTTTAACCTGTGATGTCAACATGGGGCACATTTTAGATTAGAATAGAGATAATGTAAAGGTTGCCAAACCATGGCTCACGGGCCACATCAGCCCACTGCCTGTTTTCGTACAGCCCATGAGCTAATAATGGTTTTTATACTTTTAAATGGTTGAAAAAAATCAAATGATGAATTGTATTTCATGACATGAAAATTACATGAAATTCAGGAATTCCCTGGCGGTCCAGTGGTTAGGACTCTGCACTTTCACTGCTGAGGGCCTGGGTTCGATCCCTGGTCAGGGAGCTAAGATCGGCAAGCCACAGGGTGAGGCCAAAAAAAAACAAGAAAAATTACATGAAATTCACATTTCAGTGACCATAAATAAATTTTTATTGGAACACAGCTGTATCCATTTACATATTGCCTATGGTTGCTTTTGTGCTCTGTGGCAGAGTTGAATTACTGCACAGAAACCATTTTGGCCCCAAAGCTGAAAATATTTACTAACTAGCCCTTTACAGGAAAAGCTTGCCAATCCTAGTTTATGCTAATCTTATTTATATGTTAACAACCAGAAAAGGTGTTCATCGAGAACCAGTGTATTCAACAACCTTCACAAATATCCCCTCTTTGTCTGATAGGCAAAAATGTAATTTCATATCATATTTTTGTGTCTACTTTTGTCCAGGTCACTACCAGCTAATGATGGGAATCTAAGAAAGAGCAAAACATCAAAATGCCTTATAGCAAGTCTATCGAGGACATAAATGAGAACGAAATCTGCTGTACAATTGGATTTAGCAATTCCCATAAAATAGTGTCCCGGGTCTTTGCCTCGCTCTAACACAGAGCTTTGCAGACCTCGGTGTTGCCTGGAAAACCGTGTTTCCTCACCCCAGTCCATTTCATGCAATATTTTCAGGCAAAAATGCATTAGATATAGATGGAGAAGCTAGAGCTCCACAA
This sequence comes from Lipotes vexillifer, assembly GCF_000442215.2. Taxonomy (NCBI): domain Eukaryota; kingdom Metazoa; phylum Chordata; class Mammalia; order Artiodactyla; family Lipotidae; genus Lipotes; species Lipotes vexillifer. The sequence goes on from NW_006791294.1 coordinate 1,101,312, forward strand.
AGCTGCTCGCCTCTGTTGTTCCAGCGTCAACTCAAACCCCAGTGTTACCACACTCCGCAGTGACTCAGCAAATCATAGTCGCTGGATCGCTGTAGTTGTCTACACCTGCTGTCTCTGTCAGAGGTGGTTCACTCGGGTGGTTGGCAGAATTCGTAGCCAAGACCCCTCTCCTGGGGGCCTGAAGAGGCCACTGCCATACGTGAGGTGATGGGTCGTGGGGCGGGGATGTGAGGGCAGCCTTCAGGATCCGAGAATGGTCCCCAGTCAACAGCTAGAAAAGAAACCCGGAATCTGAGCCATACAACTGCAAGGACATGGGCTCTACCAGCAACCAGTGACCTGGAAGAGGCCCCCGAGTCAGAGGGGATCCCAGTCTGGTGAGACCCTGAGCATATGAGCCCACCTACCAGAACATAGACTCCCAACCCACAGAAACTGTGAGATAATAAATGTGTGTAGTGTGAAGCCACTAAGTGGCTTTGTGGTAGTTTATTACACAGCAGTAGGAAATCAATACAGGACACACACACACACACACACACACACACACACACACACACTCTCTCTCTCTCTCTCTTTCCATCTGCTGTTTCTGATGCCTCGGATAACACATCCAACACTCCCTCTGGCCTAGTCACCAGCCTCTGAACCAGGGGAATGGGACCAAAGAAAATACTGGCAGAGGGTCACAAACAGGGCTACCCTCCTCCTGGAAACCAGAGGTTACAAAGTGTTGGCTCAGGGACCAAACCTCCCCCCACCCCAGCATGTTTGACCCATAATCATATTCTCTTAACATTTTATTTTGAAATTTGTAGATTCACAGGAAGTTGCAAAAGTAGCAGAGTATCTCCTTAGACGCTCGGCCTAGTTTTCCGCATTGGTTTTCCCCAGCGGTTGCATCTTACTTAACTTGAGTACAGTCACAAAACCAGGAGACTGACATTGCAACAATGTGTGCGGGGAGTTCTGTGTTGTTTTATCCCGGGTGTGGAGGCGTGGACCCACCACTCCACCATCCCAGCAGAGACCCCCCAACCCCTGGCAACCACCAATCAGTTTCCATCTCTGTGATGTTTTTAAAATTTTGTTTATTATTTTGTATTTATTTTTGGCTGTGTTGGGTCTTCATTGCTCCGCGCGGCTCTAGTTGCAGCGAGCGAGGGCTGCTCTTCATTGTGGTGCGTGGGCTTCTCATTGCAGTGGCTTCCCTTGTTGTGGAGCATGGGTTCTAGGCACGCAGGCTTCAGTAGTTGTGGCTCGCGGGCTTAGTTGCTCTGCGCATGTGGGATCTTCCCGGACCAGGGTTTGAACCCGTGTCCCCTGCGTTGGCAGGTGGATTCTTAACCACTCCGCCACCAGGGAAGTCCCCATCTCTATGATTTTTGTCCTTACAAGAATGTTATGTGAATGAAATCATACAGTGTGTGACCTTTTATTTATTTTTTAATATTTATGTATTTATTTAGCTGCGCCGGTTCTTAGTTGTGGCACGCAAGCTCCTTAGTTGCAGCATGCAGGCTCTTAGTTGTGGCGTGCAGGATCTATCTAGTTCCCTGACCAAGGATTGAACCCGAGCCCCCTACATTGGGAGCTCAGAGTCTTAACCACTGGACCGCCAGGGAAGTCCCCTACAGTGTGTGACCCGTGAGGCTGGCTTCTTTCACCCGACGTAAGGCCCTTCAGATCTATCCAGGTAGTCTCATGTGTCAGCACTTCGTGCCTGTCTGCTGCTGAGTCCGTGGAACCCTCTGCCTGCCGTGTGGGGGAAGTTTTGGTCTCTTGTAGGTTTTGGTTATAATTACAGAGCTGCTACGAAGAATCGTGTGCAGGTTTTTACATGAACACGCATTTTCATCTTTCTGGTATAAATGCCCAGGGTTGCGGTCGCTGGGTCACATGGGAAATTGCATGTTTTGGCTTCCACTAAGAGTCAAAGATTTAGAAGAAGATACACCCAGGGAACTGCCGCTCTTTCCTCATTCCAGCTACACGGATCCCACACCCTCCTGCCCTCCACGAAGCCCTGTAGTGATGTGATCAGCCTCTTTGGTTTCTGTTTTGTCCTTCCTGTCTTTCTCTTGCACAAACGAACAGATGCGTGTGTATTTTCTTATACCCCTTCTTTCCGACGTGAAGGACAGCAAGCTTTCCAAATTCTTTGGGGCTTTGCTTTTTCCACTTAACAGAAGGTTCTTGGAATTCCCTTCAAAGTGGCTCTTAGGGGGTCTTTCTCATTCTTTTTTCCCACTGCAGAGTGCTCCATTGTGTTTGTTCAGCCCCTGTCTTATATGTGGACATTCAGGTAGCTTCCAGGAGTTTGAAATGACAAATAATGATGCAGTGAATAACCTTGTGCATACATACTTTTATGGTGTTGGAGATGTATCTTCAGGGTAGGTTCCTAGGAGTGGGTTTGGTGGGGGGAAGGGTGAACGCATGTGTGGTTTTGTTAGGCATTGCTAAATTTCCCTCCAGAAGGGTTGTGCTGAGTCGCGTTCTCATCAGGGATGCCAACACAGCGTTTCACCTGCCGGAAACGCCGGTCTTAGAACGCTTTGCATGGCTTGCAGTTACTGAAGATTTCCACTAGGTGGCAGACAAAGCCCGTCACAGGGAACAGCGCTCTAGTTTCCCGAAGATTTCGTTTTCAAGGGCCCTGGATGACAGTCATGTGTGACTTGAAGTAGGAGCCGTCATAACACTTTTATCCCAGTTAGCAACTAGCATTCATTGTACTGGTAGTAATGAAAACATTACTTTTTGTTAACAGTGAACATTTGTCGTTTGACTATTCATTAATTCATTCAAGTATTTGTTCTATGCACTGTTCCAGGCTCTGGGCATGAGGAGATAAAAAGAAACAAGCAAACAACCTGCAGGCACAGAGCTTGCATTCCACTGGGGGAGAGACAAGAAACACGTGCATAGTCCAATATGTAGGCTGTCAGGTGGGCCCACGTACTACAGAGAAAGGTAAAACAAGAAAGGGGAGCAGGGTTTGGGGGTCAGTGAGTGAATGGTCGTTTAGGATCTTAGTGTGGTTGGGGAAGGGTTGCTGAGAAGCCCTTACTGGAGGGAGTCAGCCCTGAGGACCCACGAGGAGATGAAGAGGACGTGGGAAGGGGAAGTGCAAAGGCCCTGAGGCAGGAGCGTCAGGCCTCAAGGCGAGCTGCTGGGGGTCCGGTGCTTGGGGCCTAGTGAGGGAGGAGACGGAGGTGGGACACACGGAGCAGGTGCCTCACAGGCCACCAGCAGGACTCGAGTTTCCCTCCTAGAGAGACGAGCGCCGTGGGGAGACTGTGGAAACGCTCCTTCCCTCACTCCCCGGACAGAGATGCACCCATCCCCCAGGTGTCTCCAAACAGCCCAGCCCGGGCCACACATGATCTGGGCTTTGTTGGTCTCTGTTCTCAGGGGCCCTTGGGGGTGGGGGATATGGGGACGACAGATGGGGGGAGATGAGGCTTCCTGTTGGAGACAAGCACCTTTCAGGGGCCCTGCTGTGTGACCTCTGCCTTCCATTGTCTTTGGGCCACTTAACAATTCTGTAAACTGTAAAAAATGGGTAATACACGAAGCCTCGGTGTTTATCAAAATGCAGGTGGATCTCATGTAAGGGACGCAGTTAGTTGTGCAGCTCTCTGTCTGTCTGACCTCCCGTCGGCTTCCGGTCCTTTGAAGCCTCACTCTGAACCTGCTGTACCGTCCTACTGGCCCCTCCTTAACCAATGAGTTGAGTCACGTTTTTGACACATGTTCGTCTTATATTGCATGAGTCGTGAGTCTGCCGCTTCAAAAGTTCCCTTTCCCGGTACCCCGAGCCCTTCTCAGCCACGGTGCGGACATGAAGACACCTCTAGCACGTTACCCCAGGAAGAGAAGAAATTAGATTCCCTTCCATTTTGAAAACCCATAAAAAGGGAATGTGATGGAGAGGAGGGGGCAGTGCCTGTAGGAGGACCCGCTGCGGCCCAGGCTCTCCTGTCTTCCATTCTCTAGGTGTCAGGGACACCCAGGGAGGGGGTCCAGCGGGGACCTGCCCGAGGGTGGTGACCCGGGAGATGCAGCACCCTGGAGGCAAAGGGGAGGCTCTAAGCTCCTGAGGGCAGAGCCTGGTCTCACCCCCGAGCCCCGCCCCCTCCTCCCAGCAGACCCTCGCTGCCCGTGCAGGCGAGAGGGAGGCCTCCCCAGCCCTGAGGTCACTCCTGGCGCCCTCAGGAAAGCGCCTGCCTTTACTGGGCAAACCTCCAGGTTCCTTCAACTTGAAGAGCCCGCGAGTCTGCTCAGCACCTTTCCCTCCCCAGCGTGTGTGGACTTAGACATCAGGCAGACGCTGCAGGAGCTTTGCCTCTCACTTGGACCAGTGCCTTCCGGCCACTTCGTTCTTCCAGAAACACCCTCTCCCCTTCACTCACTCATCCTCCCTTCCATCATTTATCTGTTCATCATTCAACCAGGACTCAGGAGCATCTCACTGTGCGGACATGGCAGTGGGTGCTGAAGATACAGAGATGAGTGAACGTGGACCACAGGGAGACCCACCTCACACACCTTAGAGGCTGCTCTCGAGAAAGAGACTGTAAAATGGTGCAGCCACTGTGAAGAACGGTATGGAAGTTCCCCAAACACTTAAAAATAGAATTTCCATGTGATCCAGCAAATCCTCTTGTGGGTATAAAACCCTGAGAATTAAAAGCAGGATCTGGAAGAGATGTTTGCACACCCAGGCTCATAGCAGTGTTGTTCACAACAGCCAAGAAGCAGAAACAACCTAAGTGTCCATGGATGCATGAAAGGATGAACAAAATATGTCTTATACATGCGTTGAGTATTATTCGGCGTCAAAAAGGCCAAGCACCCTCTGGGCACCAGGAATGCAAAGGTAATCAAATCCCACAGTATTATTGGGGGCTGTCAGACAATTAGGAAAAATAGACAGTGGCTAGAAACACATAAAAATATACAACAGCATTCAGGAGTGGGTAAGTGCTGTGAAGAAAAATACTCCAGAGGCGGGGGTCTCTTGTGCCAGATGGTCAGGGAAGACCTTTCAGAGGACACTTTGAACAAACCTGTGTGAGGTGAGGACCCAGTGATGGGAAAAGCAAGTGCAAAGGCCCTGAGGTTCTCCTAGAAACCCACCCCTTCCTTCAGAGGGCTGACCTCCATCCTTAATTATACCTTCATTTGTGTTGTAATTGGGTCCTTAACGGATATGCTGTCCCCAAATGTGCCACTTTGGCATAAGGATTATTTTGAGCTGAAGGCAGCTGAGGCAGGAAGAGTTCTCCGCCCTCCCCTTTTCTGCCTAAAAGCAGGACATAAATTTCCCACTGAGGAAGGTGCCCCCCTTCCCTGCACACCAGGGGGAGAACAGTGACTCTTATCATCAAAGACTGGGAGTCGAAACCGAGATGCATTTGCATAAACAGACCTGACTAGAATAGTCCTGTTTTCCATTAGTTTCCCCCATATATTTCCTAGTCACTTACCCACAGTTTGTCCCTTGAACCCTAAACCCTCTTTCCTTTGTTAAAATGGTATATAAGCCCCTGAGTCTACCTGCTTCTTTGATCGTCACTTCTTTTCTGTGAACTCCTGTGCACACAAACATTAGTAAAAATTGTCTTCTGTTCACCTTTTATTAGTTTAATTCATAAACCCCTATTTACTGAGCATAAGAGAGTAGAGGAAAAACTTTCCTCCCCAACATTTTTTTGTCTTTTTTTTCTTTTATTATTATTTTTTTCAGTTTTCTTTTTTTTTCTCCCCAACATTTTAAGTTCTCTAGTTTTAATAGATTTCGGCTCTTCTTATTCTAGAGTTTGGATGTACCATAATTTAACCAGTTCCCTACTGGTGGATATCTGGGTGCTCTCCAGTGTTTTCTTATTACGAACACATATGGTACCTATTTCCCTAGATCGGGCAGGATTTGACGCTTCCCACTTCAGGCCGTACAACCACCATCTGCCAGTGTTTGGGTTTATTCCACAGTCAGCAAACACAGAAAGCGCAGCCAGGCAAGGCACTGAAAACAAAAACCCTGCAATGGTTTACACGTGACTTATTTTAGAATTTCTAAGCGCAGTTAAGTGATGACTCATCCCACTTAAATTCTGAGCTGTTTAAAGGGCCATCTGGTTCATCAGAATATGAAAGACTTTGCCCAGCAACCTGGAAAAGTACCCAAGATGAAGACTGAGCGCTTTTTAACCACTGACAGTGAGTCCCAAGGAATGTCAGCTGAGCGTTAGCTCCTTGAGGACAAGAATGTTGTCAACTAAATAACCTGCATAATGTCTGGGCCTATTTTTGTAAAAAATGTTTCCTTTTTTTTTTTGATTACATAGGCAATGCAACCCAAAGCACAAGTAACCAAAGAAAAATAGATAAGTTAGACTTCATCAAAATTAAAATCTTTTGCGCTCCAAAGGAAACTATAAGAAAGTGAAAAGTGGGCTTCCCTGGTGGCGCAGTGGTTGAGAGTCTGCCTGCTGATGCAGGGGACGCGGGTTCGTGCCCCTGGTCCGGGAAGATCCCACATGCCGCGGAGCGGCTGGGCCCGTGAGCCATGGCCGCTGAGCCTGCGCGTCCGGAGCCTGTGCTCCGCAACGGGAGAGGCCACAGCAGTGAGAGGCCCGCGTACCGCAAAAAAAAAACAAAAACAGCCTCATACCCATTAGCACTCACTTTCCATCCCTGCCCCGCCACTGATAACCACTAAGCTACTTCCTGTCTTTATGGATTGGCCTCTTCTGGACATTTCTCATAAACTGAGTCATACACGTACAGCCTTTTGTGTCTGTAGCATGTATCATGTTCCTTCTCATGGCTGAATAATATTCCATTGCATGGATGGACCACATTTGGGTTGTTTGCACCTTTGGGCTATTAGCTCTCTCATTCTTAATCATATCACCTTACCTCCTTCATCGTTATTACGCCATCATCCTACTTATCTACCCATATCTGTTTGTTTTCTACCTCCCTCACTGCACTGTAAACTCCAAGCAGGCACAGAGTTTTGTCTGAATCACTGCTGGGTGCCTGGCCCACAGCGATGAATGAGTGATTGGAATTGGACCTGCTCCCACTGAGTCAGGCCTCTGGGAAGTGAGGGCATCATGAGCTCAGGGAGAAGAAAGTTCTCATAGTTTCCAGGTGTGGCCTGGAGACGCTGCTTTTCTCTTGGCCACTGCGACCTCTGCTTTGAGAGTCTGCACCATCAACTTTATCTTCCTCTGAACCTTTCATGTAAAGGGGAGGTGTTGGGACAAGTGGTGGAAACGGGTGCACTGGGGGGAGCGGGGTGGAGGTAGTTGGAGTGGGCGGGGCCACTATCTTCTGGGAACCGATTCCTGAAACTTGCTGGTTCTGCCGAGACACCAACCATGCAGTGGTTTCAACAGTTACCCCATAGAGGGAGGTTCCCACCTGTGATAACTCTCCTAGCCCAGATGAGGATGCTGATAATCCCCTCTGCTCAGCATTTATTTTATTTTATTTTTGTAGTTTGGGGGAAATTTGCCAAATATACCCTCTTTCCAGGAAAAGGAAATTTTTATTTCCTTTTTTAAAAAATAAGTTGATTTATTTTATTTATTTATTTTTGGCTGCATTGGGTCTTCGTTGCAGCGCGCGGGCTTTCTCTAGTTGCGGTTAGCGGGGGCTACTCTTCGTTGCGGTGCGTGGGCTTCTCATTGTGGTGGCTTCTCTTGTTGCGGAGCACAGGCTCTAGGCACTCAGGCTTCAATAGTTGTGGCACGCAGGCTCAGTAGTTGTGGCTCACGGGCTCTAGAGCCCAAGCTCCCTAGTTGTAGCGCATGGGCTTCGTTGCTCCATGGCATGTGGGATCTTCCCGGACCAGGGCTCGAACCCGTGTTCCCTGCATTGGCAGGCAGATTCTTGACCACCGCACCACCAGGGAGGCCCAATTTCTATCATCTCGACTTCCTTCTCAGACCAGCCTTCCCCCGTGCTTGCAAAAAGGCTGCCAGGAGCTCCTGAGGCCACCGCCATGGAGATCTTTCCTTTGGCTTCCTTTTCAAATGTCTCATGGCCTCTCATTGGCTCTTTCTAGATCATCTGCCCATCCCCGACCAATCACAATGGCTGAGGTGAAAGCAGAGTGCTGATTGGCTTAGGCCTAGGTCACAAGCCCCATCCTCAGCCTGGATGCTCAACTTGGGGAGACATGTGGAGTGGGGGCAGGGGCATGGAGGAAAGTGGGGGCACTTGTTTCCAGAGGAAGGATGGATGGAAAATGCGGAAAGGACACCAAATACCGTCTTTATGAGACTGTAACGTGAAAGCCTGGAGTGGTGGGGTTCATGCTCAGGGATAGCTGGGGGCAGATCAGGGAGGGCCCAAAGGGAGGTGCTTGCAGCTTAGATGCAGGGGGCGGGTGTGGGGAGGTGTGGAGGATGTGAGCCAGCATCCCGGAGACAGCAAGTCTCATCCGTGGGCTGCCTGGCTTAGGTGGTGACGGTGGCCAGTGGTTTCCATCTTTGAGTCAATTCTTTCATCTTGACAACGATGAAATGCTGCTTCTCCTGAGTTCCTTCCTTCATTGACTTGTAATCCACCCAGTATACTCAGAGGTCCACACACTTTTTCTGTAATTGGCCAGCAATAGTAAATATTTTGGGCTCTGAGGGCCATCTGGTCTCTGTCACATCTGCTCAACTTCACTGTTGTAGTGACAGCAGCCATATTATTCGCATACTGCCTGTGGCTGCTTTTGAGACAATATGTACCACAGAGCCTAAAATTCCTATCTAGCCCTTTACAGAAAATGTTTGCCAACCCTGTCATATACTAGGAACGTCTTCCAAGTGAGTAAACACCCTTCCTCACCACCATTTTTAGTGACTGCATTTTGCTTCCCTTCCATAGACTTTTCCAAAGCTGCTCTACTGAGGACATTTATTTCCCTGGCAAATGTTCTCAAAAATGAGTTTGTTAAGGAAGACACCTGAATTTGAGAAGCAGTGGGACAAGTGTCCCCAAAGCCCCGCCTGACTTCTCTCCCGGCCCAGCCCTGGTCTCTAAGCTCTGAAAGGCTGAAAACCGGACATTTTCTCAGGCATGTCTCCTGACTCAAGAACTTGCAACTTTGCAAACCCATAAAGTAGGCCACCTACTCAGGAATCCCACTGGCCCTGTCCTGATAGTACAGGACAGTTCCTGCTGGTCCCTGCAACCTGGTCCCAACCACATCAAGCTGTTTACAAGGAGCTCCTTGAAAAATTTCCCCCTTAATTACAGTTTAAGCTGTGCTAAAGAATCACTTGCTTGCCTGGGGTCATGATACATCAAGCTGAGCAGGGGTCTTCTTGTTGAATCAAGGAGGTGGATTCAAGACAGAAGCTTGAACCAGTTTTTCGAGTTCCCAGGCACCCTCCAGATTCTCCTCTGGGTTTACTTTTCTTAGGTAGAAACCTTACCTGGATTTGCAGAGAACATGGGGCTCTTTGTCATCCAGGATCCCTCAGGGGCCCACTGGCAAGTTAACTATTTGGAAAGTGTGGCCTCTTAGGCATTTCTTTTTTTCATAAAAGAGGAATTAGAGTCTTTGGGTCTTATAACCTTGGATTTCTGCCAAGTTTCCTCAGAGCATTTTCACCTGAAAAAGATGAGCCTTTCCCCTCCTGAGCCAGGAGAGTGTTTCTTGTACCAACAGTGGTGTTTGAAAAGCCCAAACTCTCAAGCATGGCTATACCCCAGCATTTATCATGTCAGACATCCCAATTGCAGGTGTCATCTCCCAACCAACTTTTAGATGGATTGGAAAAGCCAGAAAGAAGTAAGAGGCAATCATTATAATCATTTTTCAGATTTACAGCATTGCCTTTTAAAAAAATGTTTGGGGGGCTTTGGAGTTTGTTTAAAATTTATTTTAAACTTTTTTTTTTTTTCCTGTGGTTGTAAAATGATGCATGGTCATTATAGAATTAGGAAATCTTAGACTGGGTAAACAAACAAACAAACAAACAAACAAACATAGCCACCAGCCCACGGTCAAGGAGGTAAACATGAATAACCCTGTAGGATGAACTTGGGCCCCGTATCATGCATTCTCCATGCAGTATGGTGTTCAAAGACAGAGTCTTTCAAGAGAAATGAAAAACAGAAATATTGTTGTTTGTTGTTACAACAGGTACATGGAGAAATACACACATAACTCAATCCCCATGCAACCATTTTAAAATTAATTATCCAACAAAAAGAGATCCAGAGGGAAATTCGGCCAATCCTGGACTATATGGATGATTGGTACCTTATAAGAAAGATATTCTGGCAGGTGATGGAATTCTTCGTTTTATAGCTAGGCTTCTTTGCATCATAAATCAATGATTCCTAATTCTGAGGTTAGCCCAGGAGGGCTACATAAACGCCACCTAGGTTGCTGATGAAAAAATATAGATTCCCACCTCCTTCCTTACCTGAGACTCTGATTCAGTTGATCTCACCTGGGAACCTGTGTTTCTAAACAAGCTCATGAGGTAATTCTTATATACGGCCAGGACTGAGGATAATCAATATGGAGTGTCAACATCCTTTCTCACCATCCTTTTAGTGTCTACCTCAAAGTCAAATCTCCTTCCCCAATTTCAAAGAATCTGATTGACTCTGCTTGGGTCACATGTCCCACTCCTGGACCAACCACTATGGCTAGTGAAATGAGACACTGTGATTGGCCAGATCTGGGACTTATGCCCTTCTCCATGGCCGAGAGGATGGGATATTGTGACTGACAGCAACGCTGAATCCTATGACAGATTCAAGGAGAAGTGTGTCCCCAAAGGAAGTGGCAAGGGCCCCTGCTGGGCATGTCATTCCAGAAATGCCTGAATCTTGTTTTAGCCCAATCCACTCCTTCCCCTTAAGGTCCACCCACTACAAGAGGCAAAGGCAAATGAAAAGTCAGCTTTATTATTATTATTATTATTTTGGCCGGCGCTGCATGGCATGAGGGATCTTAGTTTCCCAACCAGGGATAGAACCCATGCCCCCTACAGTGGAAACGTGAAGTCTTAACCACTGGACCGCCAGGGAAGACCAGCTTCATTATTATTGACTGGACTTCTGGCAGAACTCTGGTGATAAAATGGACTCTAATTGTTGATAAATAGCGGGGTACCTCTTGGCTTAGATGTGAAGATGGAGAAAAAGGATAGCCTTTCATCTCCTGCCAACTGCCAGTCAACCTTCACCTGGCCACCAGGGGTGAATCACGCCAAGGGATGAGAAACAAGGATGTAGAACTTGAAAGCTAGAACTGCTGGGGTCAGGAGCTGCTGTTTTAAGTGACAGTGACCTGGCCCATCAGTAAATCATACTCAAGTGTCTTAGAATTTGACCCAATTAGATTTGTAAGTCTTTCCTCCCTGGAGGGTAGGAGGGAGGAACTACAAGAGTTCAAGTTGAAAAATCCCAGGGAAGCGCTCTGATTGGCTCAGCTTGGGTCACATGAAGAGACAAGGAGAGAGAACCCCAATATGACCCCTGCCAGAGAATTCTGGGTAAATAAACAATTATTCCAAATACCTCCTTACTCATTTTAAGATGCTGTGACATAATAAGAAATACATATTTTGTCTCTGCCCCCCATTTCCAGGCACAAAGCTCCTAAACCCCTTGGACTCTCTGGAGTGAAAAATGTCTTTTTGTATGCTAATGAGATGGCTGGTGACTGGGGCTCCCGGGTAGCCTCAGGATGGGAGGCTGGGGTGGGGTTGGTTGCCAAGGGGAACCAACCACCTGCTTAGAGGGATGGAACTTCTAGCTCCACCCACTGACCTTTGGGGAAGGGAGCGGGGGCTGGAAGTTGAGTTAATAGCTGGCTGCCAATGATTTACTCAATCGTACCTACATAATGGAACCTCCATAAAACTGGCTGAAGGATGGGATTCAGAGAGCTTCTGGGTTTGTGAACACCTGGGGGTGCTGGAAGTGTAGGATGCCTGGAGAGGGCCAAAAAAAATAATAATGAAACTATTTTTTTTAAATATAGACTGACAGTTCCTGAAACGCTAGTTCCTGAGAAGGAGGGGTTAGGCATGGCGATGAACTTTAAATATGGGGGATTTGTCTTGAAGCAGTGTCTTCTTAGAAAGCGCCCTCTTTATTTTGAGTGTATCCTTATTTGGATTGCCTTGCCATGGGGGTGCTGATGGAGATGGGGTGGAGGGCGATAACCCCCAATAATAATAGCCAGACATCATGCGGCACATAGGACGTTTCCTATGTACTCCATAAGTATAAATTCATTTAAACCTCAAAATGACCCTATGAGGTGGGTCCTTTGCAACCTCTCTAAGGCCGCACAGTTAGCAAGAGTCACAGGACCTTGAGCATCGTGTGCCCTCCTTGCCTTCAGAGAGGCTTGGATTCTGGCTTTGCAGCTCCCCGACCAGGCAAGCTGGGGTGCTTACCATTCTGATTCTTTTTTTCGGTACACGGGCCTGTGTTGCGGAGCACAGGCTCCGGATGCACAGGCTCAGCGGCCATGGCTCGTGGGCCCAGCCGCTCCGCGGCACGTGGGATCCTCCCGGACCGGGGCACAAACCTGTGTCCCCTACATCGGCAGGCGGACTCTCAACCACTGCGCCACCAGGGAAGCCCCTGCACCACCAGGGAAGCCCGCTTACCATTCTTTAGCCTTGGTCCTCCAGCTGCAGAACAAGGGTAATTCTGGAGTTGGGCAGCGATGAAAGCACCTGGCTTCGGTGCACCCCAGAGGAAAGGGGTGATACTTATGCTGACCTAGAGCTGCAGCGGGCCTGGTGCCAGGATCCGGGTTTGGTTGCATCTCCAGACTGAGCTGAGGTCTGTGCAGGGAGCAGCTGCCAGTGCCCTGCCCAGACACAGCGTGGCCGCATATGGAAGGATGGAATAAGTCACTCTGGAAGTTTCTCCCCTTGAAACGTCTGACATTAAGGAATCTTCCTCCTTTGCTCTCTTTCTCTCCTCCCCTCCTCCCTTCCTCCCTCCCTGCCCCCGGCTTTTTTTTCTTTAAATTCCCAATGTCAGTTGATGCCTTTTCAGAAGAACCTAACTAAGCAGGACAGGCAGTGTGAGCACAGGCACTAGGCAGGATTAAGGGAAGATTAAGATCCTTTGTCAATTTCTCCTCTTCTCTGCAGAGACAAGACCTGAAGTATTGCTAAAGAATCCCCCTGGTGGGCTTCCCTGGTGGCGCAGTGGTTGAGAGTCCGCCTGCCGATGCAGGGGACGCGGGTTCGTGCCCCGGTCCGGGAGGATCCCACGTGCCGCGGAGCGGCTGGGCCCGTGAGCCGTGGCCGCTGAGCCTGCGCGTCCGGAGCCTGTGCTCCGCAGCGGGAGAGGCCACAGCAGTGAGAGAGACCCGCGTACCGCAAAAAAAAAAAAAAGAATCCCCCTGGAAACCACTTTCTCTGGGGCCTCCTATGGATTGCCTCTGGCTGGGTGGAGCTCCCACGTGTGCAGCCTTCACGCGGAGGGAGCTGCCAACCTCGGAGCGGGTGAGCCAGGGCGTTCGCCTTGGGTTGGGTCTCCATTCCGGGGCCAAGTCGACTCACCTCTGGGGCCAGTTGCTTCAGACCTCAGAGACAAGCCACGTCCTGCCAAGAGACGTCTGCTTCCCACATGCAGGGCCGAAGGGTGCGGTCCTGCGGGCAGCCCCGCCTGCTCCTCCCTGGGTCCCTTCTTCCTCCGTTTCTCCTGGTTTATGCAGGAAACATACAACCTGCTCTTCTGACCTAAGGCCGGTCCCGCACCTTTGCTGCAGGTCCCACCCTTTGTGACCTTCTCCAGGATTTTAAGTCCTTAATTATTCCCTCCTTTCTCCCCAATTTTCCATTTCTCTCTCCTCTGCATCTCACCAGCCTGCGGCACTGCTTCCATATTAGAACGAGAACAGAACCCTCTGACCTCTGTGAGCCCCACCAGCGTCCACCCTCATTTATCTGTTTTCCTTCACGAACTTTCCTCAGTTCCCACCCGGTCTCCAGCCCCCTGCCCCACCCCCGGCTTCTCTCTCACCGAGGACACCTCCAACCACGTTACAATATACAAAGGACCCGCTCATGTCCTCACGTGATGAGGCTTCTTAGCTGCACTCCACACAGCTGACCACTTTTTTCTTCCAGAAGCTCCCTCCTTTCTTTCCTTCCGTGACACCCTTGTGGTTTCTCAGCCTCCGTCTCCGGCCCGCTCCTCGCCGCCCTCCAAGTGCTGGCTTCCGCACGGCTCGCCCTAGTCCGGACGACCTCATCCACCGCCAAGGCTTTAAATGTGACCTAGCGGCTGAGGGCTCCCACGCTCACCCTCAGGTCCCGCTGTCACCTCACAGATTGATCGCCTACCTGACACCCCTACTTGCATGTCTCGTGGGCTTTCCACACTGATCGTGTCCAAATGAAACCTCGCGCTGTCTTCTTTCCCACCTGTCTCCGCCCCAGGCCCCCTCAGCTCCAGGAATGGTACCGCCCTTCAAGCCAGACCTCACTTTGCCACCTGAGGCCAGGCCACAGTCAACGGCCTCCTGGGTGATGCGACAGTCTCCTGCGTGATCCCCAGCCCTCATTTCTCACACTGCTGCCCTTGGCATCTTTCTAGAACGAAAGTCGAATCAGGTCAGTCCCCGCTTAAAACCATTTCATGCTCCCTAGGGCTCTGAGGGGAGGTCTAACTGCCTCAACTCAGTTTACACAACCCTTCAGAGCCTGGCCCCTCGCTGCCTCTCCCGACTCCAGGGCCACCCCCGCAGGGTGCACTCTGTGTCCCTGATAACCTGACAGGCTCTCGGGTTCCAGAATGTTCTTTCCACTCCAGGCCTTTGCACTTGCTGCTGCCTTCTTGGGCTACCCTTCCCTACCCTGCTCCCCGCCTCTGGTTAGCTCCGACTCATCCTTCTGGCTTGACTTAAATGTCCCTTCCTCCATGAAGCCCTCCCTGTCTCATCCTCCCCAAACAAAATAAAATCAAATCAGACCTAAAAACTGAGTCATAAGCTCCTTTCTTCCCTGAGGAGGGATCACGAAAGCTGTGTTTGCACAAGCACACCGCTTTTACTTGCCTTCCTTGTTACAGGTTCATAGAAATGGGGTCTAAATATAAACAGTTGCATAGCACTAGAAAAACACAAATCTTGGGACTTCCCTGATGGTCCAGTGGTTAAGAATCCACCTTCCAATGCAGGGGACACAGGTTTGATCCCTGGTCAGGGAACTAGGATCCCACGTGCCGTGGGGCAACTAAGCCCGCGCGCCACAATGACTGAGCACGTGAGCCTCAACTGGAGAGCCTGTGTGCCACAACTACAGAGCCCACGCACTCTGGAGCCCATGCGCCACAACTACTGAGCCCGTGCACCACAACTAGAGAGAAGCCTGCTCGCCGCAACTAAGCGCCGACGCAGCCAATAAATAAATAAATATTTAAAGAAAAACACAAATCTTTACCTGATATGCGACTGATGTGATTAGCTGATTGGGACATATCATCAGAAAATGAAATAAAAGCAGAGACTTGATTAATAAAAAGTATACCTTGCTCACATAAAAAGATACTTAACTGGGTTTTATAGAAACCGAGTTCTTTTCTTCCACATGGGTGGTCAGTTATTCCAGTGATAGATTACAGAATTGGCTTCTGCCTTTCACATATTAAATCACAACACCGTCTTCCAGAATTGTAAACACATCCGTGGCTAGTTTTGTTTCTTTCATATCATAATTATCATTATCCTCACTTAGGATGGCTTGAGAAATGGAGGAGGAGGCTGGCTATAGCATGTTTTGACCCCCCTTGGCCTCACTATGAGCTGTATTCCAAGTGTTTGGCCCCTACTAGGGGCTGGTTCAGTACCGATGAATGAATGAGTGAGTGAATGAATGAAATCGCACTCAAACCAGAGTTCCAGGTTTCATGTTGTTGGCCTCCAGCTGTTAATTTCAGCACACACACAAGACTGAGCATGGCTCTTGCCCTCCAAATCATGGAACCATCGGATGACAGGATGGCAGGGTCCCCGGAGCACCCATGGCCCTTCTCCGAATGCATCAGTTGAGCTGGCTGAGCCATCGCACCGAGCAGGCAGGCTGCAGGCTGGGTGGAAGAAAGCGTAGGGGGAGGGCTCAGCGGCCAGGTCATACCTGGGCCTGTGGATTTTATTCTCAGTATGGTGAGAAGCCCTTGGGGAATCAAACACATCACCTGATCTGATTTCCTTTTTGTTTGCTTTGCTTTTTTAAAGATCACTGCAAATCTCTGGAAAACCAGATTCAGGACTGGAGAAAGTAAAGGTAGGAGAGTGTAAACACACAATTGTGACACCAAAGGAGGCTCTCCCCACCCTTAATGGCAATGCCTAGAGTCAGATCGCCATCTTGTGGTCAAGCCTAGAAACTGCACCCTCCCGTCTTTCCGGTGCTCCTCGCAGTGGACGGGCCCGGATTTGGACCCACAGTGACTTGTCCTACCAGAGTCTGGGGTCTAAAAGCCTATGCTCAAGTCCTGGTTTGACCACCTCCAGCTGTATGACCAAAGAAGATTCAGGTTTCTTTATTTTTTTAAAATATAGATTTATTTAATTAATTTATTTGTTTGTTTTTTGGCTGCGTTGCGTCTTTGTCGCTGCGCGCGGGCTTTCTCTAGTTGCAGCGAGCCGGGGCTACTCTTCGTTGTGGTGCGCGGGCTTCTCACTGCGGTGGCTTCTCTTGTTGCGGAGCACGGGCTCTAGGCGCACGGGCTTCAGTAGTTGTGGCACGTGGGCTCAGTAGTCGTGGCTCGCGGGCTCTGGAGCGTAGGCTCAGTAGTTGTGGCGCACGGGCATAGTTGCTCTGTGGCATGTGGGATCTTCCCGGACCAGGGCTTGAACCTGTGTCCCCTGCATTGGCAGGCGGATTCTTAACCACTGCGCCACCAGGGAAGCCCGGATTCAGGTTTCTTATCTGAATTGTAGAGATAGCAATGCTCTCATCTCTGTGGGTAAAGACCCAACAAGAAATGAGATTGTCGCTGTCACAGGCTTTTGTATACTCTCCTATCTGTGGTTGATGGGTATTGCTTTCGGGGGGTGCAATAAGAACGTCTTTCTTCAGGGTTACCTTAAAACGAGAACATAAGATGTCTGGGTGGTTTGGATGTTTAGCCCTGCAAGGGGTTTGGGAATCATTAGATGTGACCTCCTTGTTTCAAAGAGGAAGAAACTGAGGCTCAGGAGAAAAGAAAGCAGATGCCGAGACTTTCCGAGGCTCATACTGTAGGACTCGGCCTTGCTGCTTATTGGTTTAGCAGTGAGTCGAAAGCTCTGGCTTCAGACGAGGACCCTGGAGGGCAGAAGGTCCCAGGTGGACACCTCAGAACGGGGTTCAGGAATGTGGCCAGTGAGGACGGAAGTCACGGCCCTTTAGAAGCGGCATCTTCAACGTGCTGATAAAGAGGCGCCCAGGGAACCTGGGAGTGGGGCTGGGGGCTCCGGGCAGCACCCGGGTGTGCAGAATTTCCGGCATTTAGTGAAGACTTTGCCCCAAACCCCATTACTTTACAGAAGGGGAAACTACGACACAGGGGGAGGGGAGTGGCCCTGCCCTCGGCCGGGCAGCATTCTCAGTAGCTGCTCCATCCCAGCAAACTGCAGGGCTGGCCCTTTGTCTGATTCTGACCAAATACCTGTTCTCTTAGAGGGATCATGGAACTATGCACTTTACTGCCTTATCATTCTGTTGAATCCTCCCAGCAGCCCTGCTGATGGGGAGACCAGGGCTCAGGGAGATGGTGTGATGCGGGAGGTCCAGAGTTGAACCCGTCTCTGCTCAACTCAGGAAACTGGGTTCACAGCCACTAATGTGTACGGTGTCACCGGGAGCTGTGAGCTCTCGGGGGAGAGGGCGTGTTATAAAGAGGTGGGTGAGGGGGATATCTTCTCCTAGGAGGGCCGTCTTCAGAGATTACTTAGATCTCTGTGACCCATCTGCCCCCACTCACTGCTTTGTAAAAAATGAAATCAAGGACACCAAATGGTGGGCATCAGGCTCCTGCCTCAGTTCCTGACACACAGTCAGGACCCAAATAAAGGCATTTTCCTCCATGGATCCCGCCCACCCCTCAGCTGGCCCCCACCCCCAGCTGCTTTAGAACCCAGATGGGGCTTCCCTGGTGTGAAAAAGAAAAACCATTGTCAATATTTCTTGTGAACATGAATTCAAAACTCCATATACATAAAGTATCATCAAGTCAAATGGAAGTTAATATGTAGAATGTACATGAGGATGGAGGCCCATGGAACAGGGTGGGGTAGCAGTCCAGCAGGGGTTTGTGTCTACCTAATGAGGGTGTCCTGAGAGCCAGTGGCCCAGTGGTTCAGGAGATTTGCTGAACACAGAACACAGGGGACTGAGAAAATAAGTAAATATACTGAGAATAATGGGATCCATGTATCTTACTTTAAGGGAAAGGAGGTCCAAATATGGAAGGAAGGAATACTGGAATGAATCCTATGGAACTGAATTAGAATTATTAATATGAATGCATGTTTTTCCAATATAAATAAATATAGATGTATATCTGTGTACATGCACACACACACACACACACACACACACACACACACACACACACAGAGTCCCTGTCTTTGTCCACTAAGAGGTCCTGGGAGCAGTAACACCCCAATAGCAATGAGCACACCTAGCACCCAGATATTGGTTTCTAAATGCTGCTCTGCACTAAAAGAAGCCAGGACTCCATGGAGAACTGGCTGGTTCTAGGACCGAGGCAGGAAAAGAACAAGATGATCCTGAACTTTCTTTTTATGCTAAGGAATCACTCAAAGACTGATGCAATCATATCAAAAGCCACTAAACCTGTCTTGAACCGACTCCCACTTCCAAACCTGGGACAACAAGAACTTCAAAATAAGTAATGACAGAAATGGATTAAAACCCACTGAATAAAATAGGAATCCTTGAGTTCACACTGACATAAATTTTAATTTATTTATTTTATTATTTATTTATTTTCGGCTGCATTGGGTCTTCATTGCTGTGCGCGGGCTTTTCTCTAGTTTCGGAGAGCAGGGGCTACTGTTCGTTGTGGTGGAAGCCCTGACATAAATTTTTAAATAAATAAATAAGTGACGAAAACAGGAAGCTCTTCCTAACACTACGATGCAAACTAATTAAATGTAGAGAGAATGATGGAATTAGAATATTACTCTTTGGCAGTCATCATAGAAATAATTCAGACAAGATACATCCATGGATGCTAAAATTAGTGGGTGAAAGTAGAATAGGAATGGGAAATTAAGTATCTCCCCCTAAAATACTTATTAAATACAGAAGAAGAAAAGTAACTTTACTGTGGAGGAACTTGGCCAAAGCATCTTAATCAAGAGATCAGTGCTCACATCCTCAGTCACGGGACAAGTTGAAATCATGTGCTACCTGATAGGAGACAAGGAGAGGAACACAGCATCCCTTCTCTGAAATTCCGGGCAGACATGTAACCAGAGTCTCATCATAGGAAACAGTGGATGAACTCAAATTGAGGGTCATTCCACAAAATACTTGTCCCATAATCTTCAAAGATGTTAAGGTGGGGCTTCCCTGGTGGCGGCAGTGGCTGAGAGTCCGCCTGCCAATGCAGGGGACATGAGTTCGTGCCCCGGTCCGGGAAGATCCCACATGCCTCGGAGCGGCCGGGCCCGTGAGCCATGGCCGCTGGGCCTGCGCATCCAGAGCCTGTGCTCCGCAACGGGAGAGGCCACAGCAGTGAGAGGCCCACATACTGCAAAAAAAAAAAGATGTTAAGGTCATGAGAGTTGAGGAAAGACTGAAGAAATTCTCCAAATGGAAAAGACAGAAGAGATAAGAGAACTGGGTGTGAAGTGTGATAGAGTTTGGATCCTTTTGATATAAAGGACAGTATTATTAGGATGATTGGCAAAACTGAACGAAAAGTATATGCAGGCTAAATCTAGCAAAAGAAGTGTAAAATCTTTATAAAGGAAGCATAAAACTTGACCAAAGGGCATAAACTTAGGCTTCAATCAGTGGGGAAATATCATGATTGTGTTGGCTTGGTAATGAGTTAATTTGCCTCGACTGGACTTCATTTCCCACAGTTCCCTTCCCCATATGTTTATGGTTAGGATGGCCCTAGAGATTCTGGTTCAAGGCTTGGCAGAAAGCAGCAGCCTTATGTTTTTTTATGCTCATACAATTGCACCACAGTCACCAGGCTGTTCTGTAGCTCACGTACCTCGTACCTCGTCACTCACCTGCTGACATACCCCTGCCCTACTCAGCATGGGGCCAGCTCCCTCTGCCTATGTTGGGCTCATGTATGGGGGGGCTTCTTTGCTTACAGGTGCCCATTGGACTCTGACTACCCAGAGGCCAGGGACCTCTTTGATTTTCCTCCAGGTGTTCAGCAGCAGGGCCTCTGGTCTTGGGCAAAGACCCTCGCACACAGTGAGTGGGCTTTTAGGATTGTCAGTTGAATATTAACTGAGCACCCAGAGTGGGCTCCATTCTTGATGATTGTGTCAGGCACAGCTCTGAGTTCTGGCTCACAGAGCCCTGAGCCCATGGATCTCCAATCCTAGGCTAGTGGTTCTCAAAGTGTGGTCCTTAGACCTGCAGTGTCAGCACCACCAAATTCCTGCCCACCCCTCCCCCTCAAGAGCTACTGAATCAAAATCAGAAGCTTGCGGGGGGTGGGGGGGTGGTGGTGGTGGTGGTGGTTATGCCCAGCAATCCACCATTTAACAATCCCTCCAGGCAATTCTCATGCACATTAACCATTGAGAATAGCATTGAGAACACTTGAGGTCTAGAGTTTTGGAAGACTGCCAATAAGGGTAGTTGGGTTAATTCCCAGCATGAAGAGGGAAGAGAGTTTTCTGAGGCCCACTATCATTCCCAAAGGGATCCTGCATTTCCAGTTGCCCACCTGGGGAGCTAGACCCCGCAGATGGTGCATTCAAGGCTCAAGTCAGATTTTCCCATTTTAAATCTCTGCTTTCTTGATTTATTTTTATTTTTCCAAGTAGGACTTATTATGATTTATTGGATAACCATTTCTTCTTTCACTGATAGGAAAATGATACCCTTTATCATATACCAAATCTACATGTATATTTAGGTGTTCCCTATTTGAATTTTTCAATGTTTCAATCTATTGAATTCTTTATCTTTGAACTAAAATCATATTGTTTGTTTCAGAAAACAAATTGTTTTATTTTGTTTTCAGAAAAAATCTTTTTTTTGGAATAATGCTGAAAATGAGTATCATTTCAAAAGTATTTGAACACGTCAATTATATCTCTCAATAAAACTGGCAGAAAAAAAATTGTTTGACAACGTTGAAATAACAGCCAGTAATTTCCCACCCCTCCACCCTCTCAATCTCAGGCCCAGAGGCTAAGGTCTGGGTTAGGGTTCCCAGCAGCATCAGCAAACAAGAACCCAGTGGAGATGCCAGCATTTCAAAGACAGCGGCGTGTCCAGCCTGGGGACCAGAAATGGGGATATTTGCATCTTTCCCCCAAACTTCTGGTGGTCCTGACCCTCTTCTTGGGAGGGTGGAACCTCCGGCGTTTGAAAGGGCACCTCCATCCTCCACCAGTCCCACCGTGGCTGGTGTGGCTTCAGAACAGATGCTGGCTGCGTTGCACGCACATCGCACATCACAGTATCTGCCTCGGTGGTGCCTGGGAAGGTCACCAATCCCCATTTTAGAAAACAGTGTTGAGGGACTTCCCTGGTGGCTCAGTGGTTAAGAATCCGCCTGCCAATGCAGGAGACAGGGGTTCGAGCCTTGGTCCGGGAAGATCCCACATGCCGCGGAGCAACTAAGCCCGTGCGCCACAACGACAGAGCCCATGTGCCACAACTACTGAAGCCCGTGCGCCTAGAGCCTATGCTCCACGACAAGAGAAGCCACCGCAATGAGAAAACCCACACACTGCAAGGAAGAGATGCCCCCGCTCGCCGCAACTAGAGAAAGTCTGCGCGTAACAATGAAGACCCAACGCAGCCATAAATAAATAAATAAATAAATAAATAAATAAAATTGAAAAAGAAAACAGTGTTGATACCTAGACTGAGCAAGAGGCACATCCGGAGCCTGAGAAGAAACAGCGACCGTGGAGAAGGAAGGTCGGGCCCAAGGGGCCTCAGCTCCCTCAAGACCCCCTTCCTCCAGATCAGAGACAAACATGGCATGTATCCTTGGAAAGCATTTTTTCAGGATGTACAACTGGTTGTGTGAATTAAGAAATGAAGTGTCGGAAGGATGTGTTATGTACCAATGGCAGACAGCAGTGGTGTCACTGAGATTCACCTGGTTATCCCAGTAACTCATGCTTTCTAGTCTAGCCTGAGAAAACGAACAGGGAGCAGTCCCCCAGCTCCTCCATTTCTAACCTCACTGCTGAGATGTATTTATTAAGCAGCTGCTCTGTGCCAGGCACTGCACTGGGCTCATTGCACAGTAGCTCTCCTTTTATCAGCACAGTAACTTTACAAGGCAGTTATCTGTATCGTCCTTGTTTGTTTGTTTTTTTTGCGGTACGCGGGCCTCTCACTGTTGTGGCCTCTCCCATTGCTCCGGACGCGCAGGCTCAGCGGCCATGGCTCACGGGCCCCGCCGCCCCCCCGGCTGTGGGG